>NC_047085.1:278155369-278461002 GCF_902459505.1 Geotrypetes seraphini | reverse complement strand
ATCGTACCTAAGACCTGTTAACAAAATTAGAGAAGAAAACTAACATTGCACTGTGATGGAACTCTATTGAGAATCAATAATCAGAAAAGTTGCTTTTTCTTTTTACCTTTTTCTTTTTCTTGTAGAGCGGACCGCGAGGCAGAGGGGAGGAAGGAAGCCGGGTCAAGCAAGGGAGAGACAGAGGGGCAGTGAGGCAGAGGGGCGGAAGCTTGATAGGGGTAGCGGCGAGAGGAAGCTCCACCCACCCCCACCATGTCAGAGGTCGTCTCGGCGCCCGGGCTCCCCCTTAAAAGGGGGCGAGCCAACGGTGCGCGGCCGTTCGGCGAGCAGCGAAGGCGAGCGGCAAAGGCGCTCACCTTAGCGAGAGCGCCTTTGCGAAGGAGCCTTGAGAAGGAGCCAGGAGCCCAGGCAGCCCAGCAGCAAATTCTAACATTTAATTCCTAAAAAAAAAAAAAAAGTACTTTCTTCTCTTCTCTCTCTACTCTTTCAGCTAGCTGCACGCCGAGCACCACTCCTACACACCAAGGGACTTCAGGAACTAGAAAGGAGGAATGAAGGCTGCAGGAACCCAGTGAAGCTTTCCAGTATACTGCACCGAGTTTCATATGTATGACTACCTCCCCTCCGGAAGGCAGGCGTACATATGCGGTCGATGTCAGGAACTGGATAACCTGAAGAAGGTGGTTGGAAGCCTGAAGAAGGAGGTCGAGAGACTGCAGGTGAAGGTCCAGGAGCTGGAGGGACTCCGCACCGTAGAGGAACCGTGCTGGGCAACTGAGGATACCACCAGAGAGAGTCACATCAAGGAGCAGGTTAGAGAGCTCGAGAGATTCATTGAGGAGGCTTGTAGGATGGTGGAGGCGCAGGATCACCAACAAGTCAGAAGGGAAACAACAGATGGAAGACAGCATCCACCAGATGCCGGGGGACAGGAACCAATATATGGAGGACAGTTTCCACCAGATGCCAGGAGGGAAGGACAGATTCCAACAGAAGCCAGAGGGGAAGGACCTTGCGGAGGAACTGAGCAGGCAGAGGAGGCAGAGACCCATCAGAATCCAGAGGAAGGAGTGGCGGATCGAGTCACTGATACAGACCTGAGACCCAAGAGGAAGCTGAGGAAGGGGAAATCTGCAATCGTAGTGAGAGAGGTGGACAGTCACATAGTAGGAGGCAGAGATGACCGACTAGTGACATGTCTCCCAGGGGCGAGAATTAAGGACATCTCCGACAGAATCGAGAGAATCCTGGAAGGAGCTGAGACAGAGGAAACAGCAGTGATAATCCACGTTGGAACCAACGACATCAGCAGAAGGAACCACAACAGGACTACACTGACTGAGCAGTTCAGGACACTCGGGAGGAAACTGAAGCTGAGGACAAGGAAGATTGCTTTCTCAGAGATCCTGCCAGTGCCGAGGGCGGATGCAAGGAGGCAGACCGAGCTGCAAGCAATAAACGGTTGGCTGAGGAGATGGTGCGAAGAGGAAGGTTTTCACTTTGTACGGAACTGGACAACTTTCCTGGGGAAGAACAAGCTCTACAGAAGGGACGGACTGCACCTGAGCACGGATGGGACGAGGAGGCTGGCACACAACATCCAGAATGGCATAGACATGGCTTTAAACTGAGGAGAAGGGGAAAGCCAATAGTCGATCTGACATCGACACATCGGACTAGAGTATCAAACAAGGATACTGAACCGGGAAAAGGCGATAGAGGGATCGAGACTGAGTGGACGTTTTTTGAAAAAAAAACAACCAAGGACGCAATGCAGGGGCCCAGGGAACAAATGAAACCAAAGAGCAGGAAATGGAGGAAACAGCCAGAGCCAGAGGGACATCCAGAAATGGGGAAACAGGCTGAGGACGAGACAGACACACCACAGGAGGGAGATGAGGACAAAAAAGACACACCGCAGGAGGAGGATGAACGAAGCGAGACTCGGGAACTGGCAGCCCATGAGGGGGTAGGCAGGAACACCAAACCACGAGAAAAACCAACAAGGAAGGTAAGCAACCAGGACTTAAATTGCCTATACACAAATGCTAGGAGCCTAAGAGCCAAAATGGGAGAGCTAGAAGTTATAGCCAGAAAGGAGGACATGGACATAATTGGAGTCACAGAAACATGGTGGTCCAAGGACAACAAATGGGATGTGGTCATACCAGGGTACAAACTTTACAGGAGAGACAGGACATACAGGAAGGGTGGCGGAATAGCGCTATATATAAAGGACTCCATTCCTTCAACCAGGATGTAAACAGCAGTAGGGGTGGACAACTTGGAATCACTATGGGTTAAGCTACCAGGAGGAAATGGAGCAGACATAAAATTGGGACTGTACTATCGCCCACCAGGACAACTGGAAACAAACGACCAAGACCTGGAGGCTGAATTAAGGCAGGTATGCAAAAGCAGAAGTGTGGTGGTGATGGGAGATTTCAACTACCCTGGAATAGACTGGAATATTGGACACTCAAACTGCACGAGGGAAACAAAATTCCTGGAGGCTATAAGGGACTGCTTCATGGAACAGCTGGTCACGGAACCAACATGAGGAGATGCCACTCTTGACCTAATCCTCAATGGGCTAGGGGGACCCGCTAAGGAGGTGATAGTACTAGCGCCACTAGGAAACAGCGATCACAACATGATCCGGTGCAAGCTAGAAATAGGAACACCAAAGGTGAAAAGAACCACAACGACAGCACTCAATTTCAGAAAAGGGAACTACGAGGCCATGAGGAAATTGGTGGGAAAGAAACTCAGCAGCAGCTCAGGGAAGATGGAGACCGTAGAAAAAGCCTGGTCCCTACTCAAGGTCACGGTACACGAAGCGCAGAATCTGTACGTCCCCAGGTTTAGGAAAGAGTGCAAAAAGAGTCGAACAAAAAAACCCGGAGTGGATAACAAATGCAGTGAAAAAGGCGATAAGTGACAAGAAAACATCGTTCAAAAAATGGAAAAAGGACCAAACCAAGGACAACCAAAATGAGCACAAAAAGTACCAAAAGGAATGTCACCGAGTGGTAAAGAAAGCAAAAAGAGAGTATGAGGAGAGACTGTCAGAGAAAGCAGGAAACTTCAAACCATTCTTCAAGTATGTGAAGGGGAGGCAACCGGCCAGGGAGGAAGGGGGACCCTTGGATGATGGGGACAGGAAGGGAGTGGTAAAGGAAGAAAAAGAGATAGCCGACAGGTTAAACAAGTTCTTCTCGTCAGTCTTCACGAGGGAGGACACATCCAATATTCCAGAACCCGAGGAGATCATAAATGGAGACCAGGATGAGAAGCTGGTCCAACTATAGGTAAGCTGGGAGGATGTCCTCCGACAGATAGACAGACTGAAGAGCGACAAATTGCCAGGTCCGGACGGCATCCACCGAAGGGTACTAAAAGAATTGAGAAACGAAATAGCGGAAACACTTCGCCAAATATGTAACCTATCCTTAAAAACCGTGGAGATCCCAGAGGACTGGAAAATAGCAAATGTCACGCCCATCTTCAAGAAGGGATCAAGGGGTGACCCGGGAAACTACAGGCCGGTGAGCTTGACCTCGGTTCCAGGAAAGATGATGGAAGCACTGATTAAGGACACCATCTGCAATCACATAGAAAACAATGGGCAGCTGAAGACAAGCCAGCACGGATTCTGCAAGGGAAGGTTGTGCCTCACGAACTTGCAGTTCTTCTTTGAGGGAATAAACAGCCAGATGGATAAAGGGGAATCCATAGACATCATTTACCATGACTTCCAAAAAGCCTTCGACAAGGTACCCCACGAACTGCTGCTTAAGAAGCTGTGGAAGCACGGGGTGCAAGGGGATGTCCACGGATGGATCAAACACTGGCTGGCAGGCAGGAAACAGAGGGTTGGAGTGAAGGGACATTACTCAGAATGGCAATGGGTCAC
Source organism: Geotrypetes seraphini (assembly GCF_902459505.1). Classification (NCBI taxonomy): domain Eukaryota; kingdom Metazoa; phylum Chordata; class Amphibia; order Gymnophiona; family Dermophiidae; genus Geotrypetes; species Geotrypetes seraphini. The sequence goes on along the minus strand of NC_047085.1, from coordinate 278,457,086 downwards.
GAGCGGAGTTCCACAGGGGTCGGTGCTGGGACCGCTCCTGTTCAATATATTTATTAACGACTTGGAGATGGGGACGAAATGTGAGGTTATTAGATTTGCAGACAACACCAAACTCTGCAGCAGGGTTAGAAACACGGAAGACTGTGAAGACCTGCAAAGGGACCTAACGAGATTGGAAGAGTGGGTAAAAAAATGGCAAATGAGTTTTAACATTGAGAAATGCAAGGTCATGCATATAGGGAAAAAGAACCCGATGTTCAACTATAAAATGGGGGGATCATTGCTAGGGGTGAGCAACCTTGAAAGAGACCTGGGGGTGATGGTGGACACAACATTGAAAGCATCAGCACAGTGTGCGACAGCTTCAAAGAAAGCAAACAGAATGTTGGGTATCATTAAAAAGGGTATCACAACAAGGACAAGGGAAGTCATCTTGCCACTGTATCGGGCAATGGTGCGCCCACATCTGGAGTACTGTGTCCAGTACTGGTCGCCGTACCTCAAAAAGGACATGGCAGTACTTGAGGGAGTCCAGGGAAGAGCGACAAAACTGATAAAAGGTATGGAAAACTTCTCATACGCTGACAGGTTGGAAATGCTGGGGCTATTCTCTCTGGTAAAGCAGAGACTTAGAGGAGACATGATAGAAACATTCAAAATCCTGAAAGGCATAGAGAAGGTAGACAGGGACAGATTCTTCAGATTGTGGGGAGCCAAAAGTACAAGGGGGCACTTGGAGAAATTGAAAAAGGACAGGTTTAGAACAAATGCTAGGAAGTTCTTTTTTACTCAGAGGGTGGTGGACACATGGAACGCGCTCCCGGAGGTTGTGATAGGCCAGAGCACGATACATGGGTTCAAGGAGGGTTTAGATAGGTTCCTAAAGGATAAGGGGATTGAGGGGTACAGACAGAAGTAGAGGTAGGTTATAGGAATAGCCAGAAACCACTTCACAGGTCATGGGCCTGATGGACCGCTGTGCGCGATGGACCTCTGGTCTGACCCAGTGGAGGCAACTTCTTATGTTCTTAAACAGTGTAACTCTTTTTTTTTGAGAACTTTGGGGACACTAAACATGCAGATTCTGGCACAACACCTTGATATCTGGCCAAGTTTTGCAGTTCCATAGGAGAGGGCCAGAAGCTGTTCCAAGAGTGTGCTAAGGGGCAAAAACAGTGATGGAATAAACATAGAGGGTCCATTTACAGAAAGGTTGGAATCAAAACCAAAATGACCTTCTCAATTTAAACAGGGTATATAGATAGTGGCTAACAGGCTCTAAAAAGGAAATGTTCCCATGTCTCGCTTTCAAGAAAAGTAGACAAATACTAGGGTTAGTAAATGTAAAAGAGTCACATTTAGAAGAACTGGACCTATGAAAATGTAAGAGCTATAATTTCTTCTAACTGGGCAACATGGAGATCTCTCAGTTCCCCAGCAACCAGGTGGAGGATTATGGTTTAAAGATCACATATCAATAAATGCTACCATAATAATGAGTGATTTCAACTACACTGATATGGAATGGATAAATATAACATCAAGGCTTACTAGGGGAGGGGCCTTGAGGTTTGGGGGGTGTCAGCTGTTGGGGGGGTTCAGGGGATCGAAAGGGCCAGCGGCAGGAAGAAATGGGCTTCCCTCCTGTTAAATGTCATGGGGGGTGTCAGCAGGAGGGTGTGGGCATCTCTCCTGCCAATTTCAGGGGTACGTGTCAGGGGGGCCTCTGCTACAGCCAGCTGAGCTGATTGCGACAGGGGTATTTTCCCATCCGATCAGCTCAGCCAGCAGGACTCTCCGAAGCGTAACATAGTAGATGACGGCAGATAAAGACCCGAAATGTCCATCCAGTCTGCCCAACTTGATTCAATTTAAATTTTTAAATTTTTTCTTCTTAGCTATTTCTGGGCAAGAATCCAAAGCTCTACCCGGTACTGTGCTTGGGTTCCTATTGCCAAAATCTCCGTTAAAACCTACTCCAGCCCATCTACACCCTTCCAGCCATTGAGCCCTCCCCAGCCCATCCTCCACCAAATGGCCATATAGAGACACAGACCGTGCAAGTCTGCCCAGTACTGGCCTTAGTTCAATTTTTAATATTATTTTCTGATTCTTGATCTTCTGTGTTCATCCCATGCTTCTTTGAACTCAGTCACAGTTTTACTCTCCACCACTTCTCTCGGGAGCGCATTCCAGGCATCCACCACCCTCTCCGTAAAGTAGAATTTCCTAACATTGCCTTTGAATCTACACCCCTCAACCTCAAATTATGTCCTCTGGTTTTACCATTTTCCTTTCTCTGGAAAAGATTATGTTCTACGTTAATACCCTTCAAGTATTTGAATGTCTGAATCATATCTCCCCTGTTTCTCCTTTCCTCTAGGGTATAACTATTCAAGGCTTCCAGTCTCTCCTCATACGTCTTCTGGTGCAAGCCTGCTATCATTTTTGTCACCCTCCTCTGGACCGCTTCAAGTCTTCTTACGTCCTTTGCCAGATATGGTCTCCAAAACTGAACACAATACTCCAAGTGGGGCCTTACTAATGACCTGAACAGGAGCATCAACACCTTCTTCCTTCTACTGGCTACGCCTCTCTTTATACAGCCCAGCATCCTTCTGGCAGCAGCCACTGCCTTGTTACACTGTTTTTTCGCCTTTAGATCTTCGGACACTATCACCCCAAGGTCCCTCTCCCCATCCGTGCATATCAGCTTCTCTCCTCCCAGCATATACGGTTCCTTCTGATTATTAATCCCCAAATGCATTACTCTGAATTTCTTTCATTGAATTTTAGTTGCCAGCCAAATTCCCCCCATTAAAGAGCCAAAGGGAGACTGTAGGAGCTGTGCCTAATCCTGAGCACATGGTAGAAGAGTCCTGAGCACATGGCAGAACAGTGAGCAGAGAGTGTGCTAGCAGGAAGAAGCAGAGAGAGGAGCAGAGAAGGCGGTGCTAGCAGGGGAAGAGGCGAGAGCTAACTCCACCCACCCCTGACGTCACCAGCCAAACTCCCCCCATAAAAGGGGACGAGGCAAAGGCGCTCGCCTTAGCGAGAGCGCCTTTGCGAAGAGCCTTAAGAAGAGCCAAACTACACAAGACAACGATACCTTAGGGCATCAAGCGGACCTCTCAAACACACTATCCCTTCATCCTAATCGTACAGGCTCTCATACTAACTCACAGACAGCAACCCTCTCAGACATCTCAAACTCTCAGTCTCTCAGACACCCTTATCTTTCAAGCACTAGATACCCCAATCTTCCAACTCTCATACACCCTAATCTTTCAAAATCTCACACCTGCTCACAGACAGATTTTTCTAATTTTCCTAATTCTCTACCTTACTCACAGGCAGACCTCAATTACAACTCAGCAATGGCAGGGAGGACAAGAAGCGCGAAGTCTACAATCAAGACCAGTATTCCAGTCGCTATGGCGATCCAGGAAGCGACCACGGACTGTGTACAGAAGGAGGAGGACCCAGGACGGTGGACAGAGGTCTCTGTGCAGACCGAGACCATCCCCCAGCGCTACACTACAGTCTCTACACAGACAGAGGAGGCCGCGCAGCTGGATGGAGATCTCGTGCAGGAACTAAGGAGCCTCAGGGAGGAGGTGATATGCCTGAGAAGCATCCGAGAGGACGAGACCTTCATCGATGGAGTCGTCCAGGAGCTGTCCCAAATCACCGAGCAGGCCCATGACAAGGCCATCCTCGAGACGCCCAAATCATCAGCTTTGAAACCAACAATTGGGTTACAGGAAATGGCTAGCGGCACTGACTCTTGGCAGCTGGTGACCTCCTCCACGGGCAAACATAGGAGACTCCCCCCCCTTTTTCAATCTCTTCATCTTCTCCTTCTTCTTACAAACAGGGCAGCTATACATCAACCCCTCAACTCACCCTGCGGAACAGATTCCAGATTCTTCAGGAAGGAACTGCCGATGAGGAACAGGAACAGGAGCAGGCCCAACACACAGCTCCATCTCCAGGGACAACTGACCGGCTCCCCCCAAAGAAGCGCAGAGTAATAGTCATCGGGGATTCCATGCTGAGGGGCATCGAGGGACCAATTTGCAGACCGGATATGTAATCTAGGGAGGTCTGCTGTCTGCCTGGAGCCAGGATACGAGATGTCACCACCAGTCTGGATAGACTACTGACGCCTCGAGACCACTTTCCTATGCTTCTTGTTCACCTAGGAACCAACGACACTGCCAGGAACACACCGGAGACCATCACCAGAGACTTTGGAGCACTGGGTGAGAGGCTGAAGTGGACAGGAGCGCAGGTGGTTTTCTCATCGATCCTCCCAGTTAGAGGCAAGGGAAGAGCCAGAGATGAACATATCCTGAGGATGAACGAGTGGCTACAGGGATGGTGCCGGGATATGAACTTCGGATTCCTAAACCATGGGGAAGCACTACAAGGACTTCAGGGACCAGACGGACTCCATCTGACCAGTAGGGGTAAGAACGTCTTCGGACACCGACTAGCCCGCCTGCTTCACAGGGCTTTAAACTAGGTAAGTTGGGGGAGGGTACCCATTCACATATTAGTGCAGAAAGGTGAGGTGAGGTGAGTCGAAACTCAGCTTCCATGTCCAAGGTAAGTACCCACATTGCAAACAGTTCTTTAGGAGTCACACCGACTCGGGTAGGATACGCCTCACAGGGACTTAGCAAACACAAGATATGGAGGGCCATGTATGTCAATTGTGACCGGGCCTGTCCCTGAGTAGGTGGGAAACCAGGCTCAGACCACAGGTAGATTTATTAATGCGCCTTTTATATGGTTGCATGAACAAAAACCCGGAGATCGGATTTCTAAGGAACTGGAACCAGGTTTATTCAAGTTTTCCCAAAAAAACAAAACCAAAACAAAAACATGTTGGAACATATAGCACGTTCTTCACATTTTCCTTCACAAAGCATAACAGGGGCTTCAGTCCTTGTGCCCTGCCTGGAGCTTCCCGGTCCATAAAATAAAGCAGGTTAATATCCCAAACCTCCCAACAAAAACCAAGCAAAGGTTTGGCTTTCAAATTCTCCCCCACAAAAATGTGTCCAGGGTTAATGACCGTAGCCAAGCCCAACCTGGGCTAACTCTTAGGAGCTTCTTACCCCTCCAAGTCCTCCAGAGGTAAGGCAACTAAAAAGTTTTAACAATTACTTTTCAATTGGGCAGAAGTGCCCTGACCCTGCTTCAAACACTGCTAGTGTCCAGGGCTTCAATTAGCCTAGACTGGCTTATTGAGGAAAGAGGCAAGACCTCTCATATCTCATACTCCCCTAAGTCCATGTCTTCCCCGGGCTCACTCTCCCCAGGAAGGCTGTTCATTCCCCAGTCCATAGATCCATAACCCTGGCTGCTTCTCCACCCTGTGCCTTCGGGCTGCTCCCAACCCCCGTCTTGCCTGGGTGTTAGCTCCTTGCCAACCGGTCCTTTCCACCGTCCCTCCCTTGGTGTACCCTCCCGGGGTTTGTACAGCTAGGCAAGGTCGCGACCAGGGCCTTCAATCTCCCACCTGCTGGGTTGTCTCCTGGATAGCACACGGGGCTGAAAAACAGGAACTCCTTGGAAGGTGCACTCCCTGCTGGTGGCTGGCTGATTGTGATTAGCCCCAGCTGAGCTCCCCAACTGATTTCCCCTTGTTGGTATTTGAGGCTTTCTGACCTGCATACCTCTAGTGTTAACCCCACCCCCTCTTGGGTTGGGTTTAGGTTTCAGAGAAGGAGGAAAGGAGTAATAGGGGGAAGAATTTGGTTCAAGTACCCTCCCCCTCTGGCTCTTAGGCTGGGATATGACCGGGTTTTTCTCTTCCCTTTCTGGCTGTGCCGGCTCCATGCCAGGTTTTCTCGGGCCCAGGGCAGGGTGCATGCTGGGTTTCGTAGTTCTTTTGGCTGGGCCAGGGGCTTCCCTGTCACATAATGCACACAGTTTAGGTAAGAAAATTCTAGAATTAGAGGCTGAAATAAGGAATGCCGACCTAGATGTGGTGGCAATATCTGAAACTTGGTTCACAGACTCACATGGGTGGGATATGGCTATACCTGGCTACAATCTACTTCGTCAGGACAGAGAGGGCAGGTTAGGAGGGGGGGTAGCTCTATACATTAAAGAGGACATCAAAACCACCAGGATCACAGATGTCAAGTACACCGGGGAGTCCCTCTGGGTAAACCTGGCAAGAGGCAGAGAAAAATGCCTGTATCTAGGTGTGGCATACAGATCCCCAAGACAACTGGAAGACATGGATGCAGAATTAATTGAAGACATAGAGAATATCATTCTACGAGGAGAAGCTGTACTGCTAGGGGACTTCAATATGCCTGATGCAGACTGGAACTTATTTTCAGCGACAACCAGCGGTAGCAGGAGGCTCTTAACCTCCATAAAGGGAGCACATCTCAAACAAATGGTAACGGAGCCCACTAGGGCCCAGGCGATCCTCGACCTGGTACTCACCAACGGGGAAAGCGTCTCAGTAGGAGATACGCTAGCCTAGAGAATGACACGGGGAAAAAATCTGTCCCCGCCACTGCCCCGTCCCCGGCCCACCATCATCTGCACCGCCCCGTCACCGCCGTTCCGTCACCGTCACCGCCATCCCTTTCACCGCCCCGTCACCGCCACTGCCATCCCATTCACTGCCCTGTCACCGTCCCCGCTGCATCCATATAAGCCTTAGTACTGTAATATTTAGCTTATTCCTTTCTTATAAATCAAAGTTCCTGCTGCTGAACTAGAGAAAGAGATGTTCAGCTGGCAGGGCTTTGTTTATAAATTTTTATCAACACAACTAATATACTACTTTATCCTAAAGCAAAAAATAAATAAATAGAATTTTTTTTTCTACCTTTGTTGTCTGGTTTCTGCTTTCCACATCTTCTCATTCAATTCCTTCCATCCACTGTGTGTCTTCTCTCTGCGTCTTCCATTTGCTGTTACTGTGCCTCTCCCTTCACCCCCCCCCCCCCCAATTGGTCTAGCACTCATCTTCTTCCCTCCACTCCCCCATAGTCTGGCATCTGTCTTCTTCCCATTCTGTCTTCCACATTTCCCTTCAGGGTCTGTTCCTTTCCACCCTCCTTCAATGTCTGTCCTATTCCTTTCCACCACCACCCTTCCCTCCCTCCTTTACCATCTGTTCCTTTCTACCACCTTTCAGCTCCTCTCGCGTGGCCTATCTATCTACCTTCCTCCCTCTTATTTTCATGGCACGTTACAATGTAATTTGTGCAAGCCACTGGAGCCTGCAAGCTCGGTCCCTGTCCCATCCCCACAAACCATCTCGCTTCTGTGCTCCTATTTTCCCCATTTCTAATATCTCCCCTATGTATCTGCCATTGCCCCCCCCCTGTGTCCATATACCATCCCCATGGCATGTCCCCTTTATGTCTCTGTCCCTATGCCCCATGCACATAATTTCCCCTCTTTCTGTTACCTTCCTGTGTCCAGATTTCCCCTATCTTCCTCTTCTATACCAGTGTGTCTCTTCTTTTAACCCCATCTAGCTTTTTTCCCTCTTTCTCCCCCCCCCCCTGCTTCTAGCATCTGGCTCACCTGCCTGTCCTTCCCTTTCTTTCCTGCTGTGGGTTTTTCTTTCCGTTTTCATCCCCTTGGCCCAGAATCCTTTTCCCTTTCACTCCCTCCTTCCAGTTTAAGAACATAAGAACATAAGAAGTTGCCTCCACTGGGTCAGACCAGAGGTCCATCCTGCCCAGCGGTCCGCTCCCGCGGCGGCCCATCAGGTCCGCGACCTGTGAAGTGGTTACTGACCACTTCTATAACCTACCTCAAGTTCTATCTGTACCCCTCTATCCCCTTATCCTCCAGGAACCTATCCAAACCTTCCTTGAACCCCTGTACAGAGTTCTGGCTTATCACCTCCTCCGGAAGCTTGTTCCATGTGTCCACCACCCTCTGGGTAAAAAAGAACTTCCTAGCATTTGTTCTAAACCTGTCCCCTTTCAATTTCTCCGAGTGACCCCTAGTGCTTGTGGCTCCCCACAGTTTGAAGAATCTGTTCTTATTCACTTTCTCTATGCCCTTTAGGATTTTGAAGGTTTCTATCATGTCCCCTCTAAGTCTCCTCTTCTCCAGAGAGAACAGCCCCAGCGTTTTTAACCTGCCAGCGTAAGAGAAATTTTCCATACCTTTTATCAGTTTAGTCGCCCTCCTCTGCACTCCCTCGAGTACCGCCATGTCCTTTCTGAGGTACGGCGACCAGTATTGAACACAGTACTCCAGGTGCAGGCGCACCATTACGCGATACAGCGGCATGATGACTTCCTTCGTCCTGGTTGTGATACCCTTTTTGATGATGCCCAGCATTCTGTTTGCTTTCTTTGAGGCTGTCGCACATTGCGCCGATGGTTTCAGTGATGTGTCAACCATCACCCCCAGATCCCTTTCAAGGTTACTCACCCCTAGCGGTGTTCCCCCCATTTTGTAGTTGAACATCGGGTTCTTTTTCCCTACATGCATGACTTTGCATTTCTCTACGTTAAAACTCATTTGCCACTTATTTGCCCAGTCTTCCAGTCTCGTTAGGTCCCTTTGCAGGTTTTCACAGTCTTCCGTGTTCCTAACCCTGCTGCAGAGTTTGGTGTCATCAGCAAATTTGATAACCTCACATTTTGTCCCCGTCTCCAGATCGTCAATAAATATATTGAACAATAGAGGTCCTAGCACCGACCCCTGTGGAACTCCGCTCGTGACCCATTGCCAGTCTGAGTATTGGCCCTTTACTCCAACCCTCTGTTTCCTGCCTGCCAACCAGTGTTTGATCCATCGGTAGATATCCCCTTGCACCCCGTGGTTCCACAGCTTTTTTAGTAGCCGTTCGTGAGGTACCTTGTCGAAGGCTTTTTGGAAGTCAAGGTAAATGATGTCTATGGATTCCCCCTTATCCATCTGGCTGTTTATTCCCTCGAAGAAGTACAGCAAGTTTGTGAGGCACGACCTTCCCTTTGCAGAAGCCATGCTGGCTCGCCTTCAGTTGTCCATTTTTTTCTGTGTTCGCAGATTGTGTCCTTTACCATTGCTTCCATCATCTTTCCCGGAACCGAGGTCAAGCTCACAGGCCTGTAGTTTCCCAGGTCACCCCTTGATCCCTTCTTAAAAATGGACGTGACATTTGCTATTTTCCAGTCCTCTGGGATCTCTCCAGTTTTTAGGGAGAGGTTACATATTTGGCGAAGGATGATTTCTTGTTGCTTATCGCCTTATTAACTGCAGTTGTTATCCATTCTGGGTTTCTAGTTCGATTTTTTTTGCACCCTTTCCTGAACCTTGGGACGCACAGGTCTTGTGCCTCGAACACTGTGCCTTTAAGCAGTGTCCAGGCTTCCTTTACGGTCTTCATCTTCCCTGAGCTGTTGCTGAGCTTTTTTCCTACCATTTTCCTCATGTCTTTGTAGTTTCCTTTTCTGAAGTTGAGTGCTGTCGTTGTGGTTCTTTTCACCTTTGATGTTCCCATGTTTAATTTGTACTGGATCATGTTGTGATTGCTGTTCCCTAACGGTGCTAGTACCACCACTTCCTTTGCGGGTCCTTCTAACTCGTTGAGGATTAGGTCTAGAGTGGCATCCCCTCGCGTTGGTTCCGTGACCAGCTGCTCCATGAAACAGTCTCTTATCACCTCTATGAATTTAGTTTTTCTCGTGCAATTTGAGTGCCCAATGTCCCAATCTATTCCCGGATAGTTGAAATCCCCCATAACCACCACCCTTCCACTTTTGCACACCTGCCTCAGTTCGGCCTCCAGGTCCAGGTCGTTTGCTTCTGGCTGTCCTGGTGAGCGATAGTAAAGTCCCAATTTGATGTCAGCTCCTTCCCCTCCTGTTAGCTTAACCCATAGTGACTCCAGACTGTCTGCCCTTATTGTTGTTTCTGATCTGGATGAAGGAATGTAGTCCTTTATATACAGTGCTATTCCTCCCCCCTTCTTGTGCGTCCTGTCCCTCCTGTAGAGTTTGTACCCTGGCAGGGCCACATCCCATTTGTTGTCCTCTGACCACCATGTCTCTGTGATTCCTATTATGTCTATGTCCTTATTTCTGGCTATAACTTCTAGCTCCCCCATTTTAGTCCTTAGGCTCCTAGCGTTTGTATATAGGCAATTTAAGTCCCTGTTAGTTTCCTTTTCTTTTGGGTCTACTCTTGATTTGATGCTCCTGCTGGTCGCCCGCTTCTTTGATCTTTGATAGCCCTCTGGTTCCGGCTGTGTCCTCCATGTCTTGCTCTTTAGCTCTACTTTCCTCTTGGGTCCCTGTACTGTATCCTTGGGTTTATGTCCATAAAGTGTCCATTTTGCCTCTAGTCCACTATCTTCCTTTCCTGTTTCAGTATCCTTGCTCGATACTGTGGTCCGATGTGTCGAGGTCAGATCGACTCTCGGCTTTCCCCTTGTTATCAGTTTAAAGTCATGTCTATGCAGGTCTGGATGTTACATGCCAGCATCCTCGTCCCAGCCGTGCTCAAATGCAGTCCGTCTCTCCTGTAGAGCTTGTTTTTCCCCAGGAAGGTTGACCAGTTCCGTACAAAGAGGAAACCTTCCTCGTCACACCATCGTCTCAGCCATCCATTTGTTGCTTGCAGCTCGGTCTGCCTCCTCGCATCTGCCCTTGGCACTGGCAGGATCTCTGAAAAGGCTATCTTCCCTGTCCTCAGCTTCAGCTTCCTACCCAGGATCTTAAACTGCTCGGTCAGTGTAGTCATGTTGAAATTTCTTCTGCTGACGTCATTTGTTCCGACGTGGATTATCACTGCTGTTTCCTCTGTCTCAGCTCCCTCGATGATTCTCTCAATTCTGTCGGAGATGTCCTTTGTCCTTGCCCCTGGAAGACATGTCACTAGGCGATCCGCTCTGCCTCCTGCTATGTGACTGTCCACCTCTCTCAGGATTGAGTCTCCCACCACGATAGCAGATTTTCCTCTCCTCAGCTTCCTCCTGGGTCTCAGGTCTGTGTCAATGATTGGGTCCTCCAATCCTTCCTTCTCCTGATTTGTTTCTCCGCTAGGTTCCTCTCCCTCGGCTCCTGGTGGGTCCTGGTGGCTCCTGGCGGGTCCTGTTCTCCATCAGTTTGTTCCCTTCTGAAGAGCGGGTGTTCCTGTGTTTCTACCATCTTGCAGGCCTCCTCGATGAATCTTTCGAGCTCCCTGACCTGTTCGTTGAAGTGGTTCTCTCTGGTGGTGTCCTCAGTTGGTTCAAGCTCCCTTGGTTCCTCTATGGAGCGGAGTCCTTCTAGCTCCTGTACTTTGATCTGCAGTCTCCCGACCTCCTTCTTCAGGCTAGCCAGTTCCTGACATCGACTGCATATGTAGGCCTGCCTCCCAGAAGGGAGGTAGTCATACATGTGACAATCAATGCAGTATACTGGGAAGCTTCACTGGCCTTCTGCTGCCTCCATTGTTCCTTCCTTGTGATTTAAGTCCCTCGGTGCGCTGGAGTTTGTCTGATGTGTAGCTAGGTGTAGAAATAGAGATAGAAAAAAAATAATGAGAATATAAGAAAGAATATTTTGTTTTTTTTTTTAATAAGAAGTTATTAAAGAAGATTGAATTTGCTGCTGAGCAGCCTGGACCCTTGGCTCCTTCTCTCGGTTCCTACGCAAAGGCGCACTCACTAAGGCGAGTGCCTTTGCCGCTCGCCTTCGCCGCGCGCCGAACGGCCGGGCGCCGTTGGCTCGCCCCCTTTTAAGGGGGAGCCTGGGCACTGAAGCAACCTCTGACGCGGTGGGGGTGGGCGGAGCCTACTCTCGCCGCTACCCCGATCAGTCTTCCACCCCTCCTGGCTCGATCCTGTCCTCTGCCTTGCTGCCCTGGTGTCTCCTCTCAGCCCTGGCTATCTCCCTTCTGCCTCCCGATCCTGTAAGTAGAGAAACAAGCAAGTTAGAACGCCGCCGCGGTCTGCCTCGTGCTCAGGCTTCCTGCCTTTTAAGGGGGAGCCTGGGCACTGAAGCGACCTCTGACGCGGTGGGGGTGGGCGGAGCCTACTCTCGCCGCTACCCCGATCAGTCTTTCACCCCTCCTGTTTGAGCCGGGAACACGGGCAATCGCACGGTCCTCGCAGCCCCCACCCGCCTGCCCAATCGATCATAGTGATTAGCCAGCTCTCTCCCGTCTCCTCACCTTAGTTTGCGGGCTTTCTTTTTCGGCGACCTGCACGCTTTCCCAAGGATCCCCCACACGCCTGCCCAATCGATCGTAGTGATTAGCCAGCTCTCTCCCTTCTCACCTTAGTATGCAGGCTTTCTTTTTTGGCGACCTGCACGCTTTCCCAAAGAGCCGCGCACGTGCGGCTGCTCAGTGTTCAATCTTCTGCTCTGCTGCAATTTCCTGTTTCCTGTTGCATCAGAGCAGAAGATCGAAACTGAGCAGCAGCGGGTGCGCGGCTCTTTGATAGCGTGCGGGTCGCCGAAAAAGAAAACCTACAAACTAAGGTGAGGAGAAGGGAGAGAGCTGGCTAATCACTAGGATCGATTGGACAGGCGGGTATGGGCTGCGGGGACCGCGCGATCCTTCATGCCTCACTGCGGGGACAAGACCATTCACCGCTCCACGGGGCTGTGAATGGCCTTGTCCCCGTCCCCACAGCGACTGCTAGTTTTCTTTCCCCGTTTTAGGCGGGTTACCCGCGGCTAAATGTGGTGGCCGCGGGTAAACCGCCACCATGTCATTCTCTACGCTAGCCTCCAGCGACCACAACATAGTATGGTTCAACCTTAGGAAAGGCTTCCCTATATCAAACACGAAAACAAAGGTACTCAATTTCCGGGGCACAGACTTCGCACGCATGTGAGATTTCATCCATCGGACGCTGCAGGACCAAGCGGAGACCGATGATGTAGAAGCTAAGTGGGTAACACTGAAATCAACCATACATGAAGCAACTAGCCGCTTCATAAAATCAGTAAATAAACGACAAAGAAACAATAAACCCCAATGGTTCACTGCGGAGATCTCGCACCTCATTAAGGAGAAGAAAAAAGCGTTTCTCTCCTACAAGTGCACGGAGAAAAGAGAGGCAAAGGTAGAATATAGGTCTACAGCGGTCAAAATGGCAGTTAGGGAGGCAAAACTTTGAGTGGAAGAAATTCTGGCAAAAAACATTAAAAAGGGGGACAAATCCTTCTTCAAGTATATTAGTGACAGAAAAAGGAACACAGGCGGGATAGTACACCTTAGAAGACCGGACGGAAGTTACGTGGAAGCAGATTCCAATAAAACCGAACTACTGAATGAATACTTCTGCTCAGTCTTCACCTGTGAGGCACCGGGACACGGTCCGTAGTTGAAGGCAACACAAAGCACAGAAGACCCGTTTCAGAATTTTGAGTTCACACCAGGTGAAGTTTACAGTGAACTGGCAAGACTTAAGGTGAACAAAGCCATGGGACCAGACAATTTGCACCCAAGAGTGCTCAGAGAATTGAGCGATGTCCTGGCGAAACCGTTGGCTGAGCTATTCAATCTCTCCCTAAGTAAGGGGAAAGTTCCCCTGGACTGGAAATTAGCTAATGTTGTTCCTCTGCATAAAAAGGGTTGCAGGGCAGAGACTGCGAATTATAGACCGGTGAGTCTCACATCAATAGTGTGCAAACTCATGGAAACACTAATTAAAAGCAAATTGGACACGATCTTGAATGAAGGGAATCTTCGGGATCCCAGTCAGCATGGATTCACCAAGGGTAGGTCCTGCCAATCCAATCTCATCAGCTTCTTTGACTGGGTAACAAGAAAGTTGGACTTGGGAGAGTCTTTGGACGTCGTGTACCTGGACTTCAGTAAAGCTTTTGACAGTGTCCCACACCGCAGGCTGCTAAGCAAGATGGAATCGATGGGGTTAGGAGAGACACTAACTGCATGGGTCAATGATTGGCTGAGTGGCAGACTCAGAGGGTGGTGGTTAATGGTACCCTCTCTAAAACATCGGAGGTGACGAGTAGAGTGCCGCAGGGCTTGGTCCTGGGTCCACTCCTTTTCAACATATTCATAGGCCATTAGGGCATAGACAGGGGGTGGGTAAGCAGAGTGGGCAGACTTGATGGGCTGTAGCCCTTTTCTGCCGTCATCTTCTATGTTTCTATAGGGGATCTGACTCAAGGGCTTCAAGGTAAAATAACACTATTCGCCAATGACGCCAAACTATGTAATATAGTAAGTGAATGCAGTTTACAGAATTATATGGCGCAGGACCTGCTTACATTGGAAAGTTGTTCCTCAACCTGGCAGCTAGGCTTCAATGCTAAGAAATGTAAGGTCATGCACCTCGGAAGCGGAAATTCATGCAGGACGTACTTCTTGAACGGAGAAACTTTTAACTAGGACTTCAGCAGAACGAGATTTAGGAGTAATCATCAGTGCAGACATGAAAACTGCCAATCAAGTGGAGAAGGCTTCATCTAAGGCAAGGCAGATATTGGGTTATATCAATAGAAGTTTCGTCAGCCGAAAGCCTGAAGTCATAATGCCATTGTACAGGGCCATGGTGAGACCTCATCTGGAGTACTGTGTGCAATTCTGGAGGCCACATTACAGTAAAGATGTGCGCAGAATTGAATCAGTTCAGCGGACGGCCACCAGGATGATCTTGGGGCTCAAGGGTCTCTCGTACGAAGAGAGACTGAACAAATTGCAGCTCTACACTCTCGAGGAACGTAGGGAGAGGGGAGACATGATCGAAACATTTAAGTACCTCACGGGTCGTGTCGAAGTGGAAGATGATATTTTCTTTCTCAAGGGACCCTCGGCCACAAGAGGGCACCCGCTCAAACTCAGGGGCGGAAAATTTCATGGCGACACCAGAAAGTATTTCTTCACAGAGAGAGTGGTTGATCATTGGAACAAGCTTCCAGTGCAGGTGATCGAGGCAGACAGCGTGCCAGACTTTAAGAATAAATGGGATACCCATGTGGGATCCCTACAAGGGTCAAGATAAGGACATTGGGTCATTAGGGCATAGACAGGGGGTGGGTAAGCAGAGTGGGCAGACTTGATGGGCTGTAGCCCTTTTCTGCCTTCATCTTCAATGTTTCTATGTTTAGACCATTCGTCTAACTTTTGCAGATCCTTTTTCATATTTTCCACTCCCTCTTCGGTGTCTACTCTGTTACAAATCTTGGTATCATCTGCAAAAAGGCACACTTTTCCTTCTAACCCTTCACAAACATATTGAACAGGATTGGCCCCAGCACTGATCCCTGAGGGACTCCACTATTCACCTTTCCTTCCTTCGAGCGACTTCCATTAACCACCACCCTCTGGCATCTGTCCGACAGCCAGTTTCTGACCCATTTCATTACTTTGGGTCCTAACTTCAGCCCTTTAAGTTTGTTCAACAGCCTCCTATGAGGAACTGTATCAAAGGCTTTGCTGAAATCTAAGTAAATTACATCTAGCATATGTCCTCGATCCAGCTCTCTGGTCACCCAATCAAAAAATTTAATCAGGTTCGTTTGGCACGATTTACCTTTTGTAAAGCCATGTTGCCTCGGATCCTGTAACCCATTAGATTCAAGGAAGTACACTATCCTTTCTTTCAGCAACACTTCCATTATTTTTCCAACAACTGAAGTGAGGCCTGTAGTTTCCTGCTTCATCCCTGTGACCACTTTTATGAAGAGGGACCACATCCGGTCTCTTCCAATCCCCAGGAATCACTCCCGTCTCCAGAGATTTGTTGAACAAGTCTTTAATAGGACTCGCCAGAACCTCTCTGAACTCCCTTAGTATCCTGGGATGGATCCCGTCTGGTCCCATCGCTTTGTCCACCTTCAGTTTTTCAAGTTGCTCATAAACACTCTCCTCCGTGAACGGCGCAGAATCTACTCCATTTTCTCATGTAACTTTGCCAGCCAATCTCGGTCCTTCTCCAGGATTTTCTTGTGTGAACACAGAACAGAAGTATTTGTTTAGCACATTTGCTTTTTCCTCTTTGGAAAGTTCTATCAGATCAGCTGATCATGGATTCCCTTGCTGCGATCAGCTCAGCTTGCAATGTCTACTTTTAACTGAATTTTAACTGAATTCAAGAAAGCCTGGGACAGACATGTGGGATCTCTTAGAGCAGGGGTGTCAAAGTCCCTCCTCAAGGGCTGCAATCCAATCGGGTTTTCAGGATTTCCCAAATGAATATGCATGAGATCTATTTGCATGCACTGCGTTCATTGTATGCTAATAAATCTCATGCATATTCATTGGGGAAATCCTGAAAACCCATTGGATTGCGGCCCTCGAGAAGGGACTTTGACACTCCTGTCTTAGAGAGAGGAAGAGATAATGGTACTCCGGATGGGCAGACAGGATGGGCCATTTGGCCTTTATCTGCCTTGCATTTTGCTGGCCTACATTTCAGGTGTCTGTTGCTGCTCTATGGAAACACCTAGGGCCACTTAAACTTGCCCAAGGCCGCTACTGGGTGAAACCATGCCCAGCCTTGGGCAAGCTTAGGTGTCCCTAGACCCGCGACAAATGCCTACAGTATAGGCGCCCTGCCTTATGGAGATTTTTTCTAAAAACGTGCATCCTGATTGGCTGCCAGATGGTGGTAGACACCTACTACCACCTACAATTGGAATGCCCATTTAAAGAATCAGCCCCTTTGTGTTTTATTGAACTTTGGGACTGAGAAACATTCTCTGGTTTTAAAAGAGTCACAGATGCACTAAAGAGAATCAGTAAGACCTTGTGGGTCTGCTCTGATCTGATTTTTGGCCGATTCAAAAAGAGTTATTGCACTAAAAAGTTTGCATACAAATGATTCACGCCTTTATTTTGGGTGGAGACATCCCTCCTGCCAATTTTCTCTCATGTGGGTGGGGGTTTCTGCATGGAAGAAGGGAGTGGACATCCCTCCTGCTGTTTTTGCTGTCACAGGGCCTCTGTTGCCGGTTCTTCGGGGAGGGCAGACATCGGCTGGGGGGTGCTTTTTTATGGGGCAGATATTGTGCATGTATATCATGCACAGCATCTGTGCCCATTAAATAAAAAAGGGCTAAACTATGGTTAGAGAGATAAGTAACTAGTCTTAAGCAGTTGCTTTTATTGGAAGCCACGTTAAAGCAACAATTGCTCTGCTAGTTTAAATAGCTTTTCAATATTAATGAGCTTATTAGCATGATCAGATTAGAGAATGAGTGATCTTGCAGAAAACCACGTGATGAGCCGTTTTCTGCATTGGGTCGGTAAAGGCGATTGTCGCTAAACCAGTCAAAACTGGTTTAGTAACGATAGTTACGCAATCGCTGACTGTAGTGCATCTGGTCCCTAGTCAAATACTTACCTGTGGTTCTAGATATTCTGGAACAAAGTTGGTATTAAGCTGAAAGGCATGAAATGTTTGTTTGAGGTTTGAATATTATCACGAACTACAATGGTGTAATCAATATAAATTTGATCACACATGAATGGTAAATTAGCTTTACTATTCATTTGTATTTAAATTTAATTTACCTTGTTTAAACAACGTCTGATGACAATTGTTGGGCATACCTATTTAGTTTTATTTCACCCTCAATTGTTTCTTTTTTTATGTTGCAACAAATATGTACAAATTTTTAATGTTTAACCTTTGTTTATAACATCACATACTTTTAATTGTAATAATCTATAATAATAAAACCCTAAACTAGCATGCGCACTCCCACTTGCAGGTAGGAGTGCACATGCGCGCCTAGGGTTCGGTTTTCCTGTAAGCCAGTTCGTCGTCGTCGCCCCCCCGCCGCACCTGAACCCCCGTTGACCCTCCCACCACGAGACGACCACAAACCTCCCGGCTCCAGCAGCGTCCGCAGCACTCCAAACACGCTGCCTTGCGGCCCTCAAACCGCCCCGATTTCCTCTGCCGCATCACTGTTGACATCATCGGAGACGCAGCAGAGGAAATCAGGGCAGTAGACCGCAAAGCAGCGCACCCAGAGCGATGCGGACGCTGCTGGAGCTGGGAGGCCCGCCGGTCGACTCGCAATGGGAGGGTCAGTGGGGTCGGCTGCACGACGGCGGTAGTGGCGGGGGGGGGGGAGATGGAAACGTGCTTCTCTAGGGTTATACTGCAAAGGGGGATGGGAGGGAGGCAGGCAGGCAGGCTGGCTTCGTAGGGTGGGGGTGGGACAAAGTCTGGAAGGCAGTGAGGGGGACATAGGAAGGAGGCACTGGGGCACTAAAGACATAGGAAGGGGCACTGAGGGCACTAAGGACACAGGACAGAGGTACTGGGTGCGCTAAGGAATGGGAAAGAGACACTGGGGGTACTAAGGACACAGGACGGAGACAATGGGATACTAAGGACACAGGACGGAGACAATGGGATACTAAGGACACAGGACGGAGGCACTGCGGGCAATAAGGACATGGGAAGGAGGCACTAGGGCACTAAGGACATGGGAAGGAGGCACTGGGGCCACTAAGGACATAAGAAGGGCTACTAAGGACATGGGAAGGAGGCACTAAGGACATAGGAAGGGGCACTAAGGACATAGGAGGCACTGAGGGCACTAAGGACATAGGAAGGGGCACTAAGGACATAGGAGGCACTGAGGGCACTAAGGACATAGGAGGAATCACTGAGGGCACTAAGGACATAGGAGGCACTGAGGGCACTAAGGACATAGGATGAGACACTAAGGACATAGGAAGGAGGCACTGAGGGCACTAAGGACATAGGATGGGACACTATGGACATAGGAAGGGGGCCATGGAGAGACAGGCAGGCATGGCGCAACAAAGACAGACAGACAGACGGGGTCAGAGAGAGACACAGACAGAAAGAATGTCAGACAGCGTCCAAGAAGAGAAAGAGACAAAGAAAAAAACCCCAGACAGACAGAAATCTAATCTAGCACCCGTTAATGTAACAGGCTTAAACACAAGTTAAATTATAATTGAATTGCATCACATCACTTGGGTCTTAATATTTTTGGCATCACAGACAGGATTCAAATTCTTAAGTCCCAAATTAGAATTCAGATTCTTAAATTGAGTTTCTTGTAGGTTTTGCACAACACTCGATCTCTGGTCTAGGTCTGGTCCCTGAAGATAAGATAGAAGAACTGCTTGCACAATTAGAAGCTTTAATGAGAAGGATATTTTTGTCCAAGCCATGGAAGTGATAGACCGGTTAGCTGGAAAAACATGAGGTGAGCTCAAATTCAGTGACTCCAACACAGGTTACAACTTTATGCATACCCAGAAATAAGAAAATTCCAGATTTTTCAGGTGCACCAGTGAAACTGGGTGATCTAACTGGAAAAATGTTGCTCTAAAAATTCTATGGATTCTACCTGAAGATCAGGTAGAAATTATGAAAGATCATTTGAAAGGATAGGCAAGGAGACAGTTAAATTTATGGTAGTCACTGACTCATAGAAGACATCTTTGAACTGTTGTCCCAATCAAATGCCCATCAGTGAAAGATTAAAAGATTTCTATGACCATAAACAATTATATAAAGTATCGATCAGAGGCAAGACAAGCTAACAAAGATAGTAACTTGAGACAATTCCTATACTGGAAACACAGAAAAGATCCTAAAAGAAAGATTTGTGAATGGTCTGAGAGAAGTGGATTTGCATAGCTGAAAAAGTGTATTGAAGAGGCACCTAAAATAGTTTTCCCAGATTTGTTACAGATTGCAGTCAGATGGTCAGAAGAGAATCAAGTGTCGATGATAGGAGTCTGCTCCCAGGGTTTTCAATGGAGGACAGAAGGAGATTGGAGTTGTCCAGAGGTGAATGTGCATGTGGCTAGAGCATCACATAGTGAAGAGCAAAGTAGCACAGTGACTTCAGCATTACTGAATATGGCCAAAACTCTTGAAAAGATGGAGAGATGTCAGGAAAACTATTTCCAATAGGAACCCAAGCCAGACAAGTTTCCAGAGAACTCCATCTGAGAGAAGAAGAAGGAATAGGGCTGAAGTAATAAGTTTTAAGTGTAATAAACCAGGTCATTACAGTTGAGAATACTTAAGTGAATGGAAAAGATCTGAGAGTACAATAGTGGGGAAAAAGAGCAGATCCTGAAGAAGATCCATCAGGTGTAACTACCGTGTTTCCTCGAAAATAAGATGGTGTCTTATAGTAATTTTAGGCCCAAAAAAGGCACTAGGTCTTATTTTCGGGGTATGTACATGATCATCTCTCTCTTCCTCTCCTTCACCCCAATTCTTCCTCTTTTCTTTCTCTCCTCCACGTGCAATTTCTATCCTACCCTCCCTCCCATCCCTTGTGCTGCAGAACCCTTGCCCAGCTTCTATCCTATCCTCCCTCTCGTCCCTCATGCAGCAGGACCCTTACCCAGCTTCCCTTTCCTCCCTCCCATCCCATGCAGCAGAACCTTTGAGCTCACCTCACCAGCACCTGCCGTGCAGCCGAATCCCCATCCTTCCCACCCTCCCATCGGAAACCCGCCGCGAGCCTTACTTACCTCTCTAAGCAGCGTCGGGCCGGCAGCACGCTAAACAGGCTGTTTCATCCTTGTCCGCTCGTGAATTCATGATGTCATCAATAATGCAGCAGACTGAATTCACGAGCAGAGGTCATTTGGAAGAAAAACAATCATGATTAAATTGGGCAAAGTCCAATTATTAAAGCAACAATTTGTGGGGTGAAAACCTTATGCATAATGGACACCAGATCTGACAAGTCAACAATTCCGAAAACACATTTTGAACAACATTTTGAGCATGTAGGAAAAGAATAAGTTAACTGGATAAAATTAACAGCAGCTAATGGGATGAGAATTATTATCAAGGGATGTATTCAAGCACATATCTAATGTTTAGGTCAAACCTTCCCTTCTAAGTGTATCTTTATAGTAGAAGATATGGAATCAAAGGGGGTCTACAACTGTCCCAGGAATTATTGGGATGAATATTTTGCAAGATGTGCATGACCTTTTTCAGAATTAAAGCTCTCATTTGAAAGGAATCCTGAAGCTAAATGTTTATGGTGAATTTAGGCTGAAGTTCCAAAAAGAATGAATTAAAAAATCCAACTGAGACCCTGGGATTTATCTATTTTGTTTGAAATAAAGGAGTATTATTATTGTTGTTAAGTGTGTGACAGGGACACCGTGCTGCACTCCCCTGATATTGAAATGCAGGAGGCAGATCCAGATCTGAAGCATTATAGTCCTACCCCTGTGTCAGTTCCCAAAACTAGATCAGTGCAATCTAAAAGTAAACAAACTTGAGCTACACCTTTAACCAATTCTACCTCTTTAAGAAGAGAAAGAGCACGGCCTGGGCTTCAAGCCAGGAAACTTCTTGTGTGCTCACCTAAGTTAATCAGGGGGGATGGGGCATGAAACGTCTAAACCCTTATCCTCCAGGAGGAGGAGACATGGAAGCTGATGGATACTGGTAACAGTTGTGATGGAGATTTTTTGCTAGGGATTTGCCTATGCTGGAGGCAAGCCAGATGGACTGGGAAAAGGCTCCTGTAACATAGAATATGGTGCAGTCCATCGCCTGAGGCCATGGACTGCAGCACAACTCTTAAAGCAGGTCAGAGGTAGAAAGCTAACAGGAGAAAAGTGTGCTGTTTTGTTTTCTGACTGGTTTTTTTTTTCTGAGCTGAAACCTGAGTGTAGCCGTTTGAAACGTGCTCAGCTGAAATTTGTAAAACAAAGCCAAAAGCTTCATGCGTTTGGGAACATTATGAGAAGCTTGCCCTTGTTTATCTGTCTGTTTACTCCTTCAAAGAAGTGCAGCAAGTTCATCAAACAGGATCTGCCTTTGCTAAAACCGTGCTGACTGGTCCTCATCAGCCCGTGTCCGTCAAGGTGATCAATGATGCTGTCCTTTATCAGTGACTCTACCATCTTTCCCGGACCGAGGTCAGACTCACCAGACTGTAGTTCCCCGGATCTCCCCTCGAACCTTTTTTGAAGATCGGTGTAACATTCGCCACCTTCCAATCTTCCGGAATCTTTCACGATTTGATCAACAGATTGGCTATTAGTTGAAGCAGTTCAGCTATGGTCCCTTTCAGTTCCTTGATGACCCTCGGATGGATGCCATCCGGTCCCGGGGATTTATCTCTCTTAAGCCTATCAATCTGCCTACATACCTCCTCTAGACTGACCGTCAGTCCTGTCAGCTTTCCGTCTTTGTTTCCAGCATATAGCCTGATGGGTTCTGGTATGCTGTGTACATCTTCTTCGGTAAATACAGATGAAAAAAATTTGTTCAGTTTGTCAGCGATTGCTTTGTCCTCCTTTAGCGCTCCCTTTATTCCATGGTCATCCAACGGTCCCACCACTTCCTTTGAGGGTCGTTTCCCCTTAATATATCAAAAGAACGGCTTGAAGTTCTTCGCCTCCTTCGCTATTTTTTCCTTGTAGTCTCTTTTGGCCCCTTTTACCGCCTTATGGCACCTGCATTGATGTTGTTTGTGCTTGTTCCAGTTTTCATCCGTTTTTGACCTTTTCCATTCCTTAAATGAAGTTTTCTTGTCACCTAGACGATAACACCAACAAGGATGCAACTGATTTCAAAGACTTCCTCACCTCCCAAGGCTTCACTGCTGCTTTGCCCACCCCTACCCACGATATACCCACGATAAGGGGCATACTCTAGACATCATCAGCTTCCTCGACCTGACCGAACACAAAACTTCTGCTGAAGAGGCTCGTTGGGAACATGTCCCCTGGTCTGATCACCTTCTAGGCTCCATCTGCCTTCCCATTTTCATGTCTCACCTTGGCACTCCACCCCGAGCCACTAATTCTATTACCTACCGCAAAAAAATTCACGAGTGAATTGTTCTGGTCCCAATTTCTCAACCAACTTCCCCCTTTTCCTAAACATACCGACCCAGATTCCAACTGGCACAACTGGGTAACCCTTTCCGGGACCACTTACATAAGAACATAAGCAGTACCTCCGCTGGGTCAGACCAGAGGTCCATCGTGCCCAGCACTCCGCACACGTGGTGGCCCAACAGGTCCAGGACCTGAACTGTAATCCTTTATCTATACCCCTCTATCCCCTTTTCCAGCAGGAAATTGTCCAATCCTTTCTTGAACCCCAGTACCGTACTCTGCCCTATTACATCCTCTGGAAGCGCATTCCAGGTGTCCACCACACATTGGGTAAAGAAGAACTTCCTAGCATTCGTTTTGAATCTGTCCCCTTTCAACTTTTCCGAGTGCCCTCTTGTTCTTTTATTATTCGAAAGTTTGAAGAATCTGTCCCTCTCTACTCTCTCTATGCCTTTCATGATCTTGTAAGTCTCTATCATATCCCCTCTAAGTCTCCTCTTCTCCAGGGAAGAGTCCCAGTTTTTCTAATCTCTCAGCATATGAAAGGTTTTCCATCCCTTTTATCAGACGTGTCGCTCTCCTCTGAACCCTCTCGAGTAACGCCATATCTTTCTTAAGGTACGGCGATCAATATTGGACGCAGTACTCCAGATGCGGACGCACCATCACCCGATACAACGACAGGATAACTTCTTTCGTTCTGGTTGTAATGCCCTTCTTGATTATGCCTAGCATTCTATTTGCCTTCTTAGCGGCCGCTGCGCACTGTGCCGTCGGCTTCATTGTCATGTCCACCATTACTCCCAAGTCCCTTTCTTGGGTACTCTCCTTCAATAATATCCCTCCCATCATATAGCTGCACCTCGGGTTTCTGCTTCCCATATGTAATACTTTACATTTCTCAACGTTGAACTTCATCTGCCATCTCGTCGCCCATTCTCCTAGTTTGTTTAAGTCTCTTTGCAATTCTTTGCAGTTCTTACCGTGCTCTTGCCCCTTTATCTACTAAACCTATCTCCTATTCCTGCAAGGCTCCCTGGTATCTTCCATACCACAGGGAATTGAAGCAGAAATGTCGAGCCCTGGAGCGTAAATGGAAAAAATCGAAATCCCCTTCTGACAGACAATCCTGGAGAGACAATATCAAGTTCTGTAACACTGTATTAAATAAAGCAAGGAAGAATTTCTATGGAGATAAAATCACCAGATCAAAAAACCAAAATAGTACATTGTTCAACATCTGGCGCAACCTAACCTCAAAAAATGACTCCACCTTTCCTCCCATCTGCAAACGACCTAGCCAAATTTTTCAACGAAAAGATTACTACCGTAAGGAATTCTTTCCCCCCAGCTGTCTCTTACAATTCTCTGCCTCCCAATGACTCCAACCCTATCCCTGCTGATAGATCCTGGACTGCCTTCGAACTCGTATCCGAACCCCAGATCTCTAAACTTTGTCTCAAACTGAAATCCTGCAAATGCATCCTAGATCCTTTTCCATCCTACCTTTACGAAAACATTCCTGCGCAGGCCATCTCCTCCCTTATCAGTCTTATAAATACTGCTCTACTATCGGGCCTGTTCTCCACAGAAATGGGACATATTGCCTTATCCCCTCTTCTGAAAAAAGCCGATCTCGACCCTTCCTTACCATCGAACTACCTCCCCATAGCAAATATCCCTCTCCTAACTAAACTGCTAGAGGCCATAGTCGCTACCCAGCTCTCTTACTTAGAAAGATTCTCCATTCTCCACCCCTACCAACACTTCTTCAGACCCAGCTTCAGCGAGTCCCTCCTAGTTTCCCTAATTTCAAAGGTTCAACAACTACATTCTCGTAACAAATTCGCTGTTCTTTTACAATTCGATCTCTCTGCAGCTTTCGATGTCGTCCACCACGACATACTACTTTATCAACTTTCCAAGATAGGAATTGACTCCACCATCCTAAATTGGTTCTCAAACTTCCTTCGTTCTCGCTCCTACACTGTCAACACAAGTGGCACCATGTCCGTACCTTGGACACCATCTTGTGGTGTCCCTCAGGGATCACCCCTATCCCCTATTCTCTTTAACATCTACATGTCCTCCCTGAACTCCTCCAACTTTCCCCCCTTGAAACAATCTACACATACGCTGATGACATACTTGTCCTCCTTGAAACAGACCAGAACCTCACCAACCTCCACTAGAACATTACATCTTGCATAATGAGACTCCACTCCTGGTCCCTCTCGGTACAGATGAAACTAAATGAATCAAAAACAAAATTACTCTACCTCGGCCCAAAGTTAGAACACCTGCCCACCATCTTTGCACTACCCACAGGCGCTGCTCTGCACCTTGAGTTCTCAAGCAAGGTCCTTGGCATCACTATTGATTCTTCTCTCTCCCTCAATGACCACCTCAACTCCTTGGCAAAATCATGCTTTTTCAGCCTCCACATGCTGAGGAAAGTAAGATCCTACTTTCGCCAACAACATTTCGCCGTCCTCATCCAATCCATCATCCTCTCCAAACTTGACTACTGCAATGCCATTTACTTATGCCTAACAAAAAAAGTCTTCAAAGACTCCAGCTTATCCAGAATACTGCAGCCAAGTTGATCTTTGCAAAACGCAAATCTGACCATGTCTCCCCACTCCTGTCCAATCTTCACTGGCTCCCAGTGATTTCCAGAATCCATTTCAAATGCTGGCTTTTAAGATCATTTTCAAATGCCTGGCTTTTAAGATCATTCACGGCATCCTTCCTCCCCTAATCCCACTATCCTTTAACTCCTTGAGTCCTGACTCCACCAGACCCGCCCAAAGATATAAACTATCCTTCCCCTCTCTACGAGGTATTCTCTATGCAGGTAAACTGGTAAAATCTCTTCTCTTAAAATCACAGGACTCTGGAACGACCTTACTATCCCGTTGTGGAACCTGGGCTCTCTCCAATTATTCCGCAAGCAACTGAAAAATTGGCTCTTCTCTAACATGTAATTCTATTTTCTCCCTTACTCTTCCATTCTATATATAAGCTCATGTAAACCTTTTCCTTTCTCTTCTTATATTTTAAATTCTTGTAAACCGTGCCGAGCTCCACTTCCGTGGAGAGGAGGCAGTATATAAACTTAAGGTTTAGTTTAGTTTAGTTTAGTAATCTCAGGGGATAATAATTCTAATAGAAATTCTTTATGCTCTCTCTGACCATAATCTGCTGAACTGGGCCAGTGCTCATGCTCTTTAAGTACAGTGTGTATTACCCACACCCTATAAGCAAACTGCTCCAATGTATCAGTTGGCAGGGGTGAAAAAGTTCTAAGTACTTGTAAAGAGGTGCAGCAAAATAGTTGTTCAATGCCCATCTTTACAAACTGGTATGGGTGAGTGAGAGAGCCAAATTTATAATAGTGTGGTCCCAGTGCTAGTTGTATAAGCTTATCAAAATCTGCATTGTTCCTTTTATATTTCTCTAGACCCCAGTGAATCAGTATATCAGTAGCCCATTTGCACCATTCATTTATGTTAAAAGGCATAGGGCCCACTTTCTCCACTATTCTTTCAATGTCACTGTCTTTCATATGTCTCTGAAGCAGTCTGCGTAATGCACTGTGGCAGCGAAAAGGGCGAACAGAATGCTAGGAATGATTAAGAAGGGGATCACGAACAGATTGGAGAAGGTTATCATGCCACTGTACCGGGCCATGGTACCAGGGCCGCCATCAGAAATTTCTTGGCCCCTTACTGAGCAATCCTATTGGGCCCCCCACGCACCCCTTCCCCCCCGACCCCCCCCTTCTTCCATGGGCCGAATACACATATACTTTTCTCTGTCACCGCACTCTTTGACCAAAAGATTTGTAAGCCTGCAACCAAGTCAAGGTAGACTCTTTCAGCAGGGCCCTAACCTAACCTAAACTAAACTAATCTATACCTATCTATTCTAAACTAACATATGTCTAGCGCGCACAAACCCCTGCTCTACGTGGGAAAAATAACACCAGCTCAATGCTGGCGTTAGCATCTAGCGTGCGTGGCGTACGCAAAATCCACTATCCCAACTTAGTAAAAGGAGCCCTGTTTTTATTAGTTAATTATTATTATTATTTTCCAATGCTCAACATGACTTCCTTTTTTAAGGTTTGACACTTGTGCCAGAATATTTTTACTAAATTTAAGAAGTATTTGCCGTCTTTCAAATGGTATAGAAGTTAAAAAAAGGGACAGGCGTTAATGAAGTCATTAGGTTCAATCTAGCCATTTATTTCTGCATGAATTTAAACAACTAAAAAAAAAGTTAAATATAGCTCATCCAGTCATACAAGAAATGGCTCTACAGCAGGGATGCCCACACTTTTTGGGCTTGCGAGCTACTTTTAAAATGACCACGTCAAAATAATCTACCAACAATAAAATTTTAAAAAACCCACAAAGCACACTGTATGCAGAGAAAATGTTAATTATTATTTATATTCCACGGGTTTTCAAAGAGGTCAAGTCAGACGATTCTATGCAATGTCACCTCAGGAACAACTATACAAAAATAGACAAATATACCCCCTCCCTTTTTACTAAATCGCAATAGCGGTTTTTAGAGCAGGGAGATGCACTGAATGCCCTGTGCTGCTCTCGATGCTCATAGGCTCCCTGCGCTAAAGACCACTATTGCAGATATAAATTCTCTAAACAGACACATTTTGATCACTAAACTGAAAATAAAATCATTTTTCCTACCTTTTTGTCTGGTGATTTCATGAGTCTGTTTGCACTTCCTTCTTCTGACTATAAATCCAATATTTTTTTCTTTCTGCCCCTCCCCTTTTCTTTCTGTCTCTCTTTCTTTCTCTCTCCCCCTGCCCCCCCAAGCCATCGCGCCAATTTCTCCACTTCCCCGATTCTTTCCCTACCCCCTAAGCCACCATGCCGATTTCTCCCTGCTTCCACGAGCCAGGCCAGGAATGTACAAGTGCCAGACTCACAAGACTTCACCTCTGATGTCAATTCTAACGACGGAGAGGAAGTTCCAGGCCAGCCAGGCAGCGATTGGCTGGCCCAGAACTTCCTCTCTGACGTCAGAATTGACGTCAGAGGTGAAGTCTTATGAGTCCAGCGCTTGTACGCGCCTGGCCTGGCTCAGGGAGGCAGGAAGAAAAAGATTGCCAAGGCAACGCGATCGACTCACATTGCCTTTCTGATCTACTGGTCGATCGCGCTCGACCATTTGGGCACCCCTGCTGTTATGGTATGGTATCCTGTCCTGACCTGAGGAAAGGGGTTTAGTCCCCAAAAAACTGCCTTATTTCCATTTCCTATTTATAAACTTTAATCAATAGATACAATACTACTTGATTCTACTTAAAGCAACAAAACAATTTTTTCTACCTTTTGTCGTTTTTGTTGTTTCTGCTTTAATCATCTTGTCTTCACTCTTCTTTCTAGCCAGCATCTGTCCACTCTGTCTTCCATACAGCATCAGCCCCTTCCATCCACTGTCCGCCCTCTCCCCGTTGCATATGGCATCTTCCCTCTTTTTATGCTCCTTCAATAAACTGTCTATCCTGTGCCCCTTCTCTTCTCCTTTGTACATGATTGATTTCAGCTCTGCCACCTCTCCATTTTTCTCTCTCTGTCACCACCCCGTCCCCTATGCTCTAGCATCTCTCTCTTGTCCTTTCTTTCCTTCGCACCCCACAGTCTGGTATCTTCCCTTCCCTGATTCTCTAGCATTCACTCCTTTCCTTTTCTTCCATCTCTCCCTCCCCCTCCATGCTCTGACATCTCCTCTTCCTTTCCCCCTTCCTTTTCCCTTGGTCTGGCATACTTTCCGCCTTCCCTCCATGCCCTGGCATCTCTTCCTCCCTTCCTTCCCTCCAATCCCCGGCATCTCGTTTCATTCCCTCCCTCATCTTCTATCTCCCTCCAGTTGGATGCATCAAGTCTCTCCCCCTCTGCTCCCTTTCCTCCTTCTGTCACCCATGACCTGGCGTCATGAACTTCTTCAGGCAGCAGCATTCACAATTCGCTGCTGTTGCCAGCTTCGGGCCTTCTTCTCTGTTGGGTCCTGCCTTCATGGAAACAGAAGTAGGCAGGACCTGGCAGAGAGGAAGGCCTGAAGCTGGCAACAGCAGTGAATTGTAAATGCTGATGCTAGCTGAAGAAATTCATGACGCCAGGTCGAACACCCGGGGCAGACTGCTACTCTCCCCCCCACGACCCTCCTATATCTCCCTCCCTCCCATAACGAGACGCTAAAGAGCACTTCTCTACTCTAAGCAGGCTGTTTGAGGGCTTTCTCCTGCCGTGATTCCCTCTGGCACGTCACTGATGAGAGAAGGAGGGAGAGATAGGAGGGTTGGGGGTCGCCTGGGATGATGATGAGGCTGCTGCTGCTGCCAGCGAATCCAGCAAGGGTGAGGCCCCAAAGCACAGCATTGGCAGGCCCCCCTGACTATTTCGGGCCCTAGGCCTGTGCCTACTGGGCCTATCCTTTAAT
Source organism: Geotrypetes seraphini (assembly GCF_902459505.1). Lineage (NCBI taxonomy): Eukaryota > Metazoa > Chordata > Amphibia > Gymnophiona > Dermophiidae > Geotrypetes > Geotrypetes seraphini. Next base: position 278,427,833 of record NC_047085.1, on the reverse strand, counting down.
CTGGCCCTGCTTCCCCTCCATATGCCCTGACATAAGAACATAAAAAGTTGCCTCCACTGGGTCAGACCAGAGGTCCATCGCGCCCAGCGGTCCACTCCCGCGGCGGCCCATCAGGTCCATGACCTGTGAAGTGGTTTCTGACTAATCCTATAACCTACCTCTGCTTCTATTTGTACCCCTCAATCCCCTTTTCTTTTAGGAACCTATCTAGACCCTCCTTGAACCCCTGTGGTGTGCTCTGGCCTATCACAGCCTCCGGGAGCACGTTCCATGTGTCCACCACCCTCTGAGTGAAAAAGAATTTCCTAGCATTTGTTCTAAACCTGTCCTTTTTCAATTTCTCCGAGTGCCCCCTTGTATTTGTGGCTCTCCACAGCCTGAAGAATTTGTCCTTGTCTACCTTCTCTATGCCCTTCATGATTTTGAAGGTTTCTATCATGTCTCCTCTAAGTTTCCGCTTTTCCAGGGAGAATAGCCCCAGCATTTCCAATCTGTCAGCGTATGAGAAGTTTTCCATACCTTTTATCAGCTTTGTCGCTCTTCTCTGGACTCCCTCAAATACCGCCATGTCCTTTTTGAGGTACGGCGACCAGTACTGGTCTCTCTCTTCCACTCCATGGTATGGTATCTCCTTTCCGTCCCTTCCCTGGTCTTTGCATCTCTTTCCTCCTTTTCCTGATCTTCCTTCTCCCTCCTTCCCTCTCTCTCCCCAAATGGGTGCAGCAGTATTTCTCTTCCCCCTCCCCCCACTGGGTACAGCAGTATCATCATCATTTCTCTTCCCTCCCAATTGGGTACAGCAGAAGCAGCATTTCTCTTCCCCCTCCCCCCTAATTGAGTGCAGCAGCATTACTCCTCCCATCCCCCCCACACACCCAGCAGATTCGCTACAGACAAAGGCAAGTTGCAAGTTTCCCTTGGTCGCTGACCTATCTCCCAAAGGGCAGCAACAGAGGGAAGTTTACAACTTGCTGCTCTTGCTTACTTCGGGCCTTTCTCGTTGCTGGGTCCTGCCTTCACGGAAACAGAAAGTAGGCAGGACCCGGCAGCGAGAAAGGCCCGAAGTAAGCAAGAGCAAGTAAGCTTCCCTCCGTGGCTGGCCTATCTCCCGCATGCTCCGGGGCTCTAATGGTCCATGCCGGCTTCTCTTCTCTACCCCACCCCCCCGACGTAACTTCCGGTTTTGGAGGGAAGCCGGGTTCGAGTCGCTTGCTGGGGGTTTTTTTTGTTTAAAGTCCGGTGGGTTTTTCGGCGGCTCTTCAGGCTGCGCATTAAGCAGTGGTGGCAGCAGGATTCGGCAGATGACAGCCGGGCGGGCATCTAAATTTGATGGGCGTTGCACCCGGCTGAAAAGCGCTGGGGAGAACACTGGGGAACCCGGGCTCCCTGTCAGCTCCGGGCCCCTGAATGCAGGACTGGTAGTACTGCCCTGATGGCGGCCCTGCATGGTACGTCCCCACGTGTCCAGCACTGGTCGCCGTACATGAAGAAGGACACGGTACTACTCGAGAGGGTCCAGAGAAGAGTGAATAAAATGGTTAAGGGGCTGGAGGAGTTTCTGTACAGTGAGAGATTAGAGAAACTGGGCCTCTTTTCCCTTGAAAAGAGGAGACTGAGAGGGGACATGATCGAACCATTCAAGATACTGAAGAGAATAGACTTAGATAAAGACAGGTTGTTCACCCTCTCCAAGGTAGAGAGAATGAGAGGGCTCTTATAAAGTTAAAAGGGGATAGATTCTGTACAAACGTAAGGAAATTCTTCTTCACCCAAAGAGTGGTAGAAAATGGAACGCTCTTCCGGAGGCTGTTATAGGGGAAAACATCCTCCAGGGATTCAAGACAAGTTAGAAAAGTAAATGCTGAACCAGAACGTACACAGGTAAGACTAGACTCAGGGCACTGGCCTTTGACCTAAGGGCCGCCGTGTGAGCGGACTACTGGGCACGATGGACCACTGAACTGACCCAGCAGCGGCAATTCTTATGTTCTTATGTCAACTGAATTTGGACCAAACCCTTCATAATCTTTACAAAAAAGGGATCAATGCCACAGGTCTATAGTTGGCTGGTAGTGAAATAGATTCTTATTCTCAATTATTCGAGTAATAATTATATTACCCTCCTCTTGTGGAAATTTTCCTGCCTTCAAATAATCAATTAAATAATTTTAATTTAAAGCTTAAAGTTGCCGCTGTTATAAGATCTGAATATGATTTAGTGTATCTACAGAATAGTTTAGAAAAATCCTCCCAATCTGGGTCTTCAAATATTTATCTCTACATCAGATGTCTTCTGAATATATATATGATAATATTCATTTTTCTGTTCCCTCCTGTACTACTAATTTTACTGGGGATGGGTGTAAAATGCCCCAAGGAAATTAATAACTCTCAGGAATATAAGGCATCAAATACCATTATTGAAATGAGACAAAAAAAACGATAGCTGGAAAGCTTTGTATGGCAATGCCGTTAGTATGGGAAACAAAATTCCAGATCTAGAGGCTGTAATGAAGATGCTGAAGTTTCAAGTTTATTAAAATATTTTTGCTTATTCTAATTTCTAAGCGGTTAACAAAATAAAATTACTTAAAAACAAATTATAAAATTACATTGAGACGTGTGAAAAACAAGGAAAACAGGTGACTTACACAGACATACAGCAACATTATAGGATGATAGGGAAGAACTACAATTGATATAGGATAGGTAAAATTAGAGAATGACACGGGGAAAAAAATCTGTCCCCGTCACTGCACCGTCCCCAGCCCAACATCCTCTGCACCGCCCCGTCACTGCCGTTCCCTTCACTGCCCCGTCACCGTCACCGCCATCCCTTTCACCGCCACTGCCATCCCATTCACCGCCCCGTCACCGTCCCCGTCTAGCACCCATCTTCTTCCCTCCGCTCCCCCATAGCCTGGCATCTGTCTTCTTCCCTTCCAGCGTCTTCTCCCCACTCTGCCTTCCACATTTCCTTTCAGGGTCTGTTCCTCTCTACCCTCTTTCATTGTCTGTTCTATTCCTTTCCACCACCACCCTTCCCTCCCTCCTTTACCTTTCCACCACCACCCTTCTTTCATATCTTCTATCAGTCCCCCCACCATCACTAGCAGTGTCTCTTCTCCCTTACCATGAGCAAATAGAACTTCTGAAAATTGTATTGCTGAGGCATTATTTCTAGTACGCCTTTTTTTCCAGATGGATAATGACATCAATTTTATAATTCTTACTGTCTGCTCTGATTTCATTCACAATTTGGTTTGTGTTTTGTACCTGAGGATTCCATGAGGCATGTAACCTTTTCCTGTCTCTTCTGTGATTTCAAGTTGATTCCTTCAATAATGGAGTCTCAAGGCAGTAGCAGTTTTCTATTTTGGGCTCTTTTGACATTGTTTAAGGGATTTCTTGTACATTTGGTGCTGGTCTTCTTTGATGAGGTCACTTCAGAATCTATTTCCAAGGAAGAGAAACTTTTTCCCTTTCACCCCCTCCTTCCTTATGTGAACCGGAACACGCGGTCCCCGCAAGCAAGTAATTTTATATCATTTTCATTCTATTCATTCATGGAAATTAAAGTCTAGATAATGCCAGTCACATAACAAAACATGATTTTACAAAAATAATTCCCTGCACAGTCAAGCCTGCAAAGATTACTCCCTCCCTCCCCCCTACCTTTGTGGCCAAGTCAAAATGATCTACCAACAATAAAATTTTAAAAACACAAAGCACGCTGTACGCAGAGAAAATGTTAATTATCATTTATATTCCGCGGGTTTTCAAAGAGGTCAAGGTAGATGACTTTATGCAATGTCATCTCAGTAACAACTATACAAAAATAGACAAATATTCCCCCTCCCTTTTTACTAAACTGCGATAGCAGTTTTTAGTGCAGGGAGCTGCGCTGAATGCCCCACGCTGCTCTCGACGCTCATAGGCTCCCTGCGCTAAAAACCACTATTGCGTTTTAGTAAAAGGGGGCCATAGTGCAAAATATAGACAGCAGATATAAATTCTCAAAACGGACACATTTTGATCACTAAGTTTAAAATAAAATCATTTTTCTACCTTTTTGTCTGGTGATTTCATGAGTCTCTGGTCCTTCTTTCTTCTCCTGCCCCCCACCTCTTTCTTTCTCTCTCCCCCTGGCTCCCCTCTTTATTTCTGCCTTTCTTTCTCTCTCCCCCTGGCCCCCCTCTTTATTTCTGCCTTTCTTTCTCTCTCCCCCTGGCCTCCCTCTGTTGAACCATATGCAACAGACAGCAGATTCCTTCACTAAGGCTCTGACAGAACTATCTAGTTAGGTAGCGCAAGTAGGTAAACAGGTGTCTGACAATCAACATCAGCAAAAACAACTAGGTAAAATTATAGAAACCCTCTCAGGTAAATGGAAAGATTGGGAGGGAGAGAATGCTACGTGGGGTAAACAAACATAAACATTTGAAACTCAAATAGCACATCAAAGGTCACAGCTTTCTAAAATAGAGTGTACTCTGAAAGAAATCCAAACCCAAGTGGGGAGAGTTAAACAAGAGAGTATTGATTGATTTTAATGAAGGTATGACTAAAAGATTTTGGGAGGTTGAGCGAAGGGGTTTTGATGTGCCATATGGGATTAAAAGACTATTAATAAAATCGGGTTGGTTATTCATTCTGGTTGAAAATGTTAAAAGTAAAATTTTATAACTAATCCTGTGTTCAATTGGCAGCCAATGAGCGTTGATTAAGAGAGGGGAGACGTGATCGTATTTCTTTGCCCCGCTAATGATCTTAATAGCGGTATTTTGGACGATCTGTAGTCGTCTAATCTCCTTTTTTGTAATGCTCTTTTAAAGGGCATTACAGTAATCTATACACAAAATTACCAATGAGTGAATTAGTGTATTCAATGCGGCAGGTTCTAGTAGCTTAGAGAGAGAACGGATCATTCTCAGTCGATAGAAACATTTCTGGACGACTGTACTAATATGGGAATGATATGAAAATTTACTGTCAAAGGTGACGCCCAAAAGCTTTAAAGTTGAAACAGTTTTAATGGGTAAAGATTCAAGTTTCAAGGGGGCTTGAAGTGTTGTGCCTTCTTTTAACGGAAAGATCATTAGTTTGGATTTATTAATGTTAAGTGATAGTTTATTAGAATCCAACCAAGATTTGTTTTTTTCTAATTTGTGATTAATGAGGACTACTTTTTCTTTATTATTTAAATTGATAGAATGAAGAATGAACTGGATTTAGTGACAGTCATGGAGATGTGGTTCATGGAGAACCATGATTAGAATGTAGTTATACCTGACTAATCTATTCAGGAAGGATAGGGTAGGTAAAAAGGGTGGAGGACTGGAATTGTATGTTAAGTATAATATTAAAGTGATAGAATTGCGAGATGTAGGGGGTAAAGAAGAAGCACTGTTGGTTAATCTGGAAAGAGGGAATGGAAAATGTATTTACATTGGTGTGATATACAAACCTCCTTCATAGTCAGAAGAAATGGAGAAAGATTTAATTGAAGACATTCATAACATAGCTTGGAAAGGGGAAGTACTACCTCCACCAACTGAGAAGAATCAAACCATATATCTCAAAACTGGACCTAACTCAACTCCTCTATGCCTGTGTTCACTCCAGGATGGATTACTGCAACTCCATCTTTAATGGAGAAGCCAAAAAGGAACTCAAACGCCTCCAGTGAGTTCAAAACGCAGCGATCCACCTCCTATACAACTAGCCCTCCACACAGAACACTGGCTACCAATCAACAAATGGTGCACATCCAAGGCTCTTGTAATAGTGCATAAAAGATTCCACACCACTACTCCAGCCTACATAAGTTCCAAGCTACACCTGTATGTCCCTGCCCGCACCCTCTGCTCCAGAGCAGAAAGATGATGGAAACCGCCCACAAACACTCCAATAGCCACTTCATCCCACAGGTTTGGAACCAGCTCCCCCCAAAAAATCAGATCGCAAAACTCATTAATGACCTTCCGAAGAGCTATGAAGACCTTTCTCTTTAACTATAGGTCCAGCTGCAAACAATCCCTTCTAAACTCTCTCCTACCAACAACCACAAGTTGGTGACCCTCTGGCCCAATCTACTGCATTACCTCCCTGGAATTTCCTATTAATGTCCCCACCCAAGGTGTCCTTAAGTTACTGTACTGTACAGCCTTGTCATTGTGCTACTGTACTGTATGGTATTATATTGTAGTACATTGTATTGTATTGTATTGCCAAATGTACTGTCCAACGTAACATACTGTGAATCTTAGCTTCTGAGCTCCCGGGTAGAAATCAAATTAAATAAATAAATAGGTGATTTTAATATGCTGGATGCTGATTGGACTGTCCCAGCTTCAGGGACTTCTAGAAGCAAAAAGATCTTGGATTTGCTACAGGAAGAATTGTTCCACTAATTAGTAATGGAAACCACATGGGATAGAACTATTCTGGACTTGGTGCTTATAAACAGGGAAAGTATTTCTGAGGTTATAGTGGGCGATCATTTAGCATCTAGTGATCAGAGGGCAGAGGTCTCAGTGCAGACCGAGACCTTCCCCCCCCCCTCCCAAAGTGCACTACAGTCTCTACGCAGACAGAGGAGCTAGGAAACTTAGGCGAGGATATCTTGCAGGAACTACTGAGCCTCAGGGAGGAGGTAAAGCGCCTGAAGAGCATCAGGGATGATGAGGCCTTCATCGATGACGCCATCCTGGAACTGGAACTGGACGCCATCACACATCACAGAGAGAACCCACGACGGGTCCATCCTCGACACGCCCAAACCTACAGCACTAAACACAACGATTGGAGTAAAGGAGATGATTGGAGATGCTGGCCCTTGGCAACTAGTAACATCCTCTAGGGGCAAGCGAAGTAAACCCACCTCATTCTCACTCTCTTCTTCTTCTTCTTTTTCTCTTCAACAGGATAGCCGTTCATCAATACCACAGCTAACTCTCAGAAATAGATTTCAGATCTTACAGGATGGAACCACCGAGGAAATAGCAGAAGGGACTCATGAGATATACCCAGCTCACGTCAAATCCAGAGCATGCAGACCGGCCCCCTCGGAAGGAACGAAGAGTGGTAGTCATTGGTGACTCCATGCTAAGGGGCACCGAGGGACCAATTTGCAGGCCTAATTTGCAGTCAAGAGAGGTCTGCTGTCTCCCTGGAGCCAGGAGCCAGGATATTACCACTAGCCTTGACAAAATTCTAAAACCTAATGATCATTTTCCAATGTTTCTCATCCATGTAGGCACAAACGACACTGCTAGGAATGCCACAGAGAACATCCCCAGAGATTTTGGAGCGCTGGGAAAGAAGTTGAAGCAGATAGGAGCACAGGTGGTCTTTTCATCAATTCTTCCAGTAAGAAACAAAGGCAGAGCTAGAGAAGAGCGTATTCAACGGACTAACGAATGGCTCCGAGAATGGTGCATAGAAATGAACTTTGGATTCCTAAACCACGGCGAGACGCTCCAGGGACTACAAGGACCAGACGGACTCCACCTAACCAGAAGAGGTAGAAACGTATTTGGACATCGATTGGCCCGCCTACTCCATAGGGCTTTAAACTAGGTAAGTTGGGGGAGGGTACAAACTTATATCCCAGAGCAGTAAGAAACCACCCTGAGGAGGCAAGTCACACTCACACTACCAAGTCTAAGGTAAGTACCAATGATATCCACAATAATTCAGGGAGAAATATCACTGATAATTTAGGAGCCACACTAGCTCTTAAAGGAATCTCTTCACAGATATGGAGGGCTATGTATGTTAATGCACATAGCTTGGGCAATAAAATTCTAGCATTAGAGACTGAGATAACAAACGCCGATCTTGACGTGATAGCGATATCCGAAACCTGGTTCACGGAATCGCATGGGTGGGATATGGTTATACCAGGGTACAACCTACTTCGTTGCGACCGAGAGGGTAAATTGGGAGGAGGAGTAGCGCTATACACTGAGGAAAACATCAAAACCACCAGAATCACAGATGTTAGATACACCGGGGAATCCCTCTGGGTGAACCTGGCCAGAGGGAATGAAAAATGCCTATACCTTGGGGTGATATATAGATCTCCCAGGCAACAGGAGGACAAAGACATGGAATTAATTGAGGACATAGAGAACATCACACTGCGCGGGGACACAGTAATGCTAGGAGACTTCAACATGCCAGATGCAGATTGGAACACACTCTCCGCGACTACGGGTAGCAGCAAAAGAATATTAACCTCCATAAAGGGTGCACATCTCAAGCAATTGGTATTGGAGCCCACCAGGGACCAGGCATTCCTAGACCTAATTCTCACCAACGGAGATAGCATCATGGAAGTCTCAGCAGGAGACACACTGGCCTCCAGCGACCATAATATGGTATGGCTCAACCTCAAGAAAGGTTTCCCTAAGACAAACACAGCAACAAGGGTTCTCAACTTTAGAGGCACAGACTTCAACCGCATGGGAGATTTTGTCCATCAGGAGCTACATAAACAAGCAATATCTGACAATGTGGAGGATATGTGGTCGTCTCTGAAGTCCATCCTACACGAAGCAACAGACCGATACATAAAGACAGTAAGTAAACGCAGAAGAAACAAAAGACCCCAATGGTTCAGTAAAGAAATTTCAGACCTAGTTAAACAGAAAAAAGACGTATTTATCACCTACAAACATTTAGGCAGAGAGGGGGCGAAAGAGGACTATCTAGACAGATCTAAAGCTGTCAAAACAGCAGTCAGAGAAGCCAAACTCCGAATGGAGGAAGAGCTAGCACGGAAAATTAAGAAAGGGGATAAATCTTTCTTCAGCTATATTAGTGACAGGAAAAGAAACAAAGATGGGATAGTACGCCTGAAGCAATCGGACGGTAACTTTGCGGAATCAGATTCTGAGAAGGCAGAACTACTAAACAAATACTTCTGTTCAGTGTTCACCCGCGAAGCACCGGGAGCTGGTCCACAGCTGCAGACGGGAGATAACCAGAAAGACCCATTTCAAGATTTCGAATTTACGCCCAGTAGCGTCTATGACGAACTATCAAGACTCAAAGTAAACAAAGCCATGGGACCGGATAACCTACACCCCAGAATGCTCAGGGAGTTAAGGGATGTCCTGGCAGAACCATTATCTGTTCTTTTCAATCTTTCCCTAAGCACAGGAAGGGTCCCCTTGGACTGGAAAACCGCCAACGTAATCCCACTCCACAAAAAGGGCTGCAGGACAGAGACAGCAAACTACAGACCAGTGAGTCTCACATCTATAGTGTGTAAACTCTTGGAAACACTGATCAAACAGAATCTTGACACAATCCTAGACGAAGAAAAACTGCGTGATCCACACCAACACGGGTTCACCCAGGGTAGATCCTGCCAATCTAATCTGATTAGCTTTTTTTGACTGGGTTACTAGACAACTGGATGCCGGAGAGTCACTGGGCGTGGTATATTTGGACTTCAGCAAAGCATTTGATAGCGTCCCTCATCGAAGATTACTGAACAAGCTGAAATCGATAGGATTAGGAGACACTCTAACTACATGGGTTGGGGATTGGCTGAGCGGTAGACTTCAGAAGGTGGTGGTGAACGGTACCCCATCCAAAGCATCGGACGTGATCAGTGGAGTGCCGCAGGGCTCGGTCCTGGGCCCAATTCTATTTAACTTATTCATAAGAGATATGACGCTAGGACTTAGAGGAAGGGTATCACTGTTCGCCGACGATGCCAAACTTTGCAATATATTAGGCAAAAGCTTATTACCTGATAATATGACACACGACCTACTGTTGCTGGAACAATGGTCAACTACTTGGCAGCTAGGACCATGGCGGAACGCAACCTAGGGGTGATCATTAGTGAGGACATGAAGGTTGCCAATGAAGTGGAGAAGGCTTCCACCAGGGCAAGACAAATGATGGGGTGTATCCGCAGAGGTTTCATCAGCAGGAGACCTGAAGTTATGATGCCGTTGTACAGAGCCATGGTGAGGCCTCACTTGGAGTACTGTGTTCAGTTTTGGAGACCACACTACCGAAAGGACGTGCTGAGGATCGAGTCGGTTCAGTGAACGGCCACCAGGATGGTCTTGGGGCTCAAGGATCTCACATATGAAGAACGATTAAAAAAATTGCGGCTGTACTCACTTGAGGAAAGAAGAGAACGGGGAGATATGATTGAAACATATAAGTACATCACGGGACGCATCGAGTCAGAAGATGATATCTTCTGGCTCATGGGACCCTCGACCACCAGAGGGCATCCGCTGAAGATCAGGGGAGGGAAGTTTCATGGCGACTCCAGGAAGTACTTCTTCACCGAAAGAGTAGTGGATCATTGGAACAGACTCCCACTCCAGGTGATAAAGGCCAGCAGCGTGACGGATTTTAAGAAAAAATGGGATACTCACGTGGGATCTTTAAGGGAGTAAATTCAGGGGAGGGGATACTTGGAATGGGCAGACTTGGTGGGCTATAGCCCTTTTCTGCTGCTTTTTTCTATGTTTCTATGTTTCTAATGATTAAAATGTGGGATGAGAGTACTTACTCAAGACTGAAAGTTCTAGACTTCAAAAGAATTAACTTTGTCAAGATAGGGGAATACTTCAAGGAGTAGTTAGTTGGATGGAACAGCTGAACGAAGTAAAAAAGCAATGGGCGAAAGTGAAAGAAGCTGTTCTAAATGAGACAAATCTTTATGTTAGAAAAGTACATAAAAAGAAAGAAAAAAAAAGGCTGTTTTGGTTTTCAAATGCAGTAGCTGAAAAAGGTGAGAGAAAAAAGGTTAGCCTTCATAAAAGACGTGCAAAAAGAAGAAGACAGGCAAAAATTTATAGAAAAGCTACGAGAAATGGGAAAAGCTATCAGAAAAGCAAAGATGTAAATGGAATAAAAGATAGCCATTAAGGTAAAATTGGGGGACAAAGCATTTTTTAGATACCTAAGTGATAGGAAGAAGTGTCAAAATGTCATAATGAGACTCAAGGGTGAAGGGAACAAATCTGTAGAAACCGATAAGGATAAGTGAACGGCTTAACAATTATTTCTGTTTTGTGTTCATGGATGAAAGACCAGGGATAGGACTGCAAAAAATAAAGTAGACCTAGAAAGATTCTCAGAAGACCATGTTTCTGAAGAACTAGCCAAATTAAAAGTAGACAAAGCAATTGGTCCTGATGGGATGCATCCCAGGGTACTCAAGGTACTCAGAGAGGTTATTGCGGCTCCGTTGTCTCATCTTTTTAATGCTTCCTTAGTCTTATGTGGGTCCGGAGGACTGGAGAAAAACAGATATGGTCCCTCTGCACAAGAGTGGAAGTAAGGAGGAGGGTGGGAATTACAAGCTAGTTAGTCTGACCTGATTAGTGAGTAAACTAGGAAATGCTTCTTAAGCAGAGGATAGTGAGATTTCTAGAATCAAATGGACTGCAAGACCTAAGGCAGCATGGTGTTACGAGAGGCAGGTCCTGTCAGACAAATCTGATTGATTTCTTTGACTGGATGACCAAACAGTTGGATATGGGAGGGGCGCTAGATGTAGTGTACTTGAACTTTAACAAAACTTTTCACATGGTGCCACATAGGCGATTGATAAATAAACTGAATGCATGTGGTATGGGTCCTAAAGTTACAAACTGGATTAAAAGCTGGTTAAGTGGAAGGAGACAAAGGGTAGTAGTAAATAGAGTTTCCTTGGAAGTTAAGGATGTTGTTAGTGGAGTGCCACAGGGATCTGTCCTTGGGCTGGCTCTATTTAACATCTTTGTGAGTGATATTGTGGAAGGACTGTCTGGCAAAGTTTGTATTTTTGTGGATGATACCAAGCACTGTAATAGGGTAGACACCCCTGAGAGTGTGAATAACATGAGGCAGGATCTGGCGAAACTTGAAGAATGATCTGGTAATTGACAACTAAAATTTAATGCTAAAAAATGCAGGGTCATGCACTTGGGCTGCAAAAATCCAGGAGAATTTTATAGTATAGAAACATAGAAATAGACAGCAGATAAGGGCCACGGCCCATCTAGTCTGCCCACCCCAATGAACCTCCCCTACCTTTCATGTGAATAGATCACACGTGTCTATCCCATTTGGCCTTAAAATCAGGCACGCTGCTGGCCTCAATAACCTGAAGTGGAAGACTATTCCAGCAATCAACCATCCTTTCAGTGAAAAAGAATTTCCTGGTGTCCCCGTGCAGTTTCCCGCCCCTGATTTTCCACGGATGCCCCCTTGTTGCCGTGGGACCCTTGAAAAAGAAGATATCTTCTTCCACCTCGATGCGGCCCGTGAGATACTTGAATGTCTCGATCATGTCACCCCTCTCTCTGCGTTCCTCGAGTGAGTACAGCTGCAACTTATCCAGCCGTTCCTTGTACGGGAGATCCTTGAGTCCCGAGACCATCCGGGTGGCCATTCTCTGGACCGACTCCAGTCTCAGCACATCCTTACGGTAATGCAGCCTCCAGAATTGCACACAGTATTCCAGGTGGGGCCTCACCATGGATCTATACAATGGCATAATGACTTCAGGCTTACGGCTGACAAAACTCCTGCGTATGCAACCTATGATTTGCCTTGCCTTGGATGAAGCTTGCTCCACTTGATTGGCAGTCTTCATGTTCTAACTGACGATCACCCCTAAGTCTCGTTCTGCTTCGGTTCTTGTTAAGATCTCACCATTAAGGGTGTAAGTCTTGCATGGATTTTGGCTGCCCAGGTGCATGACTTTGCATTTTTTGGCATTGAAGCTGAGTTGCCAGGACCTAGACCAGCGCTCCAGTAGGAGTAGGTCATGCATCATGTTGTCAGACATTAAATTTATGTCTGTTGTGCTTTTGCCCACTACATTGCTTAGTTTGGCGTCATCGGCGAATAATGTTATTTTACCTTGCAGCCCTTCTGCCAAGTCTCTTATAAAGATGTTGAATAGGATCGGGCCCAGGACCGAGCCCTCCACTGATTACCTCCGTCATTTCGGATGGGGTGCCATTCACCACTACCCTCTGAAGCCTACCTCCAAGCCAGTTCCCAACCCATTTCGTCAATGTATCGCCCAATCCTATAGAACTCATCTTGCTCAGCAATGATGGAGGTAATCAGTATAGGAGGCAAAGTACTTCTGTGCATGGAAGAAGAGCGGGACTTGAGGGTGATTGTGTCTGATGATCTCAGGGTGGCTAAACAGGTAGAAAAGGCGACAGTCAGGAAGATGCTTGGGTGCATAAGGAGAAGAATGGCCAATAGGAAAAGGGAATTGATAATGTCATTGAATAAGTCTCTGGTGAGGCCCTATTTGAAATATTGTGTGCAATTTTGGAGACTGCATCTTCAAAAAGATATAAATAGGATGGAGTCAATCTAGAGGGTTGTTGCTACAAAATAGGTTAGTGGTCTTTGTCATAAATCATATGGGGACAGACTTAGAGACCTTAATATGTATACTCTGGAAGAAAGACGGGAGAGAGGAAAAATCCTGAAAGAGAGGGCATAGGATGAGGTTAAGAGGTGATAAACATAAACATAAAATCAATTTCTAGACCGCATAACCTTACAGTTTTATGCGGTTTACAAAAGACTAATAAAATGTAACAATTTGGGAATGAGAATGAAATTAGTTACCTAAGAACTTAGAAAACAGGTTTTCAAGTGTCTCCTAAATTCTAGAAATTCTTGAAATCTTTATCCCAAATGGCAGTCAGATATAAGAACATACGTTCATGATATCTTTTAAACTTGAAACCCTTCACTGATGGATAGAGAAATAAGGCATGGGTTTTATGAGAGATGCTGAAAATAAATCCATCAAGTACAGTGGAGCTTGATCCATCAGGACTCTATAATAGATGCAACCCAACTTGAAGACAATACGTGCCTCGAGCGGTAGCCAATGCAATTCCTGAAACAGGGGAGTGACATGATCAAACTTATTCAATCCAAATATAAGTCTAGCTGCGGCATTCTGTATAATTCGCAGCCTGGAGATAGTTTTCTTAACACCTGCCAGATAGACAATATTACCATAGTTGAGATGACTCAATATCAGTGATTGGACTAATAACTTAAATGTCGAGAAATCAAAGTATGATCTGAGGGTGCACAGTTTCCATAAGATTTGGAAACCTTTATGTACTACCAAATTAACTTGGTCTTGCATATTCAGGTGATGGGTTCAGAAGTAATGTAAGAAAATACTTCTTTACAGAAAAGGTGGTAGATGCGTGGAATTGTCTGCTGTTGGAGGTGGTGGAGATAAAGGCTGTATCTGAATTCAAGTTAGCATGGTACAGGTGTGTGGGATCTCTTAGGGAGAGGAGAAGATAGTGGATGTTGTGGATGGGCAGCCTGTTTGGGCCATTCGCCCTTTATCTGCCGTCATGTTTCCGTTTCTACTTTATATTTGGAGATGTACTTTATATTTGTAAATGTATAATTTCTTCCTTTAAACAAGTGCTTTTGGACTACACAAGTACAGTAAGTGGATCTTGTCTGGTAGTGGAATGGAATATACTGAATGGATTACACTTCCACTGAACATCAGGAAGCTGGACAATTTAAAATTGTTTAAAGCTCAATTTTGTCTACATCTTTTGCACATGGCATTTGACCAATCTTGACGAATTCTTTATTTGTGATTTTTTTTCTTTATGTCTATGTTTTTGCATATTTTTATTATGTATGTTTTGTTGTAACCTGCCTTGGATAAAGACAGCTTATAATTTTTTTTTTTAATAAATAATAAAAATAACACACAGAGGTAATAGGGAGAGGCAACTGGTGCAGCTTCACCAGAGAATCAGTGAAGGGGATCCTTCCATGCTGTGTTCAGAAGTACCCTACTATCCTTTTACTGATGGCATAGATGTTGCCCTCACTAGGGATTTTAACTATTAACCCTGCCCATTGTAACATCCTCAAACAGCTGAGTCACCAACCACCTATGACTGCAGGCAATTGGTTAAAGAGATGGGGCATGGGAAAGCTACAACAGATGTGGCAAAGAATTTGGGATAGAGCATGGGGCATTTTGTTTTTCTTCTCTTGCCTCATGTTGTATTAGAAGATGACACTGAAAAATGTGGCTAACTGAGGTGACTGGATCTGTTGACAACTACTTGTGGGTATGATGCTGGAGGACCTCATCAGACTAGCACTTGACCAACTTCTTTTTGGATCTTTAATTCATCAAATTACTAGAACTCGAGGGGCGTGGCTTGGCAGCACAATGGAATGGCTGGTTGATTGAAGAGCTCCTCACACTCGGCAGTTAATTTGAATATTTAAGCAAATTAATTTTTTTTAATAAAGAAGGAAAAGAGTTGAAATGGCTTCCTCAAAGCAAACAGAGTTAAAAACTGTGGAAAGATTAAAAGCAGACCTGATCGCATCTGCTCAAGTTCCCTTACCAAGTCAAAAATAGAAAAGAGGCAAACAATCTCAACCTAATTAGAAAGTTGAGTGACTAAAGAGAATGTATCAGCAAAAATAAAAAAGTCACTGTATGCCTTAACAACAAAAAATGTTGATAATACTTCTTTTGCTGTAATTGAAACTTATGCTCAGAGACATGAAGGCGAAAATACCGCCTCACCACCCAATCACTGCATTGTTCAATACAGTGCCAAGATGATGATGTTAATTACTATTGGATTTCTAAAGGCCAAGCTGGCTACAACTGTATCATCTTATATATGTAGCTTAAAGAGATAAAACTTAGCTTCGGAATTCACTGGTTCCGACGTGCCACGTTTTGGTCCTGCTTCAGGGAACCGATGTAACTCTACTGCACCCCTCAACATTGGGTAATGAAGTCTCATGTAGTTTCAGAAAATTGCATACTGACCGCAAAGTTTTACTCCCTAGCCGTTGGATTTTTAAGAGGGAGTAAAACTTTGCGGGTCAGTATGTGATTTTCTGAAACTATATGAGACTTCATTACCCAATGTTGAGGGGTGCAGTAGAGTTACATCAGTTCCCTGAATCAATGGCAGAAGTGAAGGTTTCCATGAATTTACAATTGAAGGAAAAGTTCTTGCTTATTAGAAAAATGGAAAATTTGGAAAATGCAAATAGAAATTTAAATCTCAGACTATTAAATTTCCCGGTTTCCAAATTTCAAACACTGAGAGACTTGTTTAATTCCTTCTTAAAATTAGTCTTGAAATTTCCTGAAAATAATATGCCACAGTTACAAAAGCTATACTATTTGAATATTCCCAAAGAAGATAAAGGCAAAGGGATTGCACCAGGAGACTTGGATTTCACTGGTATGCTGGAAACATCAATTCAAGAAGAAATAACTGTTACATAGAAACATAGAAATAGACGGCAGATAAGGGCCATGGCCCATCTAATCTGCCCACCCCAATGACCCTCCCCTACCTTTTTCTGTGAATAGATCCCATGTGTCTATCCCATTTGGCCTTAAAATCAGGCACGCAACTTTATTTGTTTTTCTTCAGGATAAAGAGGCAGTTCTTCGTCTATTCTATAAGACTGATAATGCGGAATTTCATGGTTTCAAAGTTTCAATATTTCCTGATGTATCCAAATGGACGCAAGCCAGACAGAAGAAATTCTTGGCTTATCGTCAGTCAATTTTGAGTTTGGGAGCAACTTTTCAGTTACTTTTTCCCTGTAAATGCTGCCTTACCTATCAGAATGTTAGATATATATTTTATGATCCTGATCAATTAAATTTCTTCTTAGAGGGTAAGACAGCCTCTAGAGCTCCAGATTCTCCCATGGAGTCCTTCACCCAGGCAGTTTGTTAAATCCAACCACACTCTGTAATGTGATTGTTATGACTTATTCTTCAGATCCAACTTCTCTTGGACGTGATGGCCTCTCTCCCCTTATTTTGTGGACTCTGATTAGTCACTTATGTGGAATTATTTTATAATTTATTGCCTGTTCCTTATTTCAATTGTTAATTTCTTTAAATTGTTGTTTAACAATTTGTGAAAATATAAATAAATTAAAAAAATAATAAACAAAAACCAGAAACCAATTGTGGAGGGTGGGGTAAATTTTCCCAATTTTTATAGGTATCATCAAGCCTATATAATGCATCAAGGTATGTATTGGATCCTTCCTGAGCTTATGGAACATCAGCCGAATTGGCTATATCTTGAATGGAAAATTATGTCCCCCTATGCGACTATCTCATGTACTAAGTATCAGATTACCTAAATATGCTAAGGACAACATAATTTTATTGGATACATGGAACACAATTAAATTTATTGACAAATTAACAGAGGTTCCTATAATGAAATTTACTTTGCAGTCCTTATGGTTAAACTCTTGGAAAAGAGATACAATATTAAGCTCTCCTATTTCCATCAATAACACCGAATTAGAACAGGTTACCTCTATAAAAATTTTAGGTGTCTTAATCGATGACAAACTTACCTATCATGACCATGTTAGCAATATTGTCAAAGTATGTTTTTATAAATTACGTTTAATTCGCTCATTCGCCAAATTCTTACAACCTAAATCTATTAATATTCTAATTCATTCCTTAATAATATCCAGAATAGATTACTGTAACTCTCTCCTTCTTAACATTACTCAAAAAGAAAAAAGAAGGTTGCAATTGATAAAAAATACCGCCGTGAAACTGATCTACAACGCAAAAAAGTATGATCATGTTACCCCCCTGTTGATTAAATCCCATTGGCTTCCGGTAAGCCATCGTATTACTTTTAAATTACTGTTTTTAGTTTTTAAAACCTTGAATTTTAATGAACCACAATTTATCAACAGGTGGCTAATCCCTTATAGCACGATACGGTCTCTCCGCTCAACTTCTTATAATCTTCTTTCCGTTCCCTCAATGAAAGTAATAGGAATTAGACGGCACGATATGTTTTCAGTTATGGCCCCCCAATCGTGGAATCTTTTACCCCAATATATCAGAGAATTAAAAGACTTAACCTTATTTAAAAAAACTCTAAAAACATTTCTCTTTAAAGATGCTTATGATTCCTAGCATATTAATAATCGATTCTTACTTAAGCAGCTAAAATTACCCCCCCCCCTTTTTTGTTCTTTCCTTTTGTTTTTCCTTCTCTCCTATCCAAACATTGTAACTTTTTCCCACTTACCCACACAATTCATGTAAGTTTTAACCCATAACAAAGTTATTTTATTTTATATATATGTATTTTGTATGTAATGTTTTAACCCATAACAAAAGTTATTTTACATGTTAACACTAATATTTTATTTGCATATTTTATATGTTGTACATCGCCTAGTAATTTAAATAGGCGATTCATTAAGAACAAATAAACTTGAACTTGAACTTCAAGCTGCGATCGCCTGGAAGAATTGGATGCAGGCAGGTATTCGGACATTGGATGAAGTTATATCTAATGGAAAACTGCTTGAGTTTTCACAGCTGCAACAATCATTTGGCATCTTAAAATCTCAACAATGTAGGTGGTTGCAGTTGAAGCAGGCTATTCAGAGTGGGTTCCCTGAATGGAAAAATTTAAAAACCTATTACAGCTTGCAGATAACTTTGCTACCAGACAGATTTAGTAAGACATCAGGCCGCCCAATGGTACAAATTAATTTCTGAATTTTTGAATACGAAGCCAAAAAATAGTCTTAGACACATTTGGAGCATTGAGATAGAACAGTATATTTCTGTATCTCGTTGGCCACGAATTTGGACTTGGAGGTTGAAATGTATAATGTCAGCATCTATGAGACAAACATGGTTATTTTTGTTGCATAGGATTTTTTGGACCCCATTTTGTTTACAAAAAATAGATAATTCTAAATCTAATAGATGTTGGCATTGTCATATTAATATAGGGACTTTGGATCATCTGTTATATTTTTGTCCATTGATACTTAGAGGGGCATAATTGAAAGGGACGTCTAAGTCCGTTTACGCCCATCTCGCAAGTCGTCCAAAGTTAAAAAGAGTTTAAGGCACATTTTCGAAAGATACGTCCAACTTTTTTTTTACTTTCGAAAATCGTCTAATTATACGTCCTGCCGATCTGATCGTCCAAGCCACTAAATCGTCCATCTGTATACCACATTTCTGTCCAACTTTCCGTCCAAGTCCAAAACGCCTAGAACAAGCCCTGTTGGGCGTGGGAGGGGTCTGCAAAGTGATGGACTGAACACCCAGACATGCCACCAAAGTAGTGGGGTACCTTACAGGGCACTGCTGTGAACTTCACAAAAAGGGTGCCATGGCTTCTCCTCACTACAGCTCCCTTATAGGTGATGATGAGCCCCCCCAAACCACCTCCAGAATCCCCTAGACCCACTTATCTACCACTCCAATAGCCCTTATGGCAGCAGGAGCCACTTAGATGCCAGTAAAAAAGGGTTTTGGGGTGTATAGGGCAGTGCACATGTTTAAGTATCAATGTAGTGATTACAGGGGCTTATGGGCATGGGTCCTACACTCTATGGGTCCCTAACCCACCCCCAAGATGACTTAAGCTGCCTCTGGGCTGGACGACTAGGCTTTCCTATGCCAGGTGATGATGGTCTGAACATAAGAAGTTGCCTCCGCTGAGGCAGACCAGAGGTCCATCCTGCCCAGCGGTCCGCTCCTGCGGCGGCCCATCAGGCCTAATTGCCTGAACAGTGTCCTTGACTAATTTTGTAACTGCCTCTAATCCTCTAATCCTGTCCCTATTACCTACTTCTACTCTTATCTGTACCCCTCAATCCCTTTGTCCTCCAGGTACCTGTCCAGACCCTCTTTGAAGCCCTGTAGCGTGCTTTTGCTTATCACATCCTCCAGTAGCGCGTTCCATGTATCCACCACCCTCTGAGTGAAAAAGAACTTCCTGGCGTTTGTTCTAAACCTTTCCCCTTTCAATTTCCCCCTTGTACTTGTGGTTCCCCATAATTTGAAAAATCTGTCCCTGCCTACTCTTTCTATGCCCTTCATGATCTTGAAGGTTTCTATCATGTCTCCTCTAAGTCTCCGCTTTTCCAGGGAGAAAAGCCCCAGCTTCTTCAGTCTGTCAGTATATGAGAGGTCTTCCATACCCTTTATTAGCTTAGTTGCTCTTCTCTGGACTCTCTTAAGTACCGCCATGTCCTTCTTGAGGTACGGCGACCAGTACTGGACACAGTTCTCCAGGTGCGGGCGCACCATTGCACGATACAGTGGCAGGATGACTTCCTTCGTCCTGGTCGTAATACCCTTCTTGATGATACCCAACATTTTGTTTGCTTTCCTTGAGGCTGTGGCGCACTGTGCTGACGCCTTTAATGATGTGTCTACCATCACACCCAGGTCTCTTTCAAGGTTGCTCACCCCTAGCGGTGAACCCCCCATCGGGTTCTTTTTCCCTATATGCATGACCTTGCATTTCCCTATGTTGAAACTCATTTGCCACTTTTTGGCCCACTCTTCCAGCGCTGTCAGATCTTTTTGGAGATTTTTTGCAGTCCTCCTTGCTTTCAACCCTGCTGTATAATTTGGAGTCATCCGCAAATTTAATAACCTCACATTTTGTTCCTGCCTCCAGGTCGTTAATAAATATATTGAACAGGAGCGGTCCCAGCACAGACCCCTGTGGAACTCCGCTCGTGACCCATTGCCAGTCTAAGTAATGGCCCTTTATTCCAACCCTCTGTTTCCTGTCCGCCAGCCAGTTTTTGATCCATCGGTGGACCTCCCCTTGCACCCCATGGTTCCATAGCTTCCTTAGCAGTCTTTCATGTGGTACCTTGTCGAAGGCTTTTTGGAAGTCAAGGTAAATGATGTCTATAGATTCCCCTTTATCCACCTGGCTGTTTACCCCCTCAAAGAAGTATAATAAGTTAGTGAGGCATGACCTGCCCTTGCAGAAGCCATGCTGGCTCGGCTTTAGCTGCCCAGTGTTTTCGATGTGTTCCCAGATGCAGTCTTTAATCAGCGCTTCCATCATCTTTCCCGGGACCGAGGTCAAGCTCACCGGCCTGTAGTTTCCTGGGTCTCCCCTTGAGCCTTTCTTGAAGATGGGCGTGACATTTGCTATTTTCCAGTCTTCCGGAATCTCTCCAGTTTTTAAGGATAGGTTGCAAATTTGTCTAAGTGGCTCAGCTATTTCGTTCCTTAGTTCCTTGAGTACCCTTGGGTGAATGTCGTCCGGACCTGGTGATTTGTCGCTCTTTAGCCTGTCTATCTGCTTGAGGACATCCACTTTGCTTACCTCTAGTTGGACCAGATTTTCATCCTGGTCTCCTTTTACGATCTCCTCGGGTTCCAGAATGTTGGTTGTGTCCTCCCTCATGAAGGCTGAAGTGAAGAACTCATTTAGCCTGTCAGCTATCTCCTTTTCCTCTTTTACCACTCCCTTTCTGTCTCCATCAACCAAGGGTCCCGCTTCCTCCCTTGCTGGTTGCTTCCCCTTGGAGGCTGAAATTAAAAGTTGTGAATAAATTTTTTATGGGGGGGGAGTTGGTGATCACTGGGGTAGTGTGTGGGGGTCTGTGTTATGTGTTTGCAGTGCTTATCTGGTGAGTTTAGGTGGTTTTTTGTGACTTAGACCATGTTTTACATGGTCTAAGTCACAACGTCCAAGTTCCGTCGATCCTGGGCTGTATAACTTTCGGTTATACATGCTGTATGACTAAGTCTA
The DNA here is from genome assembly GCF_902459505.1 of Geotrypetes seraphini. NCBI lineage: Eukaryota > Metazoa > Chordata > Amphibia > Gymnophiona > Dermophiidae > Geotrypetes > Geotrypetes seraphini. Next base: position 278,406,219 of record NC_047085.1, on the reverse strand, counting down.
AGCCGGCCCATGTCCCGCCCAACTCCCGCTCTCGACACGCCTCCCGAAACACCCCGTTTAGCTTTGGACATTGAGCAGCACTATGGGTTAAAATACCGGGAAGGAAAGGGCCTGAAATAAAGATGGGCCTATTTTATCGCCCACCAGGGCAAACCAGAGATATCGATGAGGAAATGGAAGCCGAGATGAAGCATGAATGCAAAAGCGGCAACACGGTTATTATGGGAGACTTCAACTACCCTGGGATAGACTGGAGGCTTGGAAGCTCGAAATGCGCTAGGGAGACAAAATTCCTGGAAGCTACACAGGATTGTTTCATGGAACAGCTTGTTAGAGAACCGACGAGAGGAAATGCCACTCTGGATCTAATCCTAAATGGGTTAAGGGGACCTGCAAAGGAAGTAGAAGTAGTGGGACCGTTGGGGAACAGCGATCATAATATGATCAAGTTCAAGGTTGAGGTAGGAGTGTCAAAAGGCAAGAGATCCATTGCGACAACTTTTAACTTCAGGAAAGGAAACTACGAAGCAATGAGGGAATTGGTAAGGAAGAAACTTAGGAACACTTCCAAAACATGGCTAACGGTAAATCATGCCTGGTCCTTCTTCAGGGACATGGTGAGCGAGGCGCAAAATCTGTATATCCCCAGATTCAGGAAGGGGTGTAAAAAGAATCGAACAAAAGACCCGGCGTGGATAACCAAAACAGTGAAGGAAGCGATAGGCAATAAGAAAAAATCATTCAAGAAATGGAAAAAGGACAAAACTGAGGGGAACTGGAAAGAGCACAAGAAACATCAAAAAGAATGTCACCGTGAGGTTCGGAAAGCCAAAAGAGAGTATGAGGAGAGGCTAGCCAGGGAAGCAAGAAATTTCAAACCATTCTTCAGATATGTTAAAGGGAAGCAGCCGGCTAGAGAGGAAGTGGGACCGCTGGACGACGGAGACAGGAAGGGAGTGGTGAAGGAGGAGAAGGTAGTGGCAGAAAGGCTTAACATGTTCTTCTCGTCTGTATTTACAAACAAAAACACGTCCAACATACCGGAACCTGAGCAATTCTTCAACGGAAGTCAGGCAGAAAAATTAACATCCATAGAAGTGAGCCTTGAGGACGTTCGTAGGCAGATAGAAAAACTAAAAACTGACAAATCCCCGGGTCCGGATGGCATACATCCAAGGGTTCTGAAGGAATTAAAGGAGGAGATAGCGGAACTACTGCAGCAAATTTGCAACTTATCCCTGAAAACAGGCGAGATCCCGGAAGATTGGAAGATAGCCAACGTTACGCCCATCTTTAAAAAGGGATCAAGAGGTGACCCAGGAAACTATATGCCGGTGAGCTTGACTTCGGTTCCGTGGAAAATGGCAGAAGCACTGATAAAAGAAAACATCGATTAACATTTTGAAAAACATGAACTTCTGATAACCAGCCAGCATGGTTTCTGCAAGGGAAGATCGTGCCTAACGAACTTATTGCACTTCTTCGAAGGGATCAACAAACGGATGGACAAAGGAGACCCCATAGACATCATATATCTAGATTTCCAAAAAGCCTTTGACAAGGTGCCCCATGAACGTCTACTCCGGAAACTGAAGAACCATGGGGTGGAAGGAGACGTACATAGATGGATCAGAAACTGGTTGGAGGGTAGAAAACAAAGGGTAGGAGTGAAGGGCCACTACTCCGACTGGAGGAGGGTCACGAGTGGTGTCCCGCAGGGCTCGGTGCTCGGGCCGCTGCTATTTAATATCTTCATAAATGATCTAGAAATAGGAACGTAGTGCGAGATAATAAAATTTGCGGATGACACCAAACTATTTAATGGAGCTCGGACTACAGAGGACTGCGAAAAGTTGCAAAGGGACTTGAACAAATTAGAAGAATGGGCGGCGAAATGGCAGATGAAGTTCAACATTGAAAAATGTAAAGTATTACATGTGGGGAGCAGAAACTCGAGGTACAACCAGTGTTCCCTCTAAGCGGGCGGGTGTTGTGAGCAAACTTTTTTCACCGTGAGCCAAAAATATCGGGCGCCAGCAAGTTATGAGCCAACTCGCCCGATTCTCCTCTCGCCGCCCTGCCATCTGCCGTACGCCTCTTCCGATCGTGCGCTGTGACGAGAAACGTGTGCGCTGCGATGTAATATTTTGTGCGCCAGCGCACGCCAGCGCAGCTTAGCGGGAACACTGGTTCAAATGGTTTTATTTATTTCCCCAAATTTATTTTTGTTATACGCATTGAAAATATTTGATATTGCGTTTAAATCAAAATCTCAATAAACTTGAAACGAGTGCCCGTGAGATTGTGGGAGGGTTAAATACTCAAAACTTAGAAGTTTTTGCTACGCCAGCTTTCTGGTATCTTTACATACAGTGGCGTACCTAGCATATGTAACATCCGGGGCCCATCATTTTTTGGCACCCCCCCCCCATCTGTAAGAAAAACATGATTTTTAGTAACAAACCACACGTCACACATGAGTACCTAGGAAAAGGCAGCATCTTACATATTGCAGTGAGCAGTACATCAATACACCCATTGTAAAACTAAACAAGCCAGACCAGCACAGATCAATCCTACACCGTCAATCCTAACAGAAAACCATGTCTTTCGAACACACAGAACACAGAAAACACCTTCGCCTAGTAAGGAATATGTAATCACAAACTAACCCCTCCCTCTTTTACAAAACTGTAGTGTGGATTTTAGCTACGGAGGTAACAGCTCTGATGCTCATAAAATTCTGAGCATCAGAGCTGCTACCACCAAGGCTGGTGCTAAAAACGCTTCACAGTTTTGTAAAAGGGGGGATAAAATAAAAATACATAGACAAAGGTTAAATTGAACCAGCAAGAAGCTGGACTCTGCATACAATGCTTCACAGAAACAGTGACACATGTCTCCTAAAGCAATAAATAAATAGAAATTTTTTTCTACCTTTGTCTTCTGTGGTTTCTCCTTTCCTCATCTTCTTGTAACTCTCTTCCTTCCATCCACTGTCTGCCGTCTCTCTTCCCCTATATGGCATCTTCTCTCCTTCTATGCCCCTTCCAGAAACTGTATGCCTCCCCCTTCCATCTCTCCTTTCACCCCATTGGTCTGGCATCTCTCTCCTCGCCTTCCCTCTCCCACACCTCTCCTCATAGTCTGGTATCTCCCCTTCCCTGATTCTCTGGCATCTCTCTCCTTTCCTTTTCTTCCATCTTTCGCTCCCCCTCCATGCTCTCACATCTCCCCCTTCCTTTTCCCTTAGACTGGCATACCTTCCTCCTACGCTCCAAGCCCTGGCATCTCCTTTAATTCCCTCCCTCATCTTCCTTCTCCCTCCAGCTGGGTACCGCAACACTCTTCCCTGCAGCTCTGCACTTCCCCACAATTGCCATGCTTCGGTTCCTCTTCTTCCTTCCTTCCTCCCCCCCCCCCCCCGCGGGACCCTGCGGCACCATCAACTCTTACTCCCTCTAATGTCGGCCCTGCAGCTCCAGACTTCCTCGCACCTTCTCCCCTCCCCCTTTGGATCGCTATTATTTTAAATGTTATAGCCGCGGAGCTGTATCCATCAGTGGAGATGTCTAACCTCGGCCTGCCCCGGAACTCTTACTGCAGCAGCCGCCCGTCTAGGCAGGAACAGGAAGTCACTGTTGCAGTAAGAGTTCCGGGGCAGGCCGAGGTTAGACATCTCCACTGATGGATACAGCTCCGCGGCTATAACATTTAAAATAATAGCGATCCAAAGGGGGAGGGGAGAAGGTGCGAGGAAGTCTGGAGCTGCAGGGCCGACATTAGAGGGAGTAAGAGTTGATGGTGCCGCAGGGTCCCGCGGGGGGGGGGGAGGAAGGAAGGAAGAAGAGGAACCGAAGCATGGCAATTGTGGGGAAGTGCAATCCCCCCAATGCGTCCCCTTACCTTACCTCCCCTTACCTTTGCGACGCGTGTGTGCGCTGTGAAGAGAAACTTGTGCGCTGCGATGTAATATTTTGTGCGCGAGCGCAGGCCAGCGCAGCTTAGCGGGAACATTGGTACAACTATACAATGGGAGGGATGTTATTGAATAAGAGTACCCAGGAAAGGGACTTGGGGGTAATGGTGGACATGACAATGAAGCCGTCGGCACAGTGTGCAGCGGCCGCTAAGAGAGCGAATAGAATGCTTGGTATAATCAAAAAGGGTATTACAGCCAGAACGAAAGAAGTTATCCTGCCGTTGTATCGGGCGATGGTGCGCCCGCATTTGGAGTACTGCGTCCAATATTGGTCGCCGTATCTTAGGAAGGATATGGCGTTAGTCGAGAGGGTTCAAAGGAGAGCAACACGTCTGATAATAGGTATGGAAAACCTGTCATATTCTGAGAGATTGGAGAAGCTGGGTCTCTTTTCCCTGGAGAAGAGGAGACTTAGAGGGGATATGATAGAGACTTACAAGATCATGAAGGGCATAGAGAGAGTAGAGAGGGACAGATTCTTCGAACTTTCAAAAAATAAGAGAACAAGAGGGCATTCGGAAAAGTTGAAAGGGGACAGATTCAAAACAAATGCTAGGAAGTTCTTCTTTACCCAACGTGTGGTGGACACCTGGAATGCGCTTCCAGAGGACGTTATAAGGCAGAGTACGGTACTGGGGTTCAAGAAAGGATTGGACAAATTCCTACTGGAAATGGGAATAGAGGGGTATAGATAGAAGATTACTGCACAGGTCCTGGACCTGTTGGGCCGCCGCGTGAGCAGACTGCTGGGCACGATGGACCCAGCAGAGGCATTTCTTATGTTCTTAGGTCTAGGTCATTTAGAAATATGTCCAAAACCCGTTTTTAATTTCTGCGCTTGGACGTTTTTGAGAAATGTTCATCCAAGTGCAAACCTAGGCCGGTTTTGGACGTTTTTCTCTTTCGATTATGAGCCCCTTAGTTTCTGGAAGTCAATTAGGGGACAAATTTATCTTATTCTTGAATCATCTATCCCCTTGTCATATGAGGCGATAATATGTGGAACGCTACTCCATGTTAAACCCACTTTCGATAAATATAAAAGTCACCTTTTCATGATATTGATAGGAATAGGGGTTCAAATGATTACACATAATTGGAAAAATCATGATAGGATTAATTTCATTTTTTGGTGGGTAACTGTGTGTACCATGTATAAATATGAAAAGATGATGGCAGAACGTTTAGGAACTAATAAGTCCTTTAATGAGGTATGGGGTCCATTAACTAATTTTATTACATTACAATTAGGATCATGTTTCTCCCTTTTTTGTTAGATTCCTACACATCCAGGGAGGGTAGGAGGGAGGGGGGTGGGTGGGATATCTAGTTTGAAGAGATAAATTAATTCCTTATTATATTGAAATCACATCATATATATTATTTATAATTATGATAAGAAGGGGATAAAATGATTGATTAATGTAACAATTGTAATGATAATAGTGTGTTTTCATACAGTTTTTCTGATTTATCATTTGTATACATTATCAAAGTTTGAAATGTAAATAATGATTTAGAAAAAAAAAAAGTCACTAGGACTCAAAACCGAGTCGATGGCATCTAACATGTATACTCCAAGTTTGGTCCTTTTGCTTCTTTATCATTCATGCTTATACACCGCCACCCACACCCCACTTAAAGAGATCTGTTTTTTCTAGATTGAAGAATCTGAAATTAGTGGATAGAACAATGTGCACATAAAATCATTATGTACTGTGGAAATTTTGGGCCTGATTCTGTATAGGACGCCCGGTCTCAGCAGCTGCCTAAGCGGCTTTTAAAAATTGCACATAGGCGTTCTATATAGAATCACACCTATCCCCACCTAATCACCCCGATTCTCTAACCGGCATCCATGTCACAGATGATGTGTAGAGAATCGCGTTGCCGCTAAGCTGATCATGGCAAGGGTATCTCCCTGCCACGATCAGCTAAGCAGCAGCGACAGGGAACCCCTGAGCCCTACTGCAAGTCAGCCGGCAGGAGGGTTTCCCACTCCCTCCCGCTGCCACCCCGAAACCCCCCACACTGTCCATGGCAGGAGGGATGCCCAATCCCTCCTGCCGCAAACTCCTAAACATTTTGCTGGCCTACATTTCAGGCGCCTATCGCGGCCCTAGGGAGACACCTATGTCCGCTTAAGCTCGCCTAAGGCCACTTCTGAGCAAAAGCACACTTATGCTCAGCCTTGAGCGAGCTTAAGTGTCCCTAGGCACCTCCCTGCATCCGCGACAGCGCCTACAGTGTAGGCAGCCTGCCTCAGGTTGTTTAAAAAAAACAAAAACATTTGTCCCAATTGGCTGGTTAGACAGTGCTAGGACTCTTACCACCACCTACAATCAGGGCGTTGTTTATAGAATATGGCCCTTTGAATACAAGAATTGAGTGAGCATTTCTATATTTAACAAGTTTTATATACCATCTTACTGAATAAAAATTCATTTAGAAGTTTATCAAATAGACATAAATAGATATATTGATTCAAGTGTCCATAGCTAAAGAAATTCTTCCCCAAAACCCAGCCAAACCAATCAATATTTAACATAAAATAATTATGTAAAATGCAATATATATTAAAATGGCAAAAATAATAATTATCTTAAAGCAAATGACAAAATGTCAACAATCGGTGGGGAAAGGAGTATTGTTAAATTTTTCCTAAAGAACACTATATTAACCTCATGTCTCAATATAGGATGTAGCTCATTCCATTTTTCTGGGCCTATAACACTAAAAGCTTTTGAATGCCAGCTCACTCTTCTAAAACTGTCTATTCCATAGAACAAAAGTAAAATTTCATTCTAGAACTGCAACCAATCTTTCAAATTCCCAGCATTTTCTTTGTCTCAGATGAGTTGTGAATGGGTTTTTCTTTCTTTTGGCAGCATTTTGTATGCAGACATTGTTGGATTCACAAGACTGGCCAGTGACTGCTCACCAGGAGAACTTGTACATATGCTTAATGAGTTATTTGGCAAGTTTGATCAAATAGCAAAGGTAAGAATTTTTGATTATGTATACAGTGCATGTACAAATATTCAGTTATGTAAGTATTAATTTGCTTGTTATGCTTTCTCTCAACTTCTAGTGCAATTAGCATCCTGTTTCCTTCATACATTTCTATTCTAGTCCCTTAATTTCCTATCCTCTCTTTTAAATAGCATAAGATACAAGATGAGGTCAAACAGTGCTTGTTTATTCTTTCTTATTACTGCATTTCTGATTTCTATATAATCCAGTATAAGTAAGCAAGGGAGGGTATCCTGGTCACATGGTGGACCATCATTGTATCCCCACACTAGAACATTCACATAACTTATTTCTTCCTTGTCTTCTCTCCAATTGACTCTCCATACTATGGTGATTAAGGCACAGTCTCGGCATCTCCCTTGCCTTTTCCCCATCTGGTTTAACATATGAAGCTGCAGAAAGGGAAAGGGAATCAAACCTGCAAGGAAACATACAAGGCTTTTTGTATACATTTGGAGCTAGACCTGTTTTAAAAGTGTCTAAATACTAAAAAGATGCCCAAGCTGACAAGATGACCACTGGAGGATTTAAGGCATGACCCCTCTCTTACTCCCCCCAGAGGTCACAGACCCCCTCCCGCCACCCAAAGATGGAGAAACCCCCCCCCAGCATTTTTCAGTGGTCCTACCCTGTCTGAAAGGCTTCCCATCAGCTGATCCTGGCAGGGGAATCCCAATCAGCTAAGCCATTTCATGGAGTCTTGCCTGCTCAGCTGTTTAGGGATTCCTCTGCCAGGATCAGCTGAACTGGCAGAGAGAACATTGATTCCTCTATCTCTCCCTCACACCTACCGATTCCCCATCTCCCCTCCAAAGAGAGCCGCTGTCCTTAGAATCCACCAGACACCAGCTGACACAACCGGTTCAGCTGACATCACCCAACACCCCCAAACATCAGCTGACACGCCCCCCCCCCCGACATCAGCTGACCTTTTGATGAAAAATTGGCAGGGGGGAAGCCCACTCCCTCCTGCCTATAGGACTGCCTCTTTAGAATAGAAGGCTCACCATTTTGAGACAATCACCCCTACTACATCCCAAGATGCATTGGGTGGGGGAAAGCTTGTCATTCTGAAGAAGTAGTCCTATAAGCAGGAGAGAGTGGGCTTCCCTCCTGCTGATTTTTCATCAGATGGTACAGAGGTGTTGGCTGATGTTAGGGGGGTGTTGGCTGATGTCACGGGGGTGTCAGCTGATGTCAGGGGGGTGTTGGGGATGTTGGGGGGAGGGGTGGAGGGCTCTAAGGACAGCAGCTTTCTGTGAAGGGGGGATCGGTGGGTGTGAGGAAGGGAGAGAAGAATCATGGATCTCTCTGCTGATTCTGCTGATCCTGGCAGGGGATTCCCTAATCAGCTGATCAAGATTCCCCTGCTGCGATCAGCTGATGGAAATCCTTTCAGACAAGGTAGTTGGTTACCACGTCTGAAAAGCTGACTTTTGTGTGTCTTTATATTAGAGAATGGGCAAGAAAGAGACGTACTAGGGACCAAAATGTCTAGATAAGTCATTCTCAAAAGAGAAAGATAGACGTCCTGCTGTTTTGAGAATGGACCTTTTCTCTACTGGATTTCTGGACATCTTTTCCAAAATGTCCAAACTCAAACTTAGACATTCTATTTTAAATGCACCTCACTGTCTGTTAACATTTTTGTTAATTATGATCAATCAAAGTTTGGGGAAGGGAATGTTTCCTGAAGCATGGAAAAGCACAGTTACTTACCATAACGGTTGTTATCCAGGGACAGCAGGCAGATATTCCCACACATGGGTGACGTCACTGACGGAGCCCCGCAGCGGACAGCCTCGAAAGCAAACTTGCTTGAAGATCTCGAGCTTTCGAGTGCTGCACCGCGCATGCACGCGTGCCTTCCCGCCCGATCTAGGGGGCGCATCTCCTGTGAGGATCCTCAGTTCAGATACCAAGCCAAGAAGCCAACCAGGGGAGGAGGGAGGGTTGTGGGAATATTTGCCTGCTGTCCCTGGATAACAACCATTACGGTAAGTAACTGTGCTTTATCCCAGGACAAGCAGGCAGCATATTCCCACACATGGGTGACCTCCAAGCTAAGTAAAAAGGGATGGAGGGAAGTTGGCAATTTAAGAAAAAAGATTTTGCAAAACAGATTGACCAAAATGGCCATCCCTCCTGGAGAAAGTATCCAGACAGTAATGAGAAGTGAAAGTATGAACCGAGGACCAAGTGGCAGCCTTGCAGATTTCCTCTATGGGAGTTGATCTGAGGAATGCTACAGATGCTGCCATAGCTCGAACTTTGTGGCCCGTCACTCGACCTTGTAGAGGAAGACCAGCCTGAGCATAGCAGAAAGAGATGCAAGCAGCCATCCAGTTGGAGAGGGTACGCTTCGAGATAGGATGTCCCAGTCTATTTGGATCAAAAGAGATGAAGAGTTGAGGAGATGTTCTGTGAGGTTGAGTGCGTTGAAGATAAAATGCCAATGCCTGTTTACAGTCCAAAGTATGAAGTGCCGCCTCACCAGGATGAGAATGCGGCTTAGGAAAAAAGACTGGCAGAACAATAGACTGATTAATATGAAATTCCGACACCACCTTAGGTAAGAATTTCGGATGTGTACGAAGAACCACCTTATCATGGTGAAAAACCGTGAAAGGTGGGTCCGAGACTAAAGCTTGCAGCTCACTAACTCGTTGAGCAGAAGTGAGTGCGATCAGGAATACAGCTTTCCAAGTAAGATACTTGAGATGAGCCTTGTCAAGAGGTTCAAAGGGAGGTTTCATCAGTTGAGCCAGAACAACATTAAGATCCCAAACCACAGGAGGCAGTTTAAGAGGTGGATGAAGATTAAAAAGCCCCTTCATAAAGCGGGAAACCATGGGATGTGCAGAGAGGTTTCCCATCCAGAGGCTGATGAAAAGCAGCAATAGCACTGAGATGAACTCGAATAGAAGTAGATTGAAGGCCCGACTGGGACAAGTGAAGCAAATAGCCTAAGACTGATGCCAAGGAGGATGATCGTTGAAGAAGCTGACGAGTGGAACACCAGGAAGAAAATCTAGTCCACTTCTGACCATAACATTGACGAGTGGACGGTTTCCTGGAAGCAAGAAAAACATCCTGAACAGACAGAGAAAATTGAGAAGAGTCTGTTTTATATAGAAAGGTACCAAGCTGTCAAGTGTAGAGATCGCAGATTGGGATGAAGCAAGGACCCTTGACTCTGAGTGAGCAGAGAAGGGAAAACCGGTAGAAGTAGAGGCTCCCTGACACTGAGTTGAAGTAGAAGGGAGTACCACGGTTGTCTGGGCCATCGAGGAGCTATTAGAATCATAGTGGCCCGTTCCGTCTTCAGTTTGACAAGAGTCTTGAGAATCAGAGGAAATGGAGGGAAGGCATAAAGAAACTGGCCCCTTCAGTCGAGAAGAAAGGCATCCGCCTCGAGACGATGAGGCAAGAAAATGCGGGAGCAGAACAGAGGTAGTTTGAAGTTGCTGGGCGACGCAAAAAGGTCTATCTGAGGATTCCCCCAGCGAAGAAACACCTGACGAAGCGTAGGAGAATTGAGTGTCCACTTGTGAGGTTGCAGCAGACGGCTCAATTTGCCTGCTAGACAGTTCTGTTGACCCTGTATATACACAGCTCTGAGAAAGATGTTGTGAGAAATCGCCCATTGCCACAACCTGAGAGCTTCCTGACAAAGAGAGTGAGATCCCGTCCCTCCCTGTTTGTTGACATAATACATGGCCACTTGATTGTCTGTCCGAACCAGTACCACCTGGTCGTGAAGAAGATGAAGAAAAGCTTTGAGAGCAAGGAAAATCGCTCTGAGTTCCAACAGATTGATATAACACCGACGATCTATTGACGTCCACAACCCTTGAGTACGGAGACCATCTACGTGGGCTGAAACCAGTGTTCCCGCTAAGCTGCGCTGGGGTGCGCTGGCGCACAAAATATTACCTCGCAGCGCACATGTTTCTCGTCACAGCGCACACAGTGTAGAGCACAGTTCTTCAACCGCCGGTCCGCAAACAAAATCTTGCCGGTCCGCGAAGGATTCGGTCCCCGCCGCAACGAAAGGCCGGCGTCAGCTGACTTGCAACTTCCTGTTGCAGTCGCTGTGCCGGGACTCCTGCCTTCGCCGGGACTCCTGCCTTCCACCGCGTTTGCCTCCTGCCTTGTCTCCGCACCTCCAGACCAGCAGCGGCAGCTGTGTATGCTTTTAACTTCGGCACAGAGCTGCCCCTAATCAATAGTTTAGCGCGGTTTCATAAGGCAGCCTCGGGGCCTTTGCTAGGCCGGCCCACATCGCATCATCGAAGCGGGCCGGCTATCAAAGGCCCCGAGGCTGCCTCATGAAACCGCGCTAAACTATTGATTAGGGGCAGCTCTGTGCCGAAGTTAAAAGCATACAGAGCTGCCGCTGCTGGTCTGAACTCTTGGGCCGCTGAAGGAGGGCAAAAAGCAGCTGTCCTGGAGGTTTCCCTTCCTCTCGCCTTTACAGGTTCCTTTTTTTTTTTCCTTCAAACGGCAACGGGCCCCAGCATCGACATCAATCAAGTAAGTTCCACTGTCAATCAAGCGGTTCTGCTCGGCCAAAGCTTCCCCTGTGACATGAGCCACCCTCAGGGGAAAGAAAGTGACCCACAAAGGTGAGGGGAAGGGGGGCAGATGATGGAAGTTGGTGGGGGGGGGAGAGAGAGAGAGAGAGAGAGAAGGGGCAGATGATGGAATGGAGGAGATGAGAGAGAGAGAGAAGGGGACAGATGATGGAAGTGAGAAGAAGGGAGAGAGAGCAGAAGGCAGATGGATGTCAGTTGAGAAGGGAGAGCAGATGCTGAATGGAAGTGGGGAAAGAACACATACTGGATGGAAGGAGGAGATAAATAAAGGGGGAAGAAAATAGTAAGATAATGGAGGGGTGAGGGAAAGGGGTGACAAGCTGTGTGTAGACACAGTGAAAAGAGGGAAACGGGACTAAATAGTAAGAAAGAATTTAATTTAGATGGAGGCAGAAAATAGAGAAGGAAGACCAGAGAAGAAAAGGGAAGAGAGAGCAGAGAATGATCAGATCTGAGTGGAGGAAATGAGAAGAGAGATATGCTAAAAACCACAGGGGGGAGGGAAGGATAGAGATGCCAGACCATGAGGGGAACAGAAGGAAGATGATGGATGCTAGACCAAATTGGGGGGTGGGGGGGGGCAGGAGGAGAGATGGCAGGGAAAGACAGACAGTGAATGGAAGGGGCAGATGCTGGACTGAAGAGACAGAGAAGGTTATCATGCTGCTGTACCGGGCCATGGTACGCCCTCACCTGGAGTACTGCGTCCAGCACTGGTACTTTAAGAAGGACACGGTACTACTCGAAAGGATCCAGAGAAGAGCAACTAAAATGGTTAAGGGGCTGGAGGAGTTGCCGTACAGCGAAAGATTAGAGAAACTGGGCCTCTTCTCCCTTGAGCAGAGGAGATTGAGAGGGGACATGATAGAAACATTCAAGGTACTGAAGGGAATAGACTTAGTAGCTAAGGCAGGGAGAACGAGAGGGCACTCTCTAAAGTTGAAAGGGGATAGATTCCATACAAACGTAAGGAAGTTCTGTGGTAGAAAGCAACATATTTATTTGGCTCATAACTTGCTGGCGCCCGATATTTTTAGCTCACAGTGAAAAAAGTTTGCTCACAACACCCGCCCGCTTAGAGGGAACACTGGGCTCCCCATGCGTAAGTGGACGAATCCGTTGTGAGTACTTTCTGATGAGGAAGGTTTTGAAACCGCAAACCTCTGGAAAGATTGGAAGAGAGCATCCACCAGTGGAGAGACTTCTTGAACAAAGGAGTCACCATTATATGACGTGAAGGCGGGTCCAATGCTTGTTGCCACTGAGACGCTAGGGTCCACTGAGGAATGCGGAGGTGAAGTCTGGCCAGGGGGGTCACATGAACTGTGGATGCCATGTGACCGGGCAGAACCATCATCTGATGGGCAGAGAGTGTCGTAAGGGAAGACACTTGCCGGCACAGTCGAAAGAGGGTGTCCTGACAATCCAGAGGAAGGAACGCCCGCATGTTGACAGAATCCAGAATCACGCCAATAAACTGGAGCGACTGAGTTGGAACCAACTGGGATTTGGGAAAGTTGATTTGGAACCCCAGACTCTGAAAAAAAGAAATAGTCTGAAGGGTCGCTGTCACAACTCCTTGAAGAGAAGGTGCTTTTATCAGCCAATCGTCCAGATAAGGAAACACCTGAAGCCCTTGAGAGCGCATGGCTGCAACCACTACGACGAGACATTTGGTGAATACCCTGGGGGAGGCTGCCAAGGCGAAGGGGAGAACCCTGTATTGAAGGTGAAGGTTCCCCACCTTGAACCTGAGATATTTGCGAAAAGTGGGGTGCACAGGGATATGAGTATAAGCCTCTTTGAAATCCAGTGAGCACATCCAATCCCCCTGATCCATGAGGGAGTATAGGATCGGAAGTGAGAGCATGCAAAATTTCTCTTTGACTAGAAATTTGTTGAGGGCTCGAAGATCCAGAATGGGTCACAAATCCCCCGTCTTCTTAGGTACCAGGAAATACCTGGAGTAGAACCCTAGATTGTGTTGAGAAGCAGGAATCTCCTCCACTGCTCGGAGGCGAAGTAGAGCTTGAGCCTCTTGAAGAAGAAGGGGGAGTTGAGAGGGAATGGAATGACACTCTCTTGGAGGGTGGTCTGGGGGCACCTGAAGCAGGCGCAGAGAGTATCCCTCGCGGATAGTTGTCAGCACCCAGAGGTCCGATGTAATAGTTTCCCAATGAGATGAAAACAGGGACAGACGACCTCCAATGGGCAGAGGGGAATTCTGCAGGAAGGATGGAATGCTCAAGGCCGGAACGTCAAAAAGATGGAGCCGGCTTGGGGACAGCAGGCGTCTGAGGTTTCTGAGAGCGTTGTTGTTGCTGAGGACGTCGAGGAGGAGGTCTAGAAAAGGTTGGAGTGGTCTTCATGGGATAACGACGGGCAGGTGGTTTATACGCCCGAGCAGTAGGTGGTTTGGGCTTAGACCTGATCAACGACGCAAAAGAGCGTTCATGCTCTGAGAGTCTTTTAGTAGCAGCTTCAATCGAGTCGTCGAACAACTCATTCCCTTGGCATGGCAAGGCGGTCTTGCAAATTAGGATCCATGTCTACTATGCGAAGCCAGGCAAGGCGACGCATAGCTACAGCAAAAGCAGACACCCTCGAAGAAAGCTCAAAAGCATCATAAGATGCCTTCAACATAAAAAGCCTCAACTGGGAAAGAGTTTGAAGGATTTGTTTAAACTCAGACAGACAGTGCTTGGACAAGTCTGGATAAAAGGATGGGAACAATTTCAAAAAATGGTTAAAATAGGATGTAAAGACATAATTGTAATTCAAGATCCTGTTCGCCATCATAGAATTTTGGTACAGTCTACGACCAAATTTGTCCATAGTACGTCCTTCATGACCAGGAGGGACAGTTGCAGACACCTTAGAAGGATGGGCCTTCTTGAGAATGGATTCCACCACCAAGGATTGATGGGAAAGTTGTGATTTCTCAAATCCCTTACAGGGTACAGTACGGTAGCGTGATTCTAGCTTTGATGGAATAGCTGTAACCGAATAAGGTGTCTCCATATTTCGGATAAAGGTCTGTTTGAGCACTGGTGTCATGGGCAGCCTCAAAGTCTCTTTAGGAGGATGTGGAAGCTCCATGTCTGCCAAATATTCCGGGGTATACTTGGAATCTGAATGTAAATCTAAATGAAGAGCTTGCCTCATGTCATAGACAAACTTGGCAAAGGAAGATGATTTGGAAGAAGAAGCTTCCTCAGGAGAGGCAGACCTGGAGTGAGGAGCTACAGAATAAGAAGGTGAAGCCTCACGTGAATATTGGGACACCGGCTCTGAGTCCACCCGTACTGTCACCAAAGAAGCCCCACTACCAGTTTGTGGCGGAGTAAAGGAATGTTTCCTTTTCAGGCTCCTCGATGGAGATGTTCTCGAAGTCTGAGGAGTGGAATGTCTCGAAGGGCAGAGGAGAAACATCTCGAAGTAAAGATCTCAAGGGAGGAGTCCTCGACCTCGAATGCCTCGAAGAGATAGAAGAGGGAAGCTTCGGGTCAGAGCGAGGAAGGTGCCTCGAAGAAACTTCCGAAGTCCCCGACTTAGAAGGAAGGTGTCTTGACGGCCTCGACCTCTGTTTCTGACGAGGCAAAGAGGATCTCGAAGCAAGATCCGGTGATGAATCAGATGAAGAGACTCTCTTACAAGACCTGCCTCGTGGACGGTGTAGCAGGGTCTCAGTCTGCTGTTCAGGCTGGTCTACTCGAGGCAAGGTCGAAGAAGGCACCAACTGAGCCACAATAGAAGAAATCTGTGTAGTCAAGATGGACTTTAGCATATCTTCAAACATTGGCACCGAGACCAAAGGATTCTGTGGTACAGGTGCTGCCATGCGCTCCAAGGAGGGCGACCTCGATTTAGAGTATTCCCGAGACTTGGAGGCACGCTTTGCAGAAGGTCTCAAGGATAGAGAGGCACCCGGAGCCCCGGGTAGTGTTGAGAGAGAGTCTGGCGACTTCTTGGACATGATACCTGGAAAGGAAGCAGGAGACTTACCCCCAGAAGCAGACTTCGAGGATGAGAGCACCGGGGCCTTCGAGGCTGAGGACCCGGAGGTCGCCGAGGCCGAGGCAGGTGTTGAGGTCGAGGTTGTCCCAGAAGATGAGGCCTTAGGTCCCGCAGGTATCGAGACAGTCGAGGCAGAGGCTTTTTCAGGCTCCATGTTAAATAACTGAAGAAACCTGTCACAGCGGCGGCGAAAAGCCCGAGGCTGAAGGGTCAGACAGCGATCACAGTCCTCAGGATGATGAGTGCGACCCAAACAGACCATACACCGACTATGAGGGTCGGTGATAGAAATCGTCCTGCTGCACGAATAACAACGTTTAAACCCGGTAAGAGGCCGGAACATAGAAAAAATAAAGTCCGTGCCAAACAAAGTGAGCTGTTGGGCCTAGGCCCAAGGCTCACCAGCCGCACAAAAACACACGAAAAATTGTTTTTATTTTTTTTACCAAAAAGAAAGAAAACAACTGAGCACAGCGACCAAACTTTTAAAAGAAAAAGAAGCAGCCGCGGTGAAGAGAAGGCAGATATTTCGCTGTGAAGCTGAGGAAAACGTGTCTTCCTTGCTCCGCGGAAAAAAACAAACTGAGGATCTTCACAGGAGATGCGCCTCCTAGTTCGGGCGGGAAGGCACGCGCGCATGCGCGGTGCAGCACTCGAAAGCTCGAGATCTTCAAGCAAGTTTGCTTTCGAGGCTGTCCGCTGCGGGGCTCCGTTGGTGACGTCACCCATGTGTGGGAATATGCTGCCTGCTTGTCCTGGGATAACATTATTATATAATGCCTATTCCAAAATCAAATAAATGGGATCCAACACCCCCCACAAAGTTACCATCTTATCTTATGTTTTTGTTTTCCAAGTAAGATAATAGAACAATTCATTTTGGAGCAACTTCTCACATTCATTGAAAAGACAAATGCACATCATTAAAGACAGGCATGGTTTTGAACTGGTCATAGTACTGAAACGCTGGTTTATTGCTTCCTTAGTGAGACATTGGAAAAACTGAATAATGGTTATCTAACATTGGCAGTTACTCTTGATTTAGCTGAATCATGAATTATTGATAAACCGTCTGATGTCTATCAAACTTTCCTCTACTGTACGAGACTGGTTTAGGTCTTTTTTACATAATCAAACTTATTCAGTTAAAGTGAAATCATCAAAAAAAACTTTCAACTTCTATGTGGGGTACCACTGGGCTCTGTACTTTCAGTCCTTTTTAATATTTTATGGCAACATCGTTTACTATAATTCAGGAATTTGAACATAAAGTATATTCTTATGCAGATAATATGGGGCTCATAATAATAATTTAAAAAACGGTCAAAAAGTGGCCTAAATCGGTACTTGAATGATCCAAAAGCCAGATAGTCCAAGTACCGATAATTAAAGCTCGTAACTTATACGTTTTGACTTAGACCAAAGCGGCTTAGGGTACAGTGTTGTCACGGATGTCTGTGTATGAGGTCTGTTTTTCTCCACTTTTGTGTGCATTTATTATTTTCTGTCTATTTTGATTTGTTTTTTTGTTGGTTTTTTTTTGACTAGATGGGTGTGAAAACCTGCAAAACATATTTACAGTGCGTGTCATTAGCCCACCCACCAGGCTAATTAAGACACCTGTGTGCAGCTCTACTAGTCTTCCCTCTAACCAGATGCTGCTGTTTTAGAGTCAGAAATGTACTTTTTGTTCTTATTTTTGTGTGGTGGAAGGGAGTCAGTGAGCACCGGGGGAGTGTGGGGGTATCTTACCTTTATGCATGCAGTGGTCATCTTTGTGACACTTAGACCCTTCTAAAACAGGTCTAGGTTCAAATGTATAAGTTCTGTCCGGGATGTCTTGCAAATGTCTTGCAAATGTTTGATTATCGCTGGAAGATGTTGCCCATAACACGCCTCCACCATTCCCATCTCATGCTCTGGACATACAGAGGCCCAAACACCTTGCTAGGCATACAGAAAGATGGTTTTGATTATTCACACTTGGATGTCCAGGCGATTAGTTGTTTGATTTAGGATGCTTTTCGGATGTCTATGTTTTTTTATTATGAGCCTGACTGTTACATAAATTAAAAAGACAATCAAGAAATAATAATAGTGCATTTTATATTCATATACGTAAAGGAATTATCTAAAATGCAAATCTATCTATCCTCTTTATAACCTCTAATTTCTTATTATGTTTTTCCCTCATTTATTGAATTACCTGTAAACCGTGCCTAGCTCTATCTTTATGGAGAGGATGCGGTATACAAACTTAAGGTTTAGTTTAGTATAATAAGCTGTTTACCAAGACAGACTGAAGTGCCTATTGTTAAATTAACATTTAAAAACTTCATAGAAAAGTATAGCCTTATGTTTAAGAAGTTTTGAATATTATATATTTATTTTCTGTACCACATTTTAGATTACATTTTTGTTTATTTAATCTTCTGGGTAATGATTTTGTAGGAAGTTTGAATGTTTCTTTAAAATGATAGATTTTATGCTATGCTGACTGCCCAGTCACTGAAAACATTGTATACTATTCATAGGAAGTACAGGTTATTAAAGCAAACTCAGTTTTATTCATCCTTGGTTGTTGTTTTCCTGTGCCTGTTCAACGTGATAAGATGTGCTGCTTATTAGTGGTACTGAATGAGATCATGTCAGTATAACTTTACAGTTGTTTGCCACAGTATCATTCTATTTTTGTGGTAAATAATTTGGGTATGTGAATAGCTTTTCATTAACTTTTTCCTTCTTTCAGGAAAATGAATGTATGAGAATCAAAATCTTAGGAGATTGCTACTATTGTGTATCTGGACTCCCAATATCACTTCCAAATCATGCAAAGAATTGTGTAAAAATGGGACTGGACATGTGTGAAGCTATAAAGTAAGTAAAGAATTTGTGGAAAATAATTGGTTTGCAGCTGGAATATTGCTATCCATGTCAAGAAATGCAGCATTCACCACAAAATGCGCATTTCAGGCATTCTTCAGAGGCTTTGATCATTTCCTGTGGACACTGTAGATATTCACTTGACTATAATGAGTGGAAAATGCCACCATCTGACTCCTAAAGAATCTCCACATACAAGACCTGATCACGCTGCCCACTGGTTGCCAATTGAGACACAATGTATATTCAAGGGCTTGGTCATTTTACTAAGGGCTCCTTTTATCAAGCTGTGGTAGGGGTTTAACGCGCGGAATACCACGCGTTAAACCGCCTGCAGCGCTAGTCGCTAATGCCTCCATTGACGAGGCGTTAGTTTTTTGGCTTGCCGCAGGGGTTACTGCGTGATGAAAAGTCAGACGCGCTAACCCCACTAGCACACCTTGATAAAAGGAGCCCTAAGTTTATGTTTATTATTTACTTGATAACCCACTAATGCAACAGGTCATAGTGGCTTACAATAATAAATTAATTAAAATTAGCTAAGAGAACAACATTATTGGTTACATTCAGAACCGAATTGGAAAAGCAAGCCATTTTAAAACTTTATTTTGCTAACAAAACGGCATTATTTTGTGGTCAGCAATTGAATATATTCCCCGATGTCTTTAAACAGACACAATATAGAAGAAAACAATTCTTAAAGCTTAAGGCTCATGTCCTAGCTGTGGGAGCTTTATTCTTTTTGAAATTTCCCTGTAAGTATGAGAATACTAAATTTGTCTTTGTTGATCCAAATTAATTGGAAAATTTTCTTCTAAATAAATCCCCTATTAACTCTAAAGAGAATATTGGTGAGGCTGAGGGTTTGTGATGTAGCACAATATAATTTAAGCCTGATTATATGAGGATAAATTTTATTTTCCTATTTTATTATGTGACCTCCTACAGGTGGAAAATCAGTCCAATAATGTGGACTGGAAAATTTTAAATGATTTTTAATTACTTTATGTTTGAAATTTGTATTTCCTGTATTTGTTATACGATATAATAAATGAATAAATTTATAAATAAAAAAAAATTAATTAAAATTAGAGAAAGGAATGCCAATAATAAAAGTAAAATGTTAAGTTTATAAGCTTCAACTGTATTTAAATCTTGATATACCGCTCATCAAAAGTCTAAGCCAGAGGTGCCCACACTTTTTTGGCTTGCGAGCTACTTTTAAAATGACCAAGTCAAAATGATCTACCAACAATAACATTTTAAAAAACACAATGCAACCTGTACGCAGAGAAAATGTTAATTATCATTTATATTTAGTTTTTTTTTAAAGAGGTTAAGGCAGATGACTTTAAAATATTCAATGTCACCTATACAAAATATCAACTATACATAAATAGACAAATATACCTCCTCCCTTTTTACTAAACTGTGATAGCGGTTTTTAGCGCAGGGAGTTGCGCTGAATTCTCCGCACTACTCTTGGCGCTCATAGGCTCCCTGCACTAAAATCACTGTGGTTTAGTAAAAGGGGCCATAGTGCAAAATATAGACAGCAGATATAAATTCTCAAAACGGATACATTTTGATCACTAAATTGAAAATAAAATCATTTTTCCTACCTTTGTTGTCTGGTGATTTCATAAGTCTCTGGTTGCACTTTTTTCTTCTGACTATGCATTCAATATTTCTTCCCTTCTTTCTGCTTCCTCTCCTCCAGTCCAGACCTCATTCCATTCCCCAACCAACATCTCTGTCCTTCCATGAGTCCAACTTTTTCTTCCTCTCTCCCTGCCAGCCCCCTGCTACCCTACACACTCCATTCCCTCCCCCAGCTTTTTCTTCCTCTCTCCCTGCCCCCTCCCCTTTCTTTCTTTTGGTCTCCCTGCCCCCTTTCTTTATTTCTCTCTCCCTGCCCCCTTTCTTTCTTTCTGTCGCCCTGTCTGTCTTTCTATCTCCCTGTCTCCCTCTTCTGCCTCCCTGTCTTTCTTTTTATCTCCTCTTTCTTTCTCTCTGTCTGTCCTTTCTTTCTCCCCAAGCCACCGCCACCATCTGGGAACAGGGCCCCAAGACACCATTGCCGCCAAGTTCTCCCTATTCCTCAATGCCGCAACAGGTTAGCAGCGACTGCAGAAGTGCCGAGCCCAACAGCCTTCCCCCCAACGTCAATTCTGACGTCGGAGAAGAAGGCCCGGAACTTCCTCTTAAATGTCAGAATTGATATGGGGGAGGGGAAGGCTGGTGTGCCCGACGCTTCACTGCTGGCTTCGCTGTGGGGAAACAGGGAGAACGTAAAGGCAATGCAAGTCTGCGATCGACTCTCGTTGCCTTTGCAATCTACTGGTCGATCACAATCAACCTTTTGGGCACCCATGGTCTAAGCGGTTTACAAATTAAATAAAAAAGGGTAAAAAACAATTACAGGGAACATAATGACCAAACAAGTAGATACATAAGGGAAGAAAAAAACAATCAATTCTTTGAAGAAGTTAATCCATTAAGCTAATGGTGAATACATTTATTGATTTATTTAATTCATTTTCTATCTCATGCTCCCCAAAGAGCTCAGAATGGGTTACAGGTTGACATACATAATATACAAAAGAGGATTTTTTTTTCTTCAGTCATGCCTTCAAAAAAATGATCATATTTTTAATGCATCTTAATTCATTTATTCTTCATTCTAGGAAAGTTAGAGATGCAACTGGAGTCGATATTAATATGCGTGTAGGAGTTCATTCTGGTAATGTCCTTTGTGGAGTTATTGGTCTTCAAAAATGGCAATATGATGTATGGTCACATGATGTTACATTAGCAAATCACATGGAAGCTGGAGGAGTCCCAGGGTAAGAAAACTTCAATTTCTAGTTTAATTCTTGCATTCTTTCTGACCCATAAGGTGTCATACATGTCTGTCTGTTTAAAGGCAAAATAACTCTCTTCAAATTTAAATTTGGCATGAGAGGAAACTCAGTGAAAAGATGCATCAGATTCAAAACTTGGCCAGATTGGACTGGGGGTTCATGAGAACCAAGAATAGTAACATGGAGGGGCATTTCGATAGGCTGTCTGAGTTTGGACATTTTGGGAAAAACATCCAGAAATCCAGTAGAGAAAATGTCCATTTTCAAAACAGCAGGATGTCTATCTTTTTTTTTTTTTTTAATGATCTATCTAGATGTTTTGACCCTTAGTACGTCTATCTTTTTTTGGCCATTTTCAAACACAAAGATGTCCACACAGACATCTAAGCAGAGCAGGAACCTGCTGCTTTAACCTGCTTATATTGTATGGTGAGCCCTCCAAAATCCACCCAAAACTTGTACCCACCTATACACCACATCAGTAGCCCTTATGCCTGCAGGTGTCAGTAGGTTTGGGTGGGTTTTGGAGGGATCACGATATAATTTAAGCAGGTTATAGTAACATTTATTTCTGGGTCTTTTAAATGTGACATTCACTGCAGTGCCTCTCTGTTCTGCTCAACTGTCTGTGTGACCATATGAAGCTGTAATACAGGCTGGAATGTACTGGATGGGGTGTGTGTATGTCACATTTTTGAGTGGTGGGAGAGGGTCAATGACCACTGGAGAGTAAGGGGGGTCATTCCTTAATCTCTCCAGTGAAATATTCCTTTTTGATTTAAATGTCTTTGTGAGATTTTATATTTGAAATTTTAGAAGAGGGAATGAAGTAGTGGAGTTACTTGTTGCAGTTTGTTTTGTCGTGAAGATTATGTGAAATATTCTGTGTTTTATTGTAATTCGTGTGGAGGGGCATAAGGAACGTCTAAGTCCATTTTCGTCTAAGTTGCAAGTCATCCAAAGTAAAATAAACAGCTTGGGACACATTTTTGAAAAATACGTCCAAATTTTTTTTCGTTTAGAAAATTGTCTAAGTATACATCCTGCCGATCTGATTGTCCAAGTTGCTAAATCGTCCATCTTTATACCACATTTTCGTCCAACTTTTCGTCAAAGTCAAAAATGCCTAGAACAAGCCCTGTTGGATATGGGAGGGGTCTGCAAAGTGATAGACTGAATACCCAGACATGGCACCTAAGTAGTGGGGTACCTTACAGGGCACTGCTGTGAACTTCACAAAAAGGGTGCCATGTCTTCATAAGAACATAAGCAATGCCCCTGCTGGGTCAGACCTAAGGTCCATCGTGCCCAGCAGTCCGCTCATGCGACAGCCCAACAAGTCCAGGACCTGTGCAGTAATCCTCTATCTATACCCCTCTATCCCCTTTTCCAGCAGGAAATTGTCCAATCCTTTCTTGAACCCCAGTACCGTACTCTGCCCTATTACTCTCTCTGGAAGCGCATTCCAGGTGTCTACCACACGTTGGGTAAAGAAGAACTTCCTAGCATTCGTTTTGAAACTGTCCCCTTTCAACTTTTCTGAATGCCCTATTGTTCTTTTATTATTCGAAAGTGTGAAGAATCTGTCCCTCTCTACTCTCTCTATGCCCTTCATGATCTTATAAGTCTCTATCATATCCCTTCTAAGTCTCCTCTTCTCCAGGGAAAAGAGAACCATCTCACTACATATCCCTTATAGGTCATGGTGAGCCCCCAAACCACCTCCATAATCTCCTAGACCCTCTTATCTACCACCCCAATAGCCCTTATGGCTGCAGGAGCCATTTATTTGCCAGTAAAAAAAGGGTTTTGAGGTGTATAGGGGAGTGCACATGTTTCAGTATCAATTCAGTGATTACAGGGGCTTATGGTCATGGGTCCTCCTCTCCATGGGTCCCTAACCCACCCCCAAGATGGCTTAAGACGCCTCTGTGCAGCATGACTAGGCTTTCCTATGTCAGGCTGCCAGGTGATGATGTTCTGGAGGCACAATTTTCAAGTTGTGATTAATATTTTTATGGGGGGAGGGTCGGTGATCACTGGAGTAGTATATGGGAGTTTCTATTATGTGTTTGCAGTGGTTATCTGGTCACTTTAGGTGGGTTTTTGTGACTTAGACCATGTTTTAAATGGTCTAAGTCACAACGTCCAAGTTCTGTCGATCCTGTGCTGTATAACTTTCGGTTATACACTGTAGACACACTGCAGCCCTAGGCTGGGACTCAGCAGTGCTCTCAGCGGCTACTTACAAAAAGTGAACCAGCGTGTGACCCGGATTGGAGCCACCCTGCAGGTTTTATCAAGGAACTGGAATCAAACACTAACACGGCTGTAGAATAGCAATATGAAAAATTTACTATTTCAAAATAAAGTCAGACACTTCCACAAATCAAAATGGCTCCAAGCTTAACAAAATAAACAACTGTCCAAAACAAAAATGGCCAGAGGGAAACTCTGCCAGCCCTCAGGATTTCCTACTTTTACCAAAGTTTGTTTTCACCCAAGTCTGCTCCCAAGCAGAGTTCAGGTAAGGGCAGTTCACAACACTCCAAACAGTTTCTGCAAATATTATGATTTTCCTGCTTTCAATCTTCTTGGTCCCAAACCATAAACCAAAAAGAAACCTCCAGCCTAAGAATGTATCTGGGCTGGGTACAGAGGAGTGGTATAAGTTTGCCTTATCAAAAGCCCACAAACAGCTTTCAAAATTCCCGCCCAGTTGTCAGCATACTTCTCCCCCAAACTCACTCTGAGTTTCACAGCTTAAACAAAATCCAGAAAGATGACTGGGAGCAGGTAAAAGAACCCAGTCACAAAATTTAGAAACACACAAAAACTCACAGTCTTTGCTTAGTCCGAGCTGATTGTTACTCCCACCTCCATCAGTTCACTGGCTTCACATACCCCTTCAATAGGAAGCTCCATTTGAAGCTCCATGGGAGTCTCCTCCTAAGCTGCAGTTAAATCTGGTAAGGTTCCAGTTTCTTCAACCTCCATGGGTGTACAGCCATTACCCCTGCTTGAACCAGGCAGGTTCTCCTGAGAGGGAGACCTCAGCTTTCTCCCTACCTTGCCTAACAGTTTGTTCCAGACTGCTGGCCTTTCTAGGGGAGGGACACGCCCTGATCTTACTGAGTCAGCATAGCTCTGCTCCTTTCTTGGGCTCCCCTGGTGGTGACCTAGTTAATAGTCACTCTGCTGGCTCACAGGTCTCACTTCATTCTGGCTTCCTGGTGGACAGCCGGGAAACCACCGTGAAAAAGGTAGGCACGGAGCCTACCTGGTCACAACATGCAGTACGACTAAGTCTAAGCTGGCCCATGTCCCGCCCAAATCCCGCCCTTGACACTCCTGACATGCCCCATTTAGCTATGGTCGTTCAGCGGCACTATGAAGGCCTAGGTCAGTTATAAATACATCCAAAACCCAGTTTTATTATTGGCACTTGGACGTTTTTGACTGATGATCGTCCAAGTGCTGACTTAGGCCGGTTTTTGGACATTTGTAGGTGAAAAAGAAAATTTTTAAATGAATAAATCTGGTCAATTTGGGCACCTTTTTGACCCTTATTTGTTTTTAAAACAGGTCTGGCTACATGATGCCCTGGAAGTTTTGTTAAAAGTTTAATTATCCCTGCAGAACATCCACGTTCTAAGCCCACCAAAACATACCCCCTTAAGATTAAGGACCTTGTCCTATGCCTTAAGTAGTTCTGAGGCGGGCCAGCTTGGTTTACCTGGACAGGTACGGGTGAGCAAAGTGAGCAAACATGAAATAATAAAAAATCAGCTATTACACTTTCTCACATTGCACCAGGATTTACTAGTTAGAAAAACCTGTTGATAGATAGGGCCTAATCCAAGAGCAAGTGAGAATGTGATATTGGTAGCTAAATATATGAAAATTGGATAAGCTGGAATAAAATAATCAGAAATACAAAAGTTTAAGACAGAATTTAAGTTAACATTGATTTGACACATGTCTCATGTGCTGGACTGATACGGGAAGGCAAACTGAGACATTCTATGATTGATAACCACCATACCAACAGATGGAAAAGCTTAAGTTTATAGGGCTTCTTTGTGTTAAAGAGTGACCAGCCTGAACTAGGCCAATCCTCAGGGAAATGTAGGCAGACAGGAGTTGGCTTTTGACCTGGTATCCACATACCAGGGGGCCCTAAGTTTGCCATGACTTGAGTTTTGCTGTGGGAAAGACAAATCTAAACCACATGTGTATCATGGTATGAATTGATCCAAAATTAAGTGTCAGTAAGTTAGTAAAATTACACAATAGAAATTCATTTAGGTAGCTATAGGTAATAAGTTAACAAATATAGTTAACAATAAGTATAGATTAGGAATATATTTTATTTTGATTTTCATATATCTGAAATCCTGAAGAGATCCTGATAAGGCTACAGATGGTGTTTGACCTCTGACCTTAAGCAACTTTTTTCTACTTTTTAGAATCTTGATGGGAGGGGTAACTGCTCTTTCCATCTTTTTCTTTGTTCAGTCTTAGTGAGACAGAAATGATTTTCTCAGTATAGAAAGGACACTGATATTTACAGGAAAGGATATAAAAGCTGAGGAGTTTTGTGAGTATATTGTCTATGTATTTCTTCTTTTTATAAAATATGTAAGCTTAATGTGAGAATGTAACTTTTTAGATATAAGAATGTAATTTTAGGACACACCTATATGAAGCTAGCCTTATATGGAGATAAATAATGTGGACCAATTATACTACAGATGGATTGTAACGAAGGAATGTCGTCATTTAGGATATATATGGACGTGTAACTGGTAAAACGGAATTTTTTATGAGCAAGGCCAGCTTTTGGCTTCTGTAATAATTCTCATGATGCAAATGATAATCAATTGATTTGATAATCAAAGGAATTGATTAATCTTATGATCTAATATTGATAACTAATAAAAAATAAGATTTTGGATTTTATTAAAATATTTTGCATCATTATTTTTGTCATTTCATTTTACAACCCTAGAATAGCTATAAGTACGCTTGTGTGCAATTATCCTCATCAAGATGCACTTAAGATTTAGATGCACTGGAGACAAAACAAACAGAAAGATGTATGGAAAAAAAAATCAGTTTTGAAAATGCGCACTTAGACATTTTGAATAGTAAGATGTCCAAGTACCCATTTATGCTGTCTTTTGGACGTCTTTCTTTTTTGAAAATGAACTCCATAGTAATGTAACATAGTAGATGGCATTAAATAAAGACTCGAACAGTTTATCCTTCATGCTCAATGGTCACACTCATTATTAATTTCAGTGGCTTTTGTGACAAACCTACAGTAATCCCAAGGTTTATCACAGGGAAATATAGGAAATCATACAAACCCCGGTGCAGAAGGGCAGACCAGGTAAGAGCCCATGACAGTAATTTAGCTGATTACCCTATGAGCAGTGAAGATGAGACTGAGACAGAACAGGAAAAGTTTGCCTTACCTAAGGCAGTGCCAAAGCAAAGCAGGAAATCTCTGCCATACTACTATCCAGTTCCTGTAAGGCAGAAAACAGAAAGATGGTTTTCCCTCTGAGAAACGTCCCAGGCTGAGGAAGGAAAGCTCTTCCCCCCACTGAAGTTTTTTTTCCCCTCAGCTTAAAGCAAGGCTCAGCAGAGAGCAGGGAGGAGGAGGACAGAAGGAGAGACAGAAAGCTCAGAACGGGACTGAGCTTACCCCAGACCAGGCAGGCAGTCCTGACTGGGAAATGAGAGATGAGTAAGGTGAAGGAAACCTTCCTTCAGGAGTCTGTTCCTCAGAGCTGAGTGAGGATATGATATGGGAAGACAGCAATGCTACAGCTGAGATTTGGCCAGAACAAATGGAAGTGGCTTGAAACAAACGTGAGTTTATTGGATGTTTTCCTTGGCTTTTTTTTTTCCTTGATAGGCATAGTGTGTGTGCTGCAAGAGAAGGGATTTTGGGACTGCATTTTTCTTCTGTGCTTTAAGCAAAGGGACAGTATCCTTCACTGTATAAAACAGTAACTATATTAAGCCAAATGCTGAGCAGGAAACTCAGCCTGTTTGTTTCTCTGATTCACTGTTAACAGATCTCCTTGAGAGAACCCCAGCTGATAGTGGTTACTATAGCAGCCTGTTAATTGCATTCAGCCTGCATGCTTCTCAGAAACTTATTGAAAATATCTGAGTGTAAAACTACTATGTTTCCTCTGTTAAACACCAGCTTAGTTTTGAATTGAGTTCATCTCTGAGAACCAGTATTTACTGTCTCCTGCCTAATGCTGCAAAACTGTCTGCTTCCCAGAAGTGTAAATGATTCTGTCTCTTTCTCATGGCTTCCTGTGCCAGCAGCCCAGTAGTGCTGACTCATTAATGAATACCATAAACTCCCATCCTGCAGCTCAGAAATAGGGAGCTGCTTATTTCAGCTGTTGTACAACAGTGAAGCATTTAAGCTAAAGGATTGTATTCCTTTTCCTGCATAATGTATGCCTAACCTCAAGGCTCTGGTGAAGAGGACTGTATATAATTTGCCTACTAAAGTCCAGAATTGACAATAGGGTTAAAGTTTATGTTGAGGAATCTTTTCTTTTGGTTATATTTTCATGTTCACATTGAAACCTGTGATGAACTATGATTTTGAGGCCAGTAGCCAAATAAAGTTTATATTTCCTCATTAAGGCCATTCTGACTAAACAATATTCTTTGAAAGAGCAATTCTAGGCGGTGGCCTAGGGGTAAAAATCCTGAAATGCACCCCTAGTGAAGACACAGGGGTATTGCAAAGATCTCCAACATGACATAATCAAGCTTGAGAAATGGGCATCGACATGGCAAAAGAGGCTCAACGTGGATAAGTATAAAGTGATGCATGTTGGTAACAAAAATCTCATGCATGAATACAGGATGTCTGGGGCGATACTTGGAGAGACCTCCCAGGAAAAAGACTTGGGAGTTCTGATTGACATGTCAATGAAGCCATCTGCGCAATGTGCAGCGGCGAAAACAGCAAACAGAATGCTAAGAATGATAAAGAAGGGGATCACAAAAAGATCGTAGAAGGTTATCATGCTGCTGTACTGGGCCAGGTGCACCTCACCTGGAGCACTGCGTTCAGCACTAGTCGCCATACATGAAGAAGGACATATTACTACTCGAAATGGTCCAGAGAAGAGCAACTAAAATGGTTAAGGGGCTGGAGGAGTTGCTGTACAATGAGAGATTGGAGAAACTGGGGAGACATGATAGAAACTTTCAAGATCATGAAGGGCATGGAGAAGGTAGACAAGGATAGATTCTTCAAACTATGGGGAACCACAAGCACAAGAGGCACTCGGAAAAACTGGAAGGGGACAAGTTTAGAACCAATGCCAAGAGGTTCTTCTTCACACAGAGGGTTGTGGACACATGGAACGTGCTCCCGGAAGAAGTGGTCGGGCAGAGTACACTACAGGGATTCAAAGAGGGATTGGATGGATTTCTGAAGGATAGGGGGATTGAGGGATACAGAAAATGGTAGATATGAGTATGGAAAGAGTATAGATAAAAACAAGGGGGCTATAGGGCTAAATCAAGATAACCTGACAGGTCATGAACCTGATGGGCCACCGCGGGTGCGGACTTCTGGGCGCGATGTACCTCTGATCTGACCCAGCGGAGGCAAATTCTTATGTTCTTATGTTCTCCCTTGAAAAGAGGAGACTGAGAGGGGACATGATTGAAACATTAAAAATACTGAAGGGAATAGACTTAACCAATAAAGACAGATTGTTCACCCTCTCCAAGGTAGGGAGAATGAGAGGGCACTCTCTAAAGTTGAAAGGGGATAGATTCCCTTACGAACATAAGGAAGTTCTTCTTCACCCAGAGTGGTAGAAAACTGGAACGCTCTTCCAGAGTCTATTAGAACATAAGAACATAAGAATTGCCGCTGCTGGGTCAGACCAGTGGTCTATCGTGCCCAGCAGTCCATTCACCTGGCGGCCCTCTGGTCAAAGACCAGCGCCCTAACTAAGATTAGCCCTACCTGCGTAGGTTCCAGTTCAGCAGGAACTAGTCTAACTTTGTCTTGAATCCCTGGAGGGTGTTTTCCTCTATGACAGATTCCGGAAGAGCGTTCCAGTTTTCTACCACTCTCTGGGTGAAGAAGAACTTCCTTATGTTCGTACGGAATCTATCCCCTTTCAATTTTAGAGAGTGCCCTCTCGTTCTCCCTATCTTGGAGCGGGTAAACAACCTGTCCTTATCTACCAAGTCTATTCCCTTCAGTACCTTTAATGTTTCGATCATGTCCCCTCTCAATCTCCTCTGTTCAAGGGAGAAGAGGCCCAGTTTCTTTAATCTTTCGCTGTATGGCAACTCCTCCAGCCCCTTAACCATCTTAGTCGCTCTTCTCTGGACCCTTTCGAGTAATACCGTGTCCTTCTTCATGTACGGTGACCAGTGCTGGACCTAGTACTCTAGGTGAGGGCGCACCATAGCCCAGTACAACGGCATGATAACCTTCTCCGATCTGTTCGTGATCCCCTTCTTTATCATTCCTAGCATTCTGTTCGCCCTTTTCGCCACTGCCGCACATTGCTTGGACGGCTTCATCGACTTGTCGATCAGTTTCTGATTAGTAGCAGGTCATGAAATATAAAGTGTTCTCCTGTTCACCTAATTAGAATAATTAACAATAAATTAAGACTATAAGTAAAGAAATGAGCTAGGGGAGGGCAGGAGGGAATGGAGATTAAGCCAGACCCTGCTCTGCCTGCCAGAGACTATCTCTAGCAGACGTTTCAAGCTTACAAAACTGTAGAACTATAAAAGGCTATTATTCTATGGAGACTAGCTAAGTAAAGTTTGTTCTTTAAGATCTAAACTGTCTATAGAATGGGGTTAATTTGACAGTAGACTATCCATAATTATATCAAACTAATTACCCAGGGCTACTTCGTGCTCTGCTTGAGAATTTAGACAAATAATAATAATAATAACTTTATTTTTGTATACCGCAATACCACGAGCAGTTCAGAGTGGTTTACAGAGGAAGAGATTGTACAAGACAGCGAAGTTACAAAGAAAAATTTTCTAATTACAATGGTAAGCCGGGAGTAGCTAGGTCTATCCGGAAGTGTTTAAGAGAAGTTGCAAGGCAGGAAGAAGTCAGAGGAATTTGTCAAAGAGATAGGTTTTAATTGATTTCCTGAAGGATTGGTAGGAGGGTGAGTTTGAAATGAGGGTGGTTAGATATTTATTCCATTTGCCTGCTTGAAATGACAGTGTTCTATCAAGGAATCTCTTGTAGATACAGCCTTTCAGGGAGGGGAAGGTGAACAAATAGGCATTCCGTGTGCAAGTGGTGCCTGGAAGGTCAAAATGATGCGATAGGTAGATTGGGGATAGACCGGTTATGGTTTTGAAGCAGAGACAGGCAAACTTGAAGATGACCCTTGCCTCCATCGGCAGCCAGTGTAGTTTTCTGTAGTATGGGTTTACATGATCGGATTTTTTGAGACCATAGATGAGGCGGACGGCTGTATTCTGAATGATTCTCAGTCGTTTGGCGATTTTCTTGAAGGAACCCAAGTATATGATACTGCAATAATCTAAGGTGCTTAAGATTAGGGACTGAACCAGCAAACAAAAGGAGAGAAAGTCAAAATAGTGTTTGATGGTGCGAAGTTTCCAGAGGGTGCCAAAGCATTTTTTAACTTGAGCATAGTATGATCTTCAAATGACAGGCATTGGTCTAGGATGACTCCAAGGATTTTGATGGTAGGGTTGATTGGGTAGGTTAACCCGTCTAATTTCAAGGAAAAGCTTGGTTTCTTCTGGGTTCAGTTTTAATTTGAATTGAGTGAGACGGCCTCACTCTCAGCTGGAGTGGTCAAATAGCTGCGACTCTAGCAGCGTGTGCAGCACTCTACAAACGCTGCTTCGGGGCCTTCTATTGCCCTGATTTACTCTGGCATGTCCCTGATGACATCATCAGAGACGCGGCAGAGCAAATCAGCGTGTGTAGAGTGCTGCACATGCTGCTTGAATTGGCGTTTGGTGTCGGGACTGCAAAGAAAGTAGCGGCTGGAATCTTTTTTCGGCGCTTCCCTTCCCGCCCCTTGAGGTGTCGCCGCGGCTCCTCTCGATCCCCGCCAGCGTCGGAAGCCTTATCCGACGCTGATGCGTCGTGAGAGGAGCCGACAGGAGAGCAGGATGTCCAGCGCTGGGGTCCAGTCCTTCCGGCGAGTGTAGGTAGGTGCTGGGGATTCGTGCATGCGCACTCCTGCGGCCACAAACCTACTGATCATGGAAGCATGCCGATAGGAGTGCGCATGCGCGGCTAGCGTTTTATTATATAGGATAGTAGATTATAATTTGTACTGTATTTTATTTTCTGCCTAACTTTACCTTTCTGTACAAGTGGATACTTGGTATTTTATTGAAAAATGATAAATAAATAATGGAAAAAAAGTGGTTGGAAATAAGGGTGCGTCTTATAGAGCAAATACCCAAACTCCTCCCATTACATTTTTGTAAATTCCGAGGCCCTTCCTTGCTAGATGCGGCTGCCTGGTGCACTGACAGATGACGAGGCAGGCCCTCGCCCCCGTACCTTTTTAAATTAGGCAGGGCAGCTCCTGGCCTCCCTCCCTCCCACCATTACCTTTTTTAAATTCCGAAGCTCTCCCTCGCTGGACGCGGCTGCCTGGAGCACTGACAGCTGACGCGGCTTTCTCCCAGTCTTCTTCCCTTGTCGCCTGTTCCCGTGCCGCTTCCCGTGAGAACTCTCATATTAAGAACTCTCGCGGGAAGTGGTGCAGGACCAAGCAGGCAGCCTTGTGCGCCGCTCTGCCACAAGGGAAGAAGACTGGGAGGAAGCTGCGTCAGCTGTCAATGCTCCAGGCAGCCACGTCCAGTGAGGGAGAGCCTTGGAATTTAAAAAAGGTAATGGTGGGTGGGAGGGAGGCCAGGAGCTGCCCTGCCTAATTAAAAATAGGTACCAGGGCGGGGGCCTGCCTGTCAGCTGGCCAAATTAAAAAGAAGGAGGTCGAGGTCGGGCCTGCCTGCCTGCGGGGAGGCCTGGAGGGGGGAGGCCTGCCTGCCTGCCTGGGGGGACTATCTGGGAGGGGGTAGGCCTGCCTGCCTGCTTGTGGGGTAGGCCTGGGAAGGGGAAGCTTGCCTGCCTACCTGGGGGGCTACCTGGGAGGGGGGTAGGCCTGCCTGCCAGGGGGGGCTGCCTGGAGGGGGAAGCCTACCTGCCCTGTCCCTATCTGCCTGCCTGCTACTAGGCCTGCCTGCCATGTGGCCTGTCCCTACCTGCCTGACAGCCACTAGGCCTGCCTGCCCTGTCCCCTGTCCCGGCCTACCACTAGACCACCAGAGGGGGGACAGGGTGCAGAGCTTGGCAAAGAGTAGGGGGTTGGGTGCAGAGCCTGACAGGGAGAATTTAGTTCAGAATGGTTGTTTTCTTGTTTTCCTCCTCTAAATATAGGGTGCGTCTTATGGAGCGAAAAATACGGTAGTTTGTATCCCGGTAGCACCGTGTCTTAGATATTTTCCTCAGTCCACCATGTTTCCGTGATGCTGATGATGTCAACTTTATCCTTTTGTGCAAAAGCTTCTAATTCACCCATCTTATTTCTAAGGCTCCTTGCGTTCGTGTACATACACTTGAGTTTGCAACCTGTTCCCTTCTTGCATGTCCTTCCCTCTTGTGTCCCTTTCGGTCTGTTTTGCCTGCAATCCTGTGAGTCTTCCCCACTATCTTCTTATAAGATATCATCCGGGTATACCGGTTCCTGAACCATTGACTCTCTCTCTCAGTCGACTGTCGGCTTTCCACTTCTTCCTAGTTTAAAAGTTTCTCAACTTCTCTCTTGATGTTGCTTGCAAGTAGCCTTGTTCCATCTCTGCTGAGGCGGAGTCCATCCTTCCTGAATAGCTTGCTCTTCTCCCAGAACGTCGTCCAGTTGCACACGAAGTGGAATCCTTTTTCCTCACACTATCGCCGCATCCACGCGTTGACTGCTTGCAGCTCCATCTGTCTCTTCTCATCTGCCCTGGGATCTCTGAGAATGCTATCCTCTGCGTTCTGATCTTCAGCTTTCTTCTTAGCATCCGGAACTGGTCTTTCAGTACTTCTATGCTGTAGTTTCTGTTGCCCACGTTGTTCGTCCCCACATGGATCACTAACGCCGTATCTTCTTCCTCCACACTGCCGATGATCCTGCTGATGCAGCTCACTATGTTTTCTACCTTAGCTCCCGGTAGACAGGTCAGCTGATCCAATCTTCCTCCCACTATGTGACTGTCAACTTGTCTGATGATGGAGTCCCCCCCGATGTTTGCTGTCCTCTCAATCTTCTCTTGATTCTCCAGCCGCAGGTCCTGATGTATGTCCGTCTCTCCAGCCGTAGGTCCATGTCCTTCATTCCCATTCATTTCCTCTCATCCTGGCATTTGTCTTCATGTGGGTTCCCTCCGCTGTTTCCAGATCTTGCTGCTGTGTCACCCATTTCCTCCTGGTGGCTGTCCTTCTGATGGTCTACACTCTCTGAAGGTGTATCCCAGCAGTTCCACTGTTGCTGGTGTTTTTCCACGGCCTCCCAGTTCTTCAGCTCCTGGACTTCTTCCTCGATGGTGTCCTCCGTCTTGATGTTCTTTTCATCTCTGTCTTCCTCCTCCACTGCTTGAAGTGCCTCCAGTTCCAGTATTCTGCCCTCCAGGAAGTCGGACTTGCTTCTTCAGGCTCTCCAGTTCTCCGCATGGAGCACATACGTAAGACCACCTCCCAGAGGGGAGATAGTCATACATATGGCAGACGGTGCAGAAAACTGGGTTGCTCAACATTCTGCTTCTGTTTGCTGCTTCCATTGCTGCCCGCTTGCCGATCTGCTGTGGATGTCTTCTGTGTCTGCTGTGGCTGTCCTCTGTGCCTGCTGTGCCCTCTGTGTCTGCCTGGTTATGTGTCTTCTGTGCCTGTTGTGTCTACCTGATTGTGTGTCCTCTTTACCTGCTGTGTCTGCCTGGTTGCTTGTCCTCTGCGTCGGCTGTGGTCTGCTGGTGGCTGGTGCTGGTGGCTGGTGGTGGGCTGTGGTCTGCCTGGTGGCTTGTCCCTTCTCAAGGCCCTTCGCAAAGGCGCTCTCGCTAAGGGGAGCACCTTTGACGCTCGCCTTCGCGCGCCGAACGGCAGAGCGCCATTGGCCCCTCCCCTTTGTAGGGGGAACTCCAATGGATGATGTCGGGGGGTGGGTGGAGCTAACTCTCACTGCTGCCTCTTCTGTTCTTGCTTACTTCTCTCCTGCTTTCCCCTCCTCCTCCGAGCTTCTTCTGCTGTCCCCCTCTGCTCTTCTCCTACTACTCTCCTCTCCTCCTCTTACAGCTGCTTACAGAGCCGAACAGCTGAGCGCTGTTGGCCCCTCCCCTTTTAAGGGGGAGCTCCGATGGATGGTGTTGGGGGTGGGCGGAGCTAACTCTCGTCGCTGTCCCTTCTGATCCTGCCTCCTCTCCTGCTTTCCCCTCCTCCTCTAAGCTTCTCCTGCTGTCCCCCTCTGCTCTTCTCCTGCTACTCTCCTCCTCTTACAGCCGCTTACAGAGCCGAACACCTTCCAGGGATTCAAGACAAAGTTGGACAAGTTCCTGCTAAACTGGAACGTACGCAGGTGAGGCTGAACTCATTTAGAGCACTGGTGTTTGACCTAGGGGCTGATGTGTGAGCAGACTGCTGGGCACGATGGACCACTGGTCTGACCCAGCAGCAGCAATTCTTTTTTTTTTATTATTATTATTTATTTATAATTTCAAATAACAAATCAAGATACACTTGTACAGAAAGTGATTACAGCAAAAGAAAGAATTAACACTTAATCCATTTTTGAAGAACAAAATATTACTTAACCACTCAAGTCCACAATAAGATCCATGATGTAACACAAACAGAATAACAAGAAACAATATTAAACTTAAGATACGTGGAACATGGTTAACTGATAATCAGGCGTCTAATATTCTAAAGCCCTCACTTCTTTTCCCTTTCCAGGGGGGACATAGATAGAAAAGCCGTTAGCTGAAATGGCTCAAAGAAAACATATTTCTGAGAATTATATTGTACTATACATTTGCAGGGGTGACGAAGATAAAAAGTGCCTCCAAGAGCTAAGACTCCAGGTTTTAGTAATAAGAACTCTCTTCTACGCTTCTGTGTGTCCTTAGCCAAATCTGGGAACATTTGTATCTTGAGATCAAGAAACTTTTTCTCCTTATTTTTAAAGAATAATCTCAGAAGCCAATTTTTGTCCAATTCAATAGCTAAGGTCACAATCAATGTTGCAGGTATTGCACTTTCTTTATCTGACATTTCAAATAAAGCGGACACATCGATTGGATCTTGATTCCTTTCCTGATTAAGTTGATTTTTATTCGGTAAATAATAGACCTGGGTGAAAGGAGGCATTGAATCTTTCGGAACTTCTAATATCTCCAATAAATAACGTTTTAACATTTCTCTTGGAGTAACTGTTAAGATTCGAGGAAAATTAATCAATCTAAGATTATTATTCCTAGAGAAATTTTCAAATGTCTCTATCTTCCTTCTTAAATTAACATTATCGTTAATTAGAGTCTCTTAAAGTAATTTGGAAGACTTAAGTTGGTTCTTAATATTCTGGATATCTAATTTTGATTCACCCAGATCTTGTTTTATCTGGAAGACTTCTTTGTCTTGAGATTTTATTTTAGCCTCAATTTGAAAGTAATTAGTGTTCACTGTTCTGACCAAATTGGCAGTCAGATCCCACAGAGCCTCCAAAGTCACTTCCTGGGGCTTTACAATGTTAAAGGTCTGCAAATCTGGTAATGAAAAGTTTGCCTCACCAACCAAAGGCTTCTCTCCTCCACGTTCCTCCTGGGTCAGTACTAGGTCCATTGCTGTAATATCCCCGTGAGCATTCAGGCTCTGCTGCAGGCTCAAAGAACCTGAGTCACTGTTTCTCTCGCTGTCCCCGGGAACCTGGGGGAGAGACCGCATGCCGACTTCCGACTGCCTCTCTACCCCCGGGGAACTAGCGGCCCAGGGATTAGGAGGAGGAGCTCTCACGTCGGGACTCAGCGAGATCTCATGCGCCCGAAATGACGCCTCCATTCCGTCTCCCGGAAGCATCTCAGGCTGTGGCAACACCGATGTTCCCATGGCGCCCTGCATCCGCCTCAGCAGGTCTTCAATGTTGCCAGAGGAGAGCACTCCAGGACGCCGCGGGGTTCCAGGGGCACCCTTTCCTCTCCTCTTTGGCATAGCTGCTATTCGCCGAAGGTAAAAACCGCCGGGAAGAAAGTTCAAAAGATAAGACTTGTGGGCAGTTGCTCAGCAAACCGTGTCCGCGGCCATCTTGGATCTCAGCAGCAGCAATTCTTATGTTCTTATGTAACCCCCATCCCCAACTATCTACTCTGATCCTCCCACATCCCAACTACTCCCCCCTTTGAATAATACTGTTCATATTTCTCCTAATTCAGAAAAGTGCAATGGCTAAAATTTTCCTTCCAAATTGCAGGTAAGGAAAGTATTACCATAAGAAAACTGAGATGCAGAAACAGAATATGATCTGGAATAAAGGACCTTAAAGCCTTTCTTACATTTTCTTCCTATTGCAATAGGAAAAATCATACTTTAGCTCTAGCCTCACATCAGTTTTTCACAACTAAGAAGCCTCTGTACATATTTCTGTAAATAATACTGCCATCAGAGTCGTCTTCGATTCTGACCTCTCATTTTCTACACATATCCAACAAACTGCTAAGGCTTGTTGCTTCTATCTCTTCAACATCGCCAAAATCTGCCTCTTCCTCTCGGAGCACACTACCTGGACCCTTGTCTATACTCTCGTAACCTCAAGCTTAGATTACTGCAAGCTACTTCTAACTGTGCCGCCTTCTCCTCCCTACAATCTGTATAAAACTCTGCTACATGTCTCATCTTCTATCAACCTAGCTACACTCATGTTAGTCCTCTCCTTAAATCACTTCACTGGCTCCCTATCCGCCTTCGCATACAGTTCATAAGAACATAAGAATAGCCTTACTGGGTCATACCAGTGGTCCATCTAGTCCAGTAGCCCATCTTCACGATGGCCAATCCAAGTCACTAGTACCTGGCAAAAATCCAAATACTGATCCAGTGGCTTCCCCCTTGTCTGACTCAATAACAGACTATGGACTTTTCCTCCAGGAAATTGTCCAAACCTTTCTTAAAACCAGCCACGTTAACCGCTCTTACTACAACCTCTGGCAATGCATTCCAGAGCTTAACTATTCTCTAAGTGAAAAAATATTTCCTCCTCCTTTATCGAGTGTCCCCTAGTTTTTGTAATTTTTGACAGAGTATCTCACCTCAGCTGTCTCTTTTCCAAGCTTTAGTCTTTCCTCATATGAGAGAAGTTCCATCCCCTTTATCATCGTGGTCACTCTTCTTTGAACCTTTTCTAGTTCCATGTAATAAGGAAGCACATGTAATGGAGGGGACAGGTTAGAACACAACACAGTCTCATATGAACAAAACACTTTTTTTTCGTTTGCCTACACTTTTCAGGAAGTTAACTTGGCTTACCTCAACCAAGCAGTACAGGCATCAGTCCTTTTCCTACAGCTCTGCTCTCAACTGATGTCTAGGGAAAAATCAGGCGTTCTTTTGTCTGCCAGGGACCTCTCCGAGCTAATCCCAGGCTCAAGCATATATTTTCCTCCCTGCCTGAGGACCGCCCCTGTGACTCAGCATGACTGCTGAGCCTAGTGCATCCTGGGAGCTATAGTTTCTACACTACTTGGCCAGTGCCTTCTGCTGCCCAGAGATAGAATAACATCATTCTTGAGGGAGAATCCCTGACTCTTTTCATATCCTCCCCCTCAGCTCAAATCTAATGGGTTGAGTACCTACTTCTATTCAGTGATTCTCCTGAAAAGGCTGAGGGGTACTCACTCTAAGAGCATCCAGTTTCTGCTCCCCTAGCAGGAATCTCTGAGTCTGCCCTAGGACTCTTATCACACATACCCCCCCCACCTTTCACTCTCCATTCTATATGCATACAAATGTGAGCGGCACACTCTAAGCACTGGAGCCATTGGGCCCCGTAATGCCAATGGCCTTTCAGTTTGGCAGCTTGCTTGTCCATCTGCTCCATAGTCACATCTTTTGACTTCCATCAGTCCTAGACTATCTGCCTCCTATTTACTGGGTCCCAGAACCCCTCATCTTGGGACAGGTTGGCCTCTTCAAAAACAGCTGATCTCCAAGCATCAGCCTCCGCCTTTTCCCCATCTCTTTGGAACCAGTCTAACATACCAATGTCACAACATACCATATTGGTCCATCAAGCCCAGGACCCTGTTTCCAACAATGGCCAACCCAGATCCCAAGCACCTAGCTAAATCCCAAGTAGCAAAACAGTCTATTTCTTTTGTGCCTAGCTGAGACTTTCCCCTCTTAGGTCTCCATCAGCCATCATCAGCACATCCTCAGGAACATTTAGCTTTAAAAGTGGAGCCCTCTGGTAGCCCACCCAGATCTCCTTGGGACTGGGCAGCCAAAAGCAACTTTTAAGGTCTCTTTTGGCCCATTCTGTTTTCTTGCGAGGTGTCGTTCCTTTGGCACCTTATAGTTTCTACGGATTCTCTTCTTTATTTATTTATTTATTTATTTAATTAATTAATTAATTTGTTTTCTATCCCACCAGTTGCCTCTGGAGGTTTTTCTTTTCCTCCCTTAATTTGGCTATGTACTCGACAGCAAGTAGTTGGTCCTCTAACAGGTCTTTAATTTGGTGCTCAGCCTATTCTAGCTCTCCTGGGTTTAAAACCTGCTTCTCTCTGCTGGCTATTTCCTCAATTGCCTCCTGTTTGTTTATTGGCTTCAGGGCACTTAATCTCTTGTGCTCCTTTGAACCTGCCAGGACCCTGTTGCAAAATCAGTCAGGTGTCCTGCCACTCTTGCTCCTAAATTCCCTTCTTGGGTTTTCAATTTCTGGTCTCTCATGAGTATAATCTGGAGTACTGATTTTTAAAACAGCACTTTACTGCTTCTTTTTTACTCCCAGGCAGCAGTCACAGTTTCTAGTTTCAAGAATTGTTTCCTTTTGGCAGCAAGCTATAACCTTTTTTTTTTTTTTTTCCTTACACAGCTTGTAGTGCTGCTGCCTTTACCTAACAATCCACTCCAGGATTTTTAGCAAATCCTGCTCCGACAGCATCTTTATTATTATTATTTTTTCTTTCTCTCTGTAGAGCCCTGCTAGCTATCTCCAGCTGTAATTAGTGAGGTAATTAATGTATCTCTCACTGCTTCAAGGCTGCTGGCTCACCAGGTGCCAACAGTGGCTTAATTAA
Organism: Geotrypetes seraphini; assembly: GCF_902459505.1. Classification (NCBI taxonomy): domain Eukaryota; kingdom Metazoa; phylum Chordata; class Amphibia; order Gymnophiona; family Dermophiidae; genus Geotrypetes; species Geotrypetes seraphini. The sequence goes on along the minus strand of NC_047085.1, from coordinate 278,366,485 downwards.
GCCTGTCTCACTTTGGAGCTGCATATACACAAGCACTTTTTTTTTCTTTTCCACTTCCCTCTTGCCACAAAATCAAGATTGAAAACAAATCCTGTCGGTTAGGCTCTTACTACACTGTTTGCAATTTTCTCTCTATCAGCCAGAGTTTATTTCCTTAGTTGTTCAAAAAAACCCTTTCTGTATTGAGTTCCCCAGCCTCTATAGATCCCTGTTCAGCTTCTCTGCAGGCAAAGCTAAAAAAAAACAAACCAGGCAGAAACACCATATGTAATAAGGAAGCACATGTGCTGGAGGGGAGAGGTTAGAACACACCATCTTCTCTCATCCTCCAAACCCACTACCTTCTCCTCCAATCCAATCCAACTACAATAACTGATTACTAGTAACTCAATATTGCACAATACTGGGAGCAGGAATATGTTAGAGTTTGAGTACGCTAGAGAAAATTGCCAATGCGTTCAATTACAAGAGTTGATGGCTGCATTTCAAGGGATGTACTAGTAGCTGGTACTTTCATGTCCTATAGGTATTTTCTTTCCCTGGAGGGCTCCCAATCTTAAGCTTGTACCTGAAGCAATGAAGGGTTAAGTGCCCAAGATAATTTTATAGACTTTGAGGAGCACAGTTTTTCTAATGAGGGATAGAGATGGACAGAGATTCACAATGTGTGTGACAAAATGAAATAGGCACTCCTTATACAGTTAGGGAACTCTTCCTATGCTAATTGTGTTTTGTTTCTACATTTTGAACATGCATATAGAGCAGTGTCTCACAAACTTTGCAAGCTAAGGCACATTAAACCAGCAGTTGCGGCTCGAGGGCACCTGGAAGTGTGCCGACATTGACACCTGGTTGGGCCTATGTGCTTAAGGCCCCGCCTACAGGAGGGGCCTAAGGCTACTGGGTCTATTCCGGTTGGCGGGGGCGGGGTTTGAGCCGCCTGGACCAATCAGGCCTTAAGGCCAGCCATTCTGGGGATGGCTGGCCTGTCGGATGGACGGGCTTGGCACCCATCCACCCGACCAACGATTTTCAGGTACGGGGAGAGGGGGTGGGGAGGCCGATCGGGGGTTCGGGTGGGGGGTTGTGTCAAGGGCAGGAGGGCCTGGGATCCCTCCTGCCTGTATTTTAGTGGGGGTTGGGGAGTAGGGGGTTTCGGCAGGGCAGGAAGGCTTGGGCTCCCTCCTGCCCTGATCGTGTTGGGCGGGTGGGCTTTCAGCGAGGCAGGAGGGCTTGGACTTCTTCCTGCCCCGATCGTGTCGGGGGTTTGGGGGTGCCGTGGGGCAGGAGGGCTTGGGCTCCCTCCTGCCTGGATCGTTGTTGGGGGGGGGGATTGGCCATCTCCCCTACCGCGATGCGATCACCCCTCTACTTGAACCGCCACAACCCATGGCAGGAGAGATTGGGCATCTCTCCTGCCGCTTGTCGTGGCAGTTCGGGTAGAGGGATGATCGCATCACGGCAGGGGAGATGAGCCATCTCTCCTGCCACGATGGTTGCGGTGGGGGGGTAGGTTGCTGGGCCGGTGAGCTGATCGCGCCAGCCGCCATCAGCTCAGGGGCCCCTTTTTCGGCATTTATACCTGTTTTGACTTTCTCTAAGTCAAATCGTATAAGTGCCAACTATGCAGCCTGTCAAAAGTTTTGGTTATATCTACTGTACGCCTAGGTGTAGGTCGGCCCATCTCCCGCCCTTTCCCTTCCTCTAAAAACGCCTCTTTTCCTCTATGCGTTTAGAGGCAGGGGAAAGGCCTAAGCTGGTTTTAGATACGTCTAAAACCAGCTTTGATTATTGGTACTAGGACGATCAGGCTTTTTGATCGTCCAAGTACCCATTTAGGCCACTCTTTAGACGTTTTTGCTTTTTTATTATGAGCCCCTTAGTGATCAGCGGAATACTCGCAATGGGTCTAAAATTAGATACATTATTTGATGATTCCTTAATGTTCTTTTTGATAGGTGTTATCACAATTTAACCCTGTTGCTCTGGGCAATTCCCTATGGATAGTTGGAAATTGACCCAAACTAGCAGGTTGGCTTTGAAATTAATCTGGGCCACCTTCATAACTTTTGGAGGACAACTATCCAATCTGCAGTATGATTTAATATACTTATTATAAAACTTGTTGAATGCTTGCCAATCTATCTTAGAAAAATTAATCCAATCTCAAATCTACTTTAGGGACTTCTGGGTCCTGGAGAATAGTAAAACCCCAGTGACAATGAGTAGGGCCTGCTAAAGAATACCTAATTTTTGTACTTTTGAGTTTAATAAGTCTGCCAAATTATGTGCAGTCACAGTGGATTCTTCTCTGGGATTCGTAAATGTCTTAATATCATAAAGGTCGTTGACTAATTTAAAAAGGCTACTGCTATTTGTGGATACATTACCAATTTTTTGGGCGTAAAATTTTTTTTTTCTTTTCCTTGGTTAAATTTTTGTAGCATTTTAGTATTTTTTCTCCAAGCCTCTCTATGCTCTAAAGTTCCTATGCTCTAAAGTTCAGATCTTTACCCCATAATTCTGCCTGATATGAGAAGAAATGTTGATGATGTCTTTTAAATTTACATCATCTAACACTAGCCTTCAGGTTCTTCGATAACAAGGTCCCAGCTTACATGTCAAGAAAATTACAAACCTATATCTCTAACTGGCCTCTTAGATCACAAGGAGAAAAAAGACTTTCTATTCCATCAGCACGAACCCTTCAACTAGAAAATCCCCGCAAATGTACATACTCTCACTTCTTGCCTAGAGTAGGAACGAAATCTCACCAACCATCAGATCAGAGACAGGAGAGGTTCCATGGGACTGAAGAAGAGCGGATGTGGTTGAAGAGATGAAGCGGGAAACTATAGGCCAGTAAGTCTCACTTCAGTTATTGGAAAAATAATAGAAACGTTGCTGAAGGAAAGGATAGTGAAATTCTCAGAATCTAATGGATTAAAAGATCCAAGGCAACAAGGGTTTACTAAAAGTAAATCGTGCCAAACAAATCTGATTGAATTCTTTGACTGGATGACCAGAAAATTGGATTAAGGTCATGCGCTAGATGTAATTTACTTAGATTTCAGTAAAGCTTTTGACATGGTTCCTCATAAGAGGCTCTTAAACAACTCCATGGGCTGAAGTTAGAGCCCAAAGTGATGAATTGGATTAGAATCTGGTTGACGGACAGATGCCAGAGGGTGGTGGTTAATGGAATTTGCTAAAGGTAATTAAACAGTGTGATAAAGCAGTGGCTATAGCCAGAAGGATGCTAGGCTTTATAGAAAGAGGAATAACCAGCAGAAGAGGGTGTTGATGCTCATATATAGGTCATTGGTGAGGCCACACTTGAAGTATTGTGTTCAGTTTTGGAGGCCGTTTCTGTAGAAGGATATAAGAAGACTTGAAGTGGTCCAGAGAAAGGTGACGAAAATGGTAAGGGGTTTGAACCAAAAGAAGTATGAGAAGAGACTGGAAGACCTAAGTATGTATTCTCTGCAGGAGAGAAGAGACAGGGGAGATATGATACAGATGTTTAAATACTTGAAAGGTATTAATATAGAACCAAATCTTTTCTAGAGGAGAAAATGGTAAAACTAGAGGGCATAATTTGAGGTTGCAGGGTGGAAGACTCAGGAGCAATGTTAAGAAATTCTTCTTTACGGAGAGGGTGGTAGATGCCTAGAATGCCCTCCTGAGGGAAGTGGTGGAGAGGAAAACGGTGATGGAATTCAAAAAAGCATGGGATAAAAATATAGGATCTCTAATTAGAAAATGAGGGATGTCAATTAAAGAACTAAGGCCGGTACTGGACAGACTTGCATGGTCTGTGCCCCATATGTGGTGATTTGATGTAAGATGGGCCGGGAAGAGCATCAATGGGAGCTCCACTAACTTGAAACATGAGAATGTTACTGGACAGACTGTATAGTAGACTAGCTGAACACCCGGCATTGCCTGGATATCCTAATCCCAGATATCCCAATCTCAGCAACAAAAATGGCCCTCTCAATGGGGCTGAAACTGGACTTAAACGGCATCGGGAGTGTCAGTGTTCATCTCAGCGAGCCCGAAAACTATTAGACACTTATATTTCATATCCTGTAGTCGAGTCTCATGCTGTTGTACTGTCTCAGAAGCTCTAGATAAAGTAGCTCTATCTTTCATATTCTGTAGTTGGGCCTCACGCTGCTGAACTGTTTCTGAAGCTCTAGATGTAGAAGCTCTCTCTTTCATATCCTGTAGTCATTTGATTTCACTTGGCCAATTGCCTTACGTTTCCTTGGAAGCATTGTTACAGCAATGACTGCACAGCACTGTGTGACATCATTCCCCAAGCTTCACACAATTAGTCAAAGCAGCTCCATCTAAATAAAACACAAGTCACCCTCTTCCCACCCCCAAAGTATTTTCCCCTAGATAATAAGTGATATATATATATATACCAAGTTTGATTGAAATCTGTCCATGCGTTTCAGAGTTGTGCTGGAACATACATACATACACAGACACAGATAGATCCAATTTTATATATATAGATATCCTGCAAACAGGATGGTTGTATAGGTTGGAGTGAACTTGGACGGCAACTTCAGCATAGGACAATACCAGGTGGACTTTACAGTACTACTCGAAAGGGTCCAGAGAAGAGCGACTAAAATGGTTAAGGGACTGGAGGAGTTGCCGTACAATGAGAGATTAGAGAAACTGGGCCTCTTCTCCCTTGAAAAGAGGGGACATGATCGAGACATTCAAGATAATGAAGGGAATAGACTTAGTAGATAAGGACAGGTTGTTCACCCTCTCCAAAGTGGGGAGAACAATAGGGCACTCTCTAAAGTTAAAAGGGGACAGATTCCATACAAACGTAAGGAAGTTCTTCTTCACCCAGAGAGTGGTGGAGAACTGGAATGCTCTTCTGGAGTCTGTTATAGGGGAAAACACCCTCCAGGGATTCAAGACAAGGCTAGACAAGTTTCTGCTGAACCCGAATGTACGCAGGTGAGGCTGGTCTCGGTTAGGGCACTGGTCTTTGAACTGGGGGCCGCCGCATGAGCGGACTTTTGGGTGCGATGGACCACTGGTTTGACCCAGCAGCGGCAATTCTTATGTTTTTATAATCATGTATTTTTAATGGGTATAACTAATGGGCATACTGGATGGACCATTCAGGTCTTTATCTGCTGTCATTTGCTATGTCAGGAGAGCCCTTGAGCAAATCAAGTAAGAAACTGCTAGATTTGGAGCACTGTTCAGTGATAAAACTTTTTACAAAATAAGGGAAAAAGCCAAAGGAGATTCATGAATGCATGCCTGCAGTTTATGGTGAGTTTGCCCCATTATGCTACCAAGTAAAATTTTAGAACACGCAGTTTAAGTGAGGTAGAGAATCCATTGAAGATGACCCTCACAGCCTGTGGACAGCCTGTGGAAGCAACTTTCACAAAAATGTGCAAGAAAGTCAAGGATTTAATTTTGTCAGACAGATGAATTCAGGTTGCCTGAATAGCTGAAGAAATGGGCATCTCAGCAGGCATATTTTGGAAAATCATGAAAAGTTGGGCATGTCCAAGGTTAGTTCAAGTTGAGTTCCAAGAATACTGACACCATATCAGAAGGCCACAAGACTCCAGTAATGTCAGGAGAACTTGGAGATGCTCTGTGAAGACCAAGTGATTTTTTTCCACCGTTTGGAGAAACGGTCTATCACAGAGATCCTGGGTGCAAAATGGAGTCAATGCAGTGGAAGCACAAGTAATTCCTCACCCCAAAAATGGTCAAAAGACAGAAAAATCTGCAGGCAAAGTCATGGCAACTGTCTTCTGGGATGATGAAGGACTTTTGCTTCTGGAGTTCATGCCATTCAAGACAACCATAACCAGGGAGAGTTACACTAACACAATGATCGCTTTGCAGGAGTCAATCAAGAAGAAAAGGTGAGGAAAACTTACAGCAGGTGAGCTGCTTCTCCATGACAATGCACTGGTGCACATGTCAAGTTTCAAGTTTATTAAAATTTGTTATACTGCCAAATCAAACTTCAAGGCAGTGTACATCCAAGGGTTAAAAAAAAAATAACTAACAATTATAAATGCAAAACATTAAGTTTTAGTTGTCATACAAAGGGTTAACAAGATGAATGGACAAACAGGCTGCTGTCCAAGAATGTGGTTTTCAGCAGCTGAACCATCCACCTTACAATCCTGACCTGGCTACCTCAGATTATTTCTTGTTCCGAGTTTTGAAGAAATCCTTTCATGGACAGTGGTTTTCAAGTGATGAAGGCGTCAATGAGGCTGTGATGTCATGGTTTGAAGGTCAAACGAAGAATTCTTTTCAAAGGGGATAAATTGATTGCAGGAAAAGTAGATGAAGCTATCAGGGGACTATATTGAAAAGTAAAACAAAACTTTGAGGTTGATAAATGGAATGCCTCATATATCTCTGATTCATGGGAAAACCCACAACTTCAGATCTTTATATATGCACACACAACACACACATATACAATATTCAAAAACTCAAATGCAAAAGTTTTAATGTGATCTTTGCGTAGTCCACATAATCTCAACATTTTTTGATCCAAATAGTAGCACCAATCATTGCAATTTCAGTGGTGATATCTGGCTAAGATGAAGACTAACATCAAGCATGAAAAACACCATTTCACTTAATCAGTGTCTATTCCTCTGGTTGAAGGCATAGACCACAAAACAGACAGGAACATATTCATGATTAGAACATTGTTTTTCTCAGCCTTTCCTGTTGTCAACTAGCTGCCAAAATAAAATCCTAAGCGTGACAACTAGTCAGTATCTTGGTTTAGTACCACAAGGAAAAGTGTTAAAAAAAATTTCAGTTATTCCCTATCAAATAGTGTGTATTTCAGGCCACCTTTTTGGCATGCCACTTGTAATTTCTCCAAGAGCAAAGAAATGTAGATCTTTAATGGATGTTTGAGTATGTAGACATTACACTGGTACTTTGTATGCAACTGCAATGTTCACTAAATTCATTTTTGCTTCAAGTATTTGTCCATATTTTATCCAGATGGTTGTTTTCAGCAATGGACTCCTGATGACGGCAAACAAACACGCTGAAATACAAACCGTATAGGGTCCCTCGCTACAGGTAATTTACTGAAGCTATATCGTTGGTCAGTTGATTTGCTGTACTTGGATTAATACTAGAGAATGACACGGTGGCGGTTTACCCGCGGCCACCGCATTTTAGCCACGGGTCACCCGCCGAAAACGGGGAAGAAAACTAGCAGTCGCTGCTGCGACGGGGACAAGGCCATTCACCGCCCGCGGGGCGGTGAATGGTCTTGTCTCCGCAGTGAGGTATCAAGGATCGCGCGGTCCCCGCAGCCACCGCCCGCCCGCCCGTAGCATTTAGCTAGCTCCCTCCCTCCACCTCACCTTAAATTTCGAGTTTTCCGGCTTCCTTTTTTCCGAGCCGCACGTGTTCAAAAATCCGTGCACGCGCGGCTGCGCGAGTCAATCAATCTTCTCCTCTGACGCAACCGGAAATAGGAAGTTGCAGGAGAGGAGAAGTTTGATTGACTCGCGCAGCCGCGCGTGCACGGATTTTTGAACACGTGCGGCTCAGAAAAAAGGAAGCTGGAAAACTCGAAATTTAAGGTGAGGTGGAGGGAGGGAGCTGGCTAAATGCACGGCTTTTTGAACGCGTGCGGCTAGGGAAAAAGGAAGCCGGCAAACTCGGAACGAATATAAGGTGAGGTGGAGGGAGGGTGGGGGCTGCTGGACCATTCTTCATTACTTTGCCATACTAATTCCATTCTATGTTAGGTGCCACGGACTCAGATTCGAGTCCTAGCGATGATGAGTTAAAGATCCCAAAAGAAGCCAACTTCTAAATCCAGTGGTTAGAGCTACACTACACTCCTTGTGACCCTGGGCAAGTCACTTAATCCCTATTGCTTCTGACACAATGGGCAGTTCCAAAGACCAAGACTGGCCAGTGTCAAAGATAGGATGCTGAGCTTGATAGACCCTTAGTCTCCACTGTTTTTAGTGATCAACAAAGTTCTATGTTTCTATAATCACCCTAATTCTGTTATCATTGGACTAGATATTCAAAATGATTTAAATGGCCAGGACAGGCTCCTGGCTGTTCAAATCATCTGTCCAGGGCTAACCAGGCATTTTCAATCTTCATGTTCAGCCCAAATGGTGTCACACAATGGAAACATTATGGTGGTATATTAGTTGTGTTAATAAAAATTTATAAACAAAGCCATGCCAGCTGAACATCTCTTTCTCTAGTTCAGTAGCAGGAACTTTGATTTATAAGAATGGAATACGCTAAATATTAGAGTACTAAGGCTTATATGGATGCTGCGGGGACGGGGACGGTGACGGGGCGGTGAATGGGATGGCAGTGGCGGTGACGGGGCGGTGAAAGGGATGGCAGTGACGGTGACGGGGCGGTGAATGGAATGGCGGTGATGGGGCGGTGCAGAGGATGGTGGGCCGGGGACGGGGCGGTGACGGGGACAGATTTTTTCCCCGTGTCATTCTCTAATTAATACTCAATCATCACCAGTTCACCAGTTGATTGGCTGCATTTGGACTTATCAACTATCACCAGTCACATGGGTACCATTTGGGACTAGCTATTGACTATATTGGCACAGAATTTGGAACTCGAAACCCCACAATTCAGAGTCAGTACTGTTCTCTACTGTGAGCCATTACTTGTTTTTAATGGACTATATATATATTTTTTTATTTATTTTTTTTTTTTTACTGTGGATGTTGGTTTTATTATTTATCATTTATTACTTTTATGTTAATAAACCTGGGACTTGCTGGTTCATTTACTCCACTTCTCTGGTTTATTTGAATACCAGGTTTTATTTGTTGCTTTCCCTTTGCTCAATGGAGGTTTTGAGGTTTTTTGTTTGTTCTTGCATTATCTACCACTACTGGTTAATTATAAATATGTACAAACCTTTGCAGAATGCCCTCAAATTTGCTTTTCATCAGGGCAAGAATTTGTCATGGAGATGTGACTCACTGTGATCTCTATCCATGTGGACACTATTTGGTGCATTTGCTTTCCCTTATTTTGAACTAAATTTTTACTTGGTTACAAAAAAGACCATATGCCTAAGATTTATATTAGATTGTGCTTCTGTGCAATTATTTGCTGTGAAAATGTGCCCATGACCTTGTGATATGTGAGCAGTACATCAAGACCAGTCAAGATTTGGATTAATGAATAATGCAGTCACATACAGTGTTTCCAACATGATACCCTTTGATGCAACACTGACACACACAACAACATGCAGTTAAAAATATGTTTGTTTTTTTCTGGAGGAATTATAAATGGCATGCCAAAAAGGTGACATAACGATTAGTGAGAAAAAAGAGGCTTGTGGAGAGTTGATGTCCAAGATGATGGCTTTATTAAAACAAATAAATAATCCACATAAAAACATCTAAGGCCTGAACCACTGGAAACATTTGGACCCAACACGGTCCGTGTTTCGACATAATTGTCTTTTTCAGGGGTCTCTATTGGTCCTATAGACAAACTTGTGGATTAAAACGATAATCTCTACACTAAGATGACAAGTTCTAAGCATGACAAGCTTTGAGTTTGTTATCTTAGCGCAGAGATTATCATTTTAATCCACAAGTTTGTCTATAGGACCAGTAGGGACCCCTGAAGAAGAGAATTGTGTTGAAACACAGACCGTGTTGAGTCCAAATGTTTCCAGTGTTTCAGGCCCTAGATGTTTTTATGTGGATTATTTATTTGTTTTAATAAAGCCATCATCTTGGACATCAACTCTCCACAAGCCTCTTGTTTCTTGATTGTGTCTTCTTTGTGGAGGAATCGGGGTCAATTTCCTTGCTGCTTTGACAATTAGTGAACAACACTGGATGTTTTGTTTGCATACTCTGTTTCTTATTGGAGTCAACTAAGATATTGACTGGTTGTGCTAGTGATTTTACTTTGGCCATGAGTTGACTAAAAAATGTGAGAAGTTGAAACAGATTGCTTAATTTTTTTTTCTCTAATCATGAATATTTCCCCATTTGTTTATTTGAACAGTGGTACTGTATAACAAAGAGGATTAAACACTGAGGCTTCTATTATTGGTTTTTGCCAGGTATTTGTGACTTGGATTGGCCTCCATGAAGATAAGATACTGGGCTAGATGGACCTTTGGTCTGATCCAGTAAGGCTATTCTTAAGTAGCTGCTGATCGTGTGTCAATCACGCAGTGGTGCTGCTTAGAGAATCGTTCCTCCAGCAAAGGTAGGTGCTGGAAATGTAGGCCAGGGTTTTCTAGGTCTACATTTCCGGCGCCTACTTTTGATGTGAATTGCATCTCCATAGGTACTATACGGCACTTAACGTCACTTCTGGTGTTAGCGCCGTAAAGCACCTAAGGAGGCGTGATTCCAGTACCGATTTTTAGGCACCATTAGGGGCCTTGAAAATCAGTGAAAAATAAGGCATTTTCACTGAGCTTAGGTGCCTACCCGTACCATTTAGAGAATTTGAGCCTGATTGGCTAGAACATTGGTTTTGCGTGATGGGGGGGAGGTGTCTCCATCTTGGCCAAATAACAGCATTGATATTACCATGGTTGATGCTGATTTGTATATCAGTAAAGCATATTGATATTGTGTGGACTGTAGCAAGGATCACAAATATTTGAATTTGAGTTTTGATTCTTGACAGTGTATATTTTTTTTACAGATGAATGGATTCAGTCGTAAGAACTCCTCTTGTAACAGAAATATCAATGAATACCAGAGAAAGCTTTTATGTACTGGGGGGTAGCACTGCAAGATAAGTATTTCTGTGTCTGCTGTATTTGTAATCTGAGTCATTTTTTAGATTTAAACAATCTTATGATGTTTTAAATTTATGCTGTTATGTAAAGAAGGGAACTGTGATGATAAGAACTTTAGATTTTGTATAGAATTTGTTGGGCTGAAAGGATTAAGGCACAATCACCTCCTTACTCTCTCAGTGGTCATTGACTCCCTCCCATTATCCAAAGATGTGAGAAAAACAGTATATTCTAGCTTGTATTATAGAGGGGGTGCTGAAATGTTCTCAGCCCAAGCAACCAACTTCCTAAATTTTGAGCATTATTTTGCCACTGTAGCTGCAAAGAGTGTTATCTTATTTTGTTTTGCCAATTTGCAGAAACAAATTCAATGTTTTGACATTGTTTAAATTCATTGAATCAACCATATCCACATCATTCTCTTCTTGGTTGGGCTGAGAACTTTTCAGCACCTCTTCCTACAGCTTCAGATGGTAACAGATATTTGAGAGCAGAGGGGCACTCTAAGGGTTAATGCAGTAAATCTTTGGGCTCTGAGATTGTGGTCACTGAAATTTAAGCAGTCCTTAATTATCTATAAAAAATTTTTGAAGGGTAGTGTGTTATTGGGAAGAATTGCATTCATATTATATACAAAATCTTCATTTATATATATTCCAGTTATTATTCAGCGCTATTTAACCAGCCAGAAATGGTGCTGACCAGTTAAATAGCACTTAAACTAAATGAATATTCAGCATGAGATAACTGGTTATCTCTGCTGAATATTTCTGGTTCTTTTGCATATACCCAGGAGTCTGTATATTAGCTGTTACTTCCCATTAGTCGCAAATCTGCAGAAGGGTATCACTTTAAATCTCTGAACTCCTCCCCTTCTGCGGTGGAAAATAGCTCCATCTTCAGTTTTTCCTTCTGCAAGCAAACTCAGAAGGTATGTTCTGATCTGCTATGCTTCATTTTATTATTTTCGGGTATTTTTGCTGTCAGTTTTCAACCATTCTGCGTGACTTCGGTACTTGGAGGACCCCTTCTTGGGCTTACTCCTCCAGGGAAAGGACGCAGTTCTACATGGGTAGACTGCTGCTCCCAGGCCAATCTTATCGAATACCTGTGGAACCAGCCAGCCTTCTGGAGCTCAGAGTCCATTCCCCTGGGAGCTTTTTCACCTGCTGATTTATCAGCATAGGTTGTGGGGCCCTGAGTAACAACCCTCTGGGTATTAGGGAGCCAGCTGCAAATTTTCTTCCTCTGATGCAACATGTGGATTTCAAGGGGTGGGAGTCTGTGGTCAGGGACTCTTGCCTGACCGGCAGCCTAAAGATCTCCATCGGAGGACTTGTAATATCTGTCTAAGGCAGCAATCCTTTCCCTGCACCAGAAGACACAGTGAGTACTCCCATTATTCCCAGGAAAGGGGGTGGGGGGTGTGGTTTCTGAAAAAGTCAGATTCAAGGGTTTCTGGGGTTAGAGACAAGTTCCCCACCTCCAAAACCCTAAATCACTATTTTTTGTTTTTTAGTTAAGTACAAATTTTATGGTGGTGGCCATCTTGGATTTTTAGCAATCTTTTTAAAAAGTGCCCTTTTCTGCCTCAAAACCCCTCGTTTTGTCAGGGGAGTTAAATATATAGGCATTTGGATAAAATATTGCCAATCTGGGTACATTTGTCTCCGCACTTGGTACCAGATTGCTCAGCATATTAGTATGCGAATGGAGAAAATTTACTTACTTTGGTATCGCATTGGGTTCAATTGAAACATAGGGTTAAGGATATGAAATTTGTGGTGTTATTGCAAGTTCAGATGAATGGAGGAGGTAATGTGACAGAGGTATTGTTGAGGAAAGAACGTATAATCTATACCTGGGGGACGGTTGAACCTCGGGGATTGAATAAGGATGTTGAATGTCATCTGTTATAATTAATTAATAGTGTAGTGAATATAATTGAAAGAGGAAATGAGATTGGTGAACGTCACTTCCTGTTAGAGTATAGCAGGGAGAGAAATCGTGATTTCGACTCTCCGACCCCTTGAGCTGCGTGACGAGAAAAGTATGATTCAATGATAATGTACTGTGATTGCTTACATACTTATTAATAGATTTATATTAGTTTGGTTATATGGATAGTTTTTAGATTTAATAGTAATAAATGGGAGCAGAGCCGTGACCAGTACTAGCTCCTGAAGAAGCTGTTTGGCGAAACACGGTCTCGTGTAGAGCTGGATGAAACTGAGCTGGATGAAATTTCTTTATGAGAGCTGCATGAAATTTCTTTATGAGTGAAGGAAACATTTACTATTATCAAGATATCAAGAAATCAACTGCATGTATGCTTTATGGAATAAGTTCGAATTTGTGAGAACTAGAATTACTAGAATATTGAATGCTGGTTTTCTATTTAGTATCTGTAGAAATTTTTATATGAAATTTTTAGTATTTCTATGAACTGGAATGGCTCTGAGTGGGTATGGGATTGTAGGATGAACTGATTGTGTATGTTGTTTAATAAATTATGAATATTTAAATGATATGATAAAACTATATTTAAGATATAATTATTTAATATATATTTAGCTTTGAGAATTATATGTGGTGCACTTGGTACCAGGTATACAAGGTAGAATGCAGGAAGGGATTAGGGTGGCCAAGATAGCAATGTATGATGTCAATGGGGGCCCACGGAAATTTCCATGAAGATATACTGGGCAAGCAATTTTGTGCAGCGTGTATCCATGGGTGATCTGGGTATGTACCCCAAGCCGCAATTTCTTGTAATCTTTAAGCCTTTTAGTAATGCTGAAAACTAGGGACCCACATGCCTCCCCAAAGCTTAACTTGACATAAGATGGAGAGTCACACTCTAGGGGGCTGTTTACACCAAATGAAGGCAAAAAACTTCCTATTCAGTTGAAACAAAATAATTTTCTTGGAAGAGAGATCAGGAGAACAAGAAGTTTGGGAATAACCATCATTTTAACCGCAGCTATTTGACCACTCCAGCTGAGAGTGAGGCCATCTCACTCAATTCAAACTAAAACTGAACCCAGAAAAAACCAAGCTTTTCCTTGAAATTAAACGGGTTAACCTACCCAATCAACCCTACCATCAAAATCCTTGGAGTCATCCTAGACCAATGCTTGTCATTTGAAGATCATACTACGTTCAAGTTAAAAAATGCTTTGGCACCCTCTGGAAACTTCGCACCATCAAACACTATTTTGACTTTTTCTCCTTTCGTTTGCTGGTTCAGTCCCTAATCTTAAGCACCTTAGATTATTGCAATATCATATACTTGGGTTCCTTCAAGAAAATCACCAAACGACTGAGAATCATTCAGAATACAGCCGTCCGCCTCATCTATGGTCTCAAAAAATCTGATCATGTAAACCCATACTACAGAAAACTACACTGGCTGCCGATGGAGGCAAGGGTCATCTTCAAGTTTGCCTGTCTCTGCTTCAAAACCATAACCGGTCTATCCCCAATCTACCTATCGCATCATTTTGACCTTCCAGGCACGACTTGCACACGGAATGCCTATTTGTTCACCTTCCCCTCCCTGAAAGGCTGTATCTACAAGAGATTCCTTGATAGAACACTGTCATTTCAAGCAGTCAAATGGAATAAACATCTAACCACCCTCATTTCAAACTCACCCTCCTACCAATCCTTCAGGAAATCAATTAAAACCTATCTCTTTGACAAATTCCTCTGACTTCTTCCTGCCTTGCAACTTCTCTGAAACACTTCCGGATAGACCTAGCTACTCCCGGCTTACCAATGTAATTAGAAAATTTTTCTTTGTAACTTCGCTGTCTTATACAGTCTCTTCCTCTGTAAACCGCTCTGAACTGCTCGTGGTATTGCGGTATACAAAAATAAAGTTATTGTTATTATTATTTGTCTAAATCCTCAAGCAGAGCACGAAGTAGCCCTGGGTAATTAGTTTGATATAATTGTGGATAGTCTACTGCAGGGGTGCCCACACTTTTTGGGCTTGCGAGCTACTTTTTAAATCACAGTTCTTCAATCGCCGGTCTGCGGACCGATGCCGGTCCGCAGAAAATTCCTGCTGGTCCACGCAGGACCGGCGAGATGGACGCTATTAAATTTCCTGCTCCGGTGGTGTTCGCGGAAATCTTCTGTTTCTCCCAGCCTCGGGCGATTAAGACAGGCTGCCGACGTCGGGCATTCCCTCTGTGAGTCTCGCCTATACGGAAACAGGAAGTTGAAACAAAATAGGCGGGACTCAGAAAGGAAAGATCTCGATATCGGCAGCCTGTCTTGATCGCTGCCCCTGCCGAGTCGCCGAAGAGGGCCGCGGGGAAAGTGCAGGCAGAGCGTGCGCGGGGAGGTCAGCGTTTCGATTGGGGCCATCAGCAGAGTTTGTGCTGAGAGTCTGTCCACGTGCAGGATGCGGCAGGTAGGGGCCTCCGGCTCGTCTTGGGCGGCAGGGCCTGCAGTGCAAAGCTGTTTTTGCCGGCTTGGGGGGGGGGAGGTCGCGAATGTGCAGGGAGCCTTCAACAGTGGCTGTCTCCTCTCCTAGCAGCTCTGTACTTACCAGGGCAGTGATTCACTTTGGCAACTTCCTCTCCTCAGAAGCGGCAACGGACCCAAGGCTGCCTAAGTAAATCACTGCTGCAGGCAAGTACTGAGAGCTGCTGGAAGGAGAGGAAGCCACTGTTGGAAACTAGGAAGCTGCTGGATAAAGGGAGAGCTACTACTGGACCTGGAGGGAGGTAGAAGGAGAGATGCTACTGGGAGGGGAGGAGGGAAAGGGATAGGAAGAGAGTTAATGTTGGATAGGGGGAAGGAGGGAAGGGAGAAGGGAAAAAGGAAAGAAACAGCTGGCAAGGAGATTACAGGAGGGGAAGGGGGTCAGGGTGGAATGGAGATCAGATGAGGGAAAGGGGAGAGACAGAGGAATGAGAAAGTAGAGAGAGATTGGTGCTGGAAAGGGGGTCAGCAGAGAAATGAGAGAGGGATAAAGATGCTAGATCTGGTGTAGGAGAGATAAAAATGAAGAAAGCAGTGAAGCTGGAATGAATGATGTAAAAAGGAGAGAGGGGCATAGAAAGAAGTCAGATACATATGGGGAGAGGCCAGACAGTGGATGGAACGGGCAGACGCTGGAAGGAAGAGTGGAAAGAAGATGAAAGCAGAGACCACAAAATGTAGAAAAAAACATTTTATTTCTATTCTGTCATTACAATATATCAGATTTGAAATATATATCCTGCTAGAGACATAACTGGGGACTGCAAAGCCTAACACTATTCCTATCATGTGTGACTGCAGTATTCTGTTAGCATGATATTTCTGTGTAGCATTCTGTAATAATTTGGCTTGTTCCGTTTTCTTGATAGTAGAGGGGATATATGTGAAGTGGAGGGGAGACAGGGGTTTTATTGGTCCTTGATCTGAATATTTATAAAATGACAATTGTACAGAATATTGTTTCTTTTTATACTTTAATAAAATACGTTCAATATAAAATCATAACTGAGGCTTGTGCAGATGGGATCAGATGGTTTGTCGGGACCGAGCTTGCGGAGATGGGGCGAAAATGTGTTTTTTAAATTTCGGTCTTAGTAGTTTGCCGGTCCACAAAATAATTATTTTATTTCTGCCAGTCCACGGGTGTAAAAAGGTTGAAGAACACTGTTTTAAATGACCAAGTCAAAATGATCTACCAACAATAAAATAAAATAAAAAAACACAAAGCACACTGTACGCATAGAAAATGTTAATTATCATTCCTATTCCAGGGTTTTTCAAAGAGGTCAAAGCAGATGACTCTATGCACTATCACCTCAGTAACAACCATACAAAAATAGACAAATATACCCCCTCCCTTTTTACTAAACCACGATAGCAGTTTTTAGCGCAGGGAGCTGCGCTGAATGCCCAGCGCTGCTCTCGACGCTCATAGGCTCCCTGCGCTAAAAACCTTTAATGCGGTTTAATAAAAGGGGACCTTAGTGTAAAATATAGACAGCAGATATAAATTCAGACACATTTTGATCACTAAATTTAAAATAAAACCATTTTTCCTACCTTGTCTGGTGATTTCATGAATCTCTGGTTGCACTTTCTTCTTCTGACTGTGCATCCAATCTTTCTTCCCTTCTTTTAACCTGTATGCTTCCTCTCCTCCAGACCTCATTCCCTCCCCCAACTTTTTCTTCCTCTCTCCCTGCCTCCCTTTCTTTTTTTTCTGTTTCTCTTCTTTCCTTCTATCTCCCTGCCTGCCCTTTTTCTTTCTTTCTCCCTGCCCTCCCCCAAGCCACTGCCATTGCCATCGGGGACCAGGACCCAAACGCCACCAATAACAGGCCCCAAGCTCTCCCTGCTTCGGCCAACCAGCATTCCTCTCCCTGACGTCAATTCTGCCGTCGGGAAGAGGAAGGCTGATCAGCCCAAAATCATGATCAACCTATTGGGGGAAATGCTGCCGGGTCCTGCCTTCGCAGAAACAGAAAGTAGGCAGGACCCGGCAGGAAGAAGAACAAATGCTTCACTAGCCTGTCTCCCGCATTAGCCCGTAGCGAACGCTTGCTTCAGGGCTCTCAACATGTGCGTGCCGGCTTCCCTTCTTCCACCCCCCCCACCCTCCGGACATAACTTCCGGTTTTGGAGGGAAGAGAAGAGAAGCCGGCACGCACACGTTAGAGCCCGGAGCATAAGTTCACTACGGGCTGAAATCTCCAAGCCGTTTTTTTTTGTTTTTTTTTTAATGTTCAGCAGCGGCAGATGACAGCTGGGCGGACCGCCCAGCTAAAAGGCCCTAGGGAGAACACTGGAGAGGAAGGCTGATCGGCCCGTAGATCAGGACGGCAACACAAGTCTATCACGGAGCCCGGGATGGACTCCGCGATCAACTCACGTTGCCTTCCTGAGCTACTGGTCGATCGCGATCGGCGTATTGGGCACCCCTGGTCTACTGTCAAATTAACCCCATTCTATAGACAGTTTAGATCTTAAAGAACAAACTTTACTTAGCTAGTCTCCATAGAATAATAGCCTTTTATAGTTCTACAGTTTTGTAAGCTTGAAACGTCTGCTAGAGATAGTCTCTGGCAGGCAGAGCAGGGTCTGGCTTAATCTCCATTCCCTCCTGCCCTCCCCTAGCTCATTTCTTTACTTATAGTCTTAATTTATTGTTAATTATTCTAATTAGGTGAACAGGAGAACACTTTATATTTCATGACCTGCTACTAATCAGAAACTGATCGACAAGGCGATGAAGCCGTCCACGCAATGTGCGGCAGTGGCGAAAAGGGCGAACAGAATGCTAGGAATGATAAAGAAGGGGATCACGAACAGATCGGAGAAGGTTATCATGCCGTTGTACTAGGCTATGGTGCACCCTCACCTAGAGTACTAGGTCCAGCACTGATCACCGTACATGAAGAAGGACACGGTATTACTCGAAAGGGTCCAGAGAAGAGCTACTAAGATGGTTAAGGGGCTGGAGGAGTTGCCATACAGCGAAAGATTAGAGAAACTGGGCCTCTTCTCCCTTGAACAGAGGAGATTGAGAGGGGACATGATCGAAACATTCAAAGTTCTGAAGGGAATAGACTTGGTAGATAAGGACAGGTTGTTCACCCTCTCCAAGGTATGGAGAACAAGAGGGCACTCTCTAAAATTGAAAGGAGATAGATTCCGTACGAACATAAGGAAGTTCTTCTTCACCCAGAGAGTGATAGAAAACTGGAACGCTCTTCCGGAGTCTGTCATAAGGGAGAACACCCTCCAGGGATTCAAGACAAAGTTACACAAGTTCTGTTGAACCAGAACATAGGCAGGAGGAGTTGCTGTACAGCGAAAGATTAGAGAAACTGGACCTCTTTTCCCTTGAACAGAGGAGATTGAGAGGAGACATGATCGAAACATTCAAGGTACTGAAGGGAATAGACTTGGTAGATAAGGACAGGTTGTTCACCCTCTCCAAGGTAGGGAGAACGAGAAGGCACTCTCTAAAATTGAAAGGGGATAGATTCCGTACGAACATAAGGAAGTTCTTCTTCACTCAGAGAGTGGTAGAAAACTGGAACGCTCTTCCGGAGTCTGTCATAAGGGAGAATACCCTCCAGGGATTCAAGACAAAGTTACACAAGTTCTTGCTGAACCAGAACATATGCAGGTAGTGTTAGTCTCAGTTAGGGCGCTAGTTTTTGACCAGAGGGCCACCGCGTGAGCGGATTGCTGGGCACGATGGACCACCGGTCTGACCCAGCAGTGGCAATTCTTATGTTCTTACTAAATAAGCATAATAATAATAATAATAACAGCTTATATACCGCAATACCGTGAAGTTCTATGCGGTTTACAAAGATTAAGCAAAGGTACAAATTGATTGACTTTAAGAGGGGAGGAAGAAAGAGGGTATGATGCGGTATACAAACCGAAGGATTAGATTAGATTAGATTAGATTAATAGGACAGTATAATTTAAGACTATCTAAGAAACAAACACTAAATAAAACATATAAGGCTTTCTATACTAGTCTTATTTATTCCTAATAGCTTAATAAGGCTTAATTAATTAATCAGCACAATAATAAGATGCAGACAGTAGTCCAGCAGCAAGAGGGGTGCTATCCAATCTTTTGCACTGAGTGTCACAAATGATTTTCTTCCAGTTGGTGAGAAGTTATATGTGTATGTTTCTTGCAAAGAGCTCCTAGCTCTCAGAGAACGAGTACGTTTCCTTGAGGCTAGAGCAGACTTGCAGGATCTGAGGGAGACAGAGAAGAACACAGAGGAGACCTACAGGGATGTTTTTAGAGAAGTTCCATCTCCAGCCTGGTATCTCCTGTGCTGCCTGGGAGGAGAGAGGTCTCTAAGAAGGAGAACATCACCCTTGTGAAGTAGGAAATAATCCTATAGCCAGGACCTGCCCACCAGGGGATGCAATATCCTCTTGCATTGAGGATGTCTCCAAGTGCTTCTGCTCTGGAGGGAAGGGTTAGGACAGCTGTTGTAGTAGGTGATTCAATCATTAGGCATGCAGATAGCTGGATGGCTGGTGGATGTGAGAATCACCTGATTACTTGCCTTACTGGTGTGAAGGTGGCGGACCTCACACACCACATAGATAGGATTTTAGATAGTGCTGGAGAGGAGCCAGCTGTCTTGATACATGTAGGTACCAATAACATAGGAAAATGTGGGAGGGAAGTTCTGAAAGCCAAATTTAGGCTGTTATGTAGAAAGCTGAAATCCAGATCTTCAGGGTAGCATTTCAGAAATGTTCCCAGTTCCACACGCAGGACCAAAAGGCAGGCAGAACTACAAAGTCTCAATGCATTGTTGAGACAATGGTGCTGGGATGAGGGATTTAGATTTGTTAGGAACTGGGCAACCTTCTGGGAAAGGAGGAGTTTCTCTCGAAAGGATGGACTCCACCTTAACCGGGATGGAATCAGGCTGCTGGCGCTAACATTTAAAAAGGAGATAGAGCAGCTTTTAAACTGAGATGTGGGGGAAAGCCGACAGTCGCCCAAGAGCAAATGGTTCAGTGTGAGGTATCCTTGAAGGATACTATTGAAACAAGATATTTAGGGAGTCCCAGTAGAGAGGTTTCAATAATGGTGAAAGAAAGCCAGGAGGGTTTAAGAGGAAAGCAAAATAAAAACTCACATTTTCCCTGTCTTCTCAGCAGCCTGTAGTTACAAGGTAAAAACACAATTTGAAGTGTCTGTATATAAATGCTAGAAGCCTAAAAAATAAAATAGGAGAGTTAGAGTATATAGCACTGAATGATGAGGTAGATATAATAGGCATCTCGGAGACCTGGTGGAAGGAGGACAATCAATGGAATGCTGTATTACCTGCGTACAAATTATATTGCAAGGACAGAGTAGATTAAAATTGAGAGGGGGGGTTTGCACTATATGGTTTGTTTATTTGTAATCCACCTTTTACAAGGCGAAGTACAACACACACATAATATATATACATCATATTCAGCCTAAATTAAAATAAAATACCAGTCTGACAAAAATAGCAGCATCAATCACTTCTCCTTTACCAAAAATCAATCTCAAGCAACCTAATACAACTCAGGTTTTCAATGACAAATAAACAGATGCCTTTTCAACAATTTCTTAAAGGCATCCAATTTTTTTTGATGTTTAATATAAGACGGGAGTCTAGTCCACTCTTCTGGACCACAACATGAAAATACCCCCACTCTCACAGCCTGCAGACTCAGCTCTTTTCTTGATGGAATCGCAAGGTCATGTTGTGTTGCTGAGTGCAGCTTTTGCAACCCAATGTAAGGAAATACACTCTCCATCAGATATCGCGGGGCACACCCTTATATACTCAAGTAAACCAGTAGTAGTAGTTTATACTTCTGAACTCAATTTTCAGCCATTAAAGCTTGATATAATAATCTGTTACATGTTCATTTTTCTAGAGCTGGAATAACACCTTGATGATACCTCTGGAACATCTAACAGTACCACATTACAGTAATCAAATACAGACAACACCAGCGCCTGGAGTATACTTTTGAAATCCCCCACAATACATAATGATACAGCTTGCTTACTAAATGCAATTTGTAGTACACCCTTTTAATCAAACTTGACACATGCTGAATGAGAATCCAGAACAAAACTAAGATAACGAAATTCCGAGGACAACTGAATAACAGTGTCCAGTATCTGTAAAGATACAGGTGATCTCACTGCAGATGTTCTGGACAAATGCATCACCTTAGTCTTTTGCACATTTAACATTAGCTTATTCTGATACATCCAGTGCTTTACCTTAACTAAAATGGAATCCAACTTCTGTTGAGTTAAGGACAATAACCATTCCATAGGAAGAAAAAGCAGCAAATCATCAGCATATATCCTGTGCGATACATCCAAATCACGCAATAGCATGCCCAATGGTACAAGATATATGTTAAAGAGGAAATTGAATCAAATAAAATAAACATTCTGCATGACATAGATAGCAGTGTGGAATCCATATGGATAGAAATTCCATATGTGAAGGGAAGGAATATAAAGGTAGGGACAAAATGAACAGACAAATTAAGAAATGTTTTCAGAGATTAGGAAAGCTGGAGAATTGGGCAACAGTCTAACATGGGCGATTTCAATTATCTGGGGATAGACTGGAACCTAGGCACCTCCGGCTGCAGTAGGGAGACCAAGTTCCTGGATGCTTTAGGCGATTGCTTCCTGGAACAGGTTGTCAAGGAAAATAGGAGAGGAAACACAGTTCTGGACTTAGTTCTAAATGGACTATGAGGACTGGCGCAAGGTGTAGAAGTAGAGGGGACGCTGGGAACCAGTGATCATAATATGATCCACTTCAACCTGGACACGGGGACGAAACATTGATCCAGAATGACGGCCACGGCACTGAACTTCCGAAAAGGGAATTACGAAGAGATGAGACTCATGGTGGGGAAGAAGATCAAGACAAGGATAAGAACTGTAAAGATGCTAAAACAAGCATGGTCCCTTTATAAGGACACAGTCACCGAGGCACAAAATCTATATATACCGAGTATCAACAAGGGATCCAAGAGGAAAAAGAACAAGGAACTAGCGTGGCTCACTGTAGAGGTGAAGGAAGCGATCAGGGACAAGAAGACTTCATTTAAGGAATGGAAAAGGTCAAAAACAGACAATAACTGTAAAAAGCACAAACAGCATCAAAGCAGGTGCCATAAGTTGCTAAGAGGGGCCAAAAGAGACTACAAGGAAAAAATAGCCAAGGAGGCGAAAAAGTTCAAGCCGTTCTTTTGATATATTAAGGGGAAACAACCCGCGAAGGAAGCGATGGGGCCGTTGGATGACCGAGGAATGAAGGGAGTGCTAAAGGAGGACAAAGCCATCGCCAACAAACTGAACACATTTTTTGCACCTGTTTACCGAAGAGGATATACGCAACATACCGGAAGCCAACAGGCTATACACCGAAAACGAAGACGGGAAACTGACAGGGTTGACAGTCATCTAGAAGAAGTATGCTGGCAGATTGATAGGCTTAAAATAATAATTCCCCGGGACTGGATGGAATCCATCCAAGGGTAATCAAGGAACTGAAAGGGACTATAGCTGAACTGCTTCAACTGATAGCCAATCTATCGATTAAATCAGGAAGGGTTCTGGAAGCTGGCGAATGTTACACCGAATGTTACAAGAAAGATTCAAGGGGTGATCCGGGAAACTACAGACCGGTGAGTCTGACCTCGGTACCGGGAAAGATGGTAGAAGTGCTGATGAAGGACTGCATCATTGATCACCTTGAAGGACACAATGTGATGAGGACCAGCCAGCATGGCTTCAGCAGAGGAAGATCTTGCTTAAAGAACTTGCTACACTTCTTTGAGGGAGTAAACAGGTGGATAGACAAGGGTGACCCGGTCGACATTGTATATCTGGATTTTCAGAAGGCTTTCGACAAGGTTCCGCATGAATGACTACTTTGAAAATTGCGAGCCATGGAATTGAGGGTGTAAAACTCACATGGATTAAAAATTGGCTGGCAGATAGGAAACAGAAAGTGGGGTTTAATGGACAATACTTGGACTGGAAAAGCGTCACCAGTGGAGTGCCGCAGGGTTCGGTGCTTGGACCTGTGCTCGTCAACATCTTTATAAACGATCTGAACATTGGTACGACGACTGAGGTGATTAAATTTGCGGACGATATGAAGTTATTCAGAGTAGTGAAGACACGGGAGGATTGCGAACATCTGCAACATGACATAAACACGCTCGAGAAATGGGTCGCGACATGGCAGATGAGGTTCAACGTGGATAAGTGTAAGGTGATGTATGTCGGTAACAAAAATCTTATACATGAATACAGGATGTCCGGGGTGGTACTTGGAGAGACCCCCCAGGAAAGAGACTTGGGAGTACTGATTGACAAATCGATGAAGCCTTCCGCGTAATGCGCGGCAGTGGCGAAAAGGGTGAACAGAATGCTAGGAATGATTAAGAAGGGGATCACAAACAGATCGGAGAAGGTTATCATGCTGCTGTACCAGGCCATGGTACGCCCTCACCTGGAATACTGCGTCCAGCACTGGTTGCCGTACATGAAGAAGGACACGGTACTACTCGAAAGGGTCCAGAGGAGAGCAACTAAAATGGTAAAGGAGCTAGAGGAGTTGCCATACAGTGAGAGTTTAGAGAAATGGGCCTCTTCTCCCTTGAAAAGAGGAGACTGAGAGGGGACATGATCGAAACATTCAAGATACTGTAGGGAATAGACTTAGTAGATAAAGACAGGTTGTTCACCCTCTCCAAGGTAGGGAGAATGAGAGAGCACTCTCTAAAGTTAAAAGGGGACAGATTCCGTACAAACGTAAGGAAGTTCTTCTTCACCCAGAGAGTGGTGGAAAACTGGAACGCTCTTCCAAAGGCTGTTATAGGGGAAAACACCCTCCAGAGATTCAAGACAATGTTAGACAAGTTCTGCTGAACCAGAACATATGCAGGTAGGGCTGGTCTCAGGGCACTGGTCTTTTACCTGGGGGGGGGGGGCCGCCTGACACAGCAGCGGCAACTTCTTATGTTCTTAAAAGATCATATGCTAGTCACTAGAATCCCCAGGGTGTCTAAAGTTAATCTAGACTAGAACAGCACTATCAGACCTCTGAAGAGCACCCAACATTTATATAAAAAAATTTTTGGAGAAAAAAATAGCTCAGTTAAAGGGTTTCATGGGTCTAAAAGAACTCCAAAATTGGTGCTACTAACTCGGTTTAATAGATTATGTTCTTAAAGTCTTCATTTCACACCCTCTCAAGGGACAGTCCCAGAAGACCGTTGAAAATCAAGATGTTATGTAAATCACAAGAAACAGGACTGCTATTTATAGCCAAAATGGAAGGGAGCACTTAGCTTCTGCACAGGATCCAGTGATGTTCTGCTTTCTGTCGGTCCGCTCAAAATTCAGACTATAAATGTCCCTTTCTGAATCACCCAACAGGGAATCCGTTTCACTTGTCAAAGCTGCATCAGGGGTTTACCAACGAAACAGCGCTGCTGCAAATATACTTTTACACAAAACTAATCCAAGTGTCAAAATGGCACTGCAGCTCACAGATGCCCAGACAGGATTTAAATTATAAATAGCAGTGCTGTGTTTTTTGTGATTTACAGCACATCTTCAACAGTCTTCTGGGATTGTCTCTTGAGGGTGTGAATTGAAGACTTTAAGAACATAATCTATTAAACCGAGTTAGTAGCACCAATTATGGAGTTTTTTTTTAATCCTATGAAGCCCTTTAACAGAGGTCTTTTTTTTTCTCCCCAATAATTTTTTCTATTAATGTTGGGTGCTCCTCGGAGGTCTGATAGTGTTGCTCTAGTCTGGATTAACTTTAGACACTCTGGGGGTTCTAGTGACTAGTTAGACTGGGGTAAGTATCTAGCACATGATCTTTTGATATATATGAGTGAAATACTATATGCTTTTCAATTTTCAAAATAGTATGATTTCAATTACCTCAATCTGGACTGGTTAATGTTACATCAGGGAGTGCTAGGGAGATAAAATTCCTAGACATTAGAGAATGACACGGTGACGGTTTACCCGCGGCCACCGCATTTAAGCCGCGGGTCACCGCCGAAAACAGGGAAGAAAACTAGCAGTCGCTGCGGTGACGGGGACAAGGCCATTTACCGACCGCGGAAACGGTGAACAGGTTTGTCCCCGCGGGCCAATGAACCCCCTTCTAGGAACCGCTATTTACCTGTGTTTCACCGTGCTCCTCATTTGTCAGATCAACCCTTCGTGCCAATCGCAGCAGAAGGGTACCCAACCCCTCCTGCCGGTCCTCCCAATGGCCTCCCCTAAGATCGCCGGCAGGAGGGTACCCAACCCCTCCTGCTGGACCCCCCCCAACGAACCCTCCCACCCCGGAACCCCCTTAGTCTTACTTTCCAAGTTGGACCGGACAGCTCCTCGCTCGTCTGGCCAGCAGGCCTGCCTCCGTCCAAATGAGGCGGGCCCGCCCCTCCCCTCCCCTGACTAACCCACAGGATCCTAGGGCCTGATTGGCCCAAGCACCTAAGGCCCCTCCTATAGCGGGAGTGGCTTTAGGTGCCTAGACCAATCAGGCCCTAGGATCCTGTGGGTTGGGCAGGGTAGGGGCGGGCCCGCCTCATTTGGACGGAGGCAAGCCTGCTGGCCATACGTGTGAGGAGCCGTCCGGTCCAACTTGGAAAGTAAGACTAAGGGGGTTCCGGGGTGGGAGGGTTCGTTGGGGGGGGGGTCCAGCAGGAGGGGTTGGGTACCCTTCTGCTGTGATTGTCGGGAGGGCCGTTGGGGGGGGTCTACAGGAGGGGTTGGGTGCCCTCCTGCCGTGATCGCTGGGGGGAGGGGAGACTTGCAGCCGTAGCCGCGGTCACTAAGCTAATCACGGCAGGGAGATCTTTGCCGCGATTAGGTACAGCGGCCGCGTCTACTTACCATATAGGCTAACATTGTAAGCATTTAAAGTACATGTCGTGTTTGTTTTTGCATTGCTAGCCCCAGGGGTGGTGGAAGATTAGTGATTGAAAAACTGTATGAAAAATAACTATTTTAAATTTAGTGATCAAAATGTGTCAGTTTTGAGAATTTATATTAATTAATTTTTTCTCTGCGTGTTTTGTTTTTGTATAGTTATTAACTAATATTTAACTAAGTTTTAAAGTTTTAAAGAATGTTTCCTTTATACGTAAATAAAGAAAAGTGAATGGGATTGCAGTGGCGGTGACGGGGCGGTGAATGGGGTGGCAGTGGCGGTGACGGGGCGGTGAAGAGGATGGTGAGACGGGGACGGGGCGGTGACGGGGATGGTGAGACGGGGACGGGGCGGTGACGGGGATGGTGAGACGGGGACGGGGCGGTGACGGGGACCAATTTTTTCACCGTGTCATTCTCTACTAGACATCATAAATGACTGCTTCTTGGAGCAACTGGTCCGGGAACTGACAAAAGGATGAGCAAGCGGAGTGCAGAGAAATAGAAGAAAGAGAGGCAGGCAGGACATAGAGAGGGGCAGAGGCGATAGATAACTCCGCCCACCCCTCCGACGTTAGCAGCTCACTGCAGCCGAACTCCCCCATAAAAGGGGAGGAGCCAACGGTGTGGAAGAGCAGAGAATAGCTTCAGAGGCAGCCAGAGAGAGTCGGGAAGCAGCTGGGCAGTCAGGAGTAGAGAGTTGCGCGGGGACAGAAATCCCACCCGTTCCCCGCCAAAATCCCACCCATCCCTACCCGTCCCCGAGAGGAATCCCACCCGTCCCCGCGAGGAATCCCTCCGTCTCCACCCGTCCCTTCGAAGAATCCCACCCGTCCCCACCGGTCCCCACGAGGAATCCCCTCCATCCCCGCCCGTTCCTATAAACTTCAGAAATAGTTATTTCATTTAATTATGCTACTGAATTAAAGGTTCTGGTAGAGACCCATTTACAAATAAGCAAAGAGACTTTATTAATTTGGAAATATTAATTGGGAAGAATACATACTTTGTAAATGAGTTTCTACCAGAGCCTCTAATGTAAATATAAAATATAAATACTCAGCTGATGAGAACCTCCAAGCTGTCAGCTGAGGACTTCCTTTGCAGTTGGCTGGGGGGTCCCTTTTGCCAAGCTTGGCAGGCAGCAGTAACGTCCCTGAGTCACAGATGCTGGGTGCCACTGAGGTGCTCAGTGGCTCATGGATGCTTCCAGTGACTGCTGTGCTTGGTGGAGGGGAGTTCTGGCCGTCTCTAGAGGAGGTCCTCTGCTGGCGGTGCTTGGGGATCTCCACCAGTCACAGCAAGGGTCAGCAAGTTCTTCAACACTGTAGAAATAAAACCAGAAATGCATTTCCTTTTCTATTGAACACAATACAAAGACATCTGCTATATACATTTTCCAAAGCTAACATATTTTAGTCAATAAATTCCGTTTTTTACCTTTGTTGTCTGGAGACTTATTTTTCTATAAAGTTGGTCCCGGTTTCTTTTTTCCGCTTTCCCATCTTCTGCAAATTCTTCTGATGCTGTCCATTGGTTTCTCCTACCATGGTCCAGCATTTATCCCTTTCTCATCTTTCGTGCCTGCCCACCAGCCCCTTGCCCAACATTTCTCCTTCTATCACCCCTCTCCAGCACCATGCCACATCTTTCCCTCCATTCCCTTCACCACTGTGTCCCACATTCCTCCCTCTTGCATCCCTTTCAATCTGTCCCACTGTTCCTTTCCACCACAATATTTCTCCCTCTCATCTGTACCTCACTCCCTCCCTATGACCAAAAATTCTCATTTCTTCCATTCCCGTGTACACAACCATCTCTTTCCCTCCCTTCCTCTCTCCCAAGTTAATGCCTTCTGTGTCCAAAAACGCATTCCCTCCCCCACCTCAACATCTCTTTCCCTCCCTTCCTCCATCCTCTTTCCCAAGTTCATGCAGTGTCCAAAAACGCACCCCCTCCCCCACTTTAGCATCTCTTTCCCTCCTTTCTTCCATCCTCTTTCTGAAGTTCATGCCTTGTGTCCAAAAACGCACTCCCTACCTTACCTCAGCATCTCTTTTCCTCCCTTCCTCCATCTTCTTTCCCAAGTTAATGCCTTGTGTCCAAAAACGCACTCCCTCCCCCCTTTTGTGTTCCGCCTCCCAGCCCTCATCTGCAAGCAAATTACCAGCAAAATGAAGCTTGAGCTGTGAGGCTCGTCTTCTATTTCCTGCTTGCATTGCCCCAGCACACATAGCCGACCAGAAGTCTTCCCCGATGTCAGCGCTGACGTCGGAGGGAGGGAGGGAGGGCTTTGCTTAAGCCCTCCCTCCGACATCAGCACTGACATTGAAGAAGACTTCCGGTCGGCTGTGGCAGGGCAGGTAGAAAAAAGAAGACAAGCCTCGTAGCTCAAGTTGCATCGAACCCCACAGGTTCCCCGCGACCCTAGGAGGCATCCCCATGGGATCCCCATGACCCTAGGGGACATCCCCACGGGATCCCCATGATCAGAAGGGGGAACCTGCAGGATCCCCGCGGGTCCAATGGGATTCTTGTTGTCCCGGTTCCCATGCAGCTCTCTAGTCAGGAGCACATGGTGAGCAAGTGGAGTGCAGAGAAATAGAAGAAAGAGGGGCAGGCAGGACATAGAGAGGGGCAGAGGCGAGCGATAACTCCGCCCATCCCTCCGACGTCAGCATCTCACTGCAGCCGAACTCCCCCATAAAAGGGGAGGAGCCAACGGCGTGTGGCGAAGGCGAGCGGCAAAGGCGCTCGCCTTAACGAGAGCGCCTTTGCGAAGGGCCTTGAGAAGGGCAGAGTCAATACACCAAGGAAGAGCAACAAGGTAAGGAAGCCAGCAATAAATACAGCTACATAATCAATTAGAACATAAAAGCAAAAACAAAGCAAACTAAGCAGACACAGAGGGCACTTACATACGTAACAACAGCAGGACACAGCAGGACACAAGCACTTACATACGTAACAATAGCAGGACACAAGTAAACTCCTAACTTAAAGTAAACTCCTAACTTAAAGTAGGAACACCAGCCAACACAGAACACCACACTACTCAATACTAGACAAATGCAACACAATTAGAAGTAGATATAGAGCGAAACATATAACAAGGGCATAAAGAAGTAGCAAGCAGCAGGCACAGAAGAATTCACACACTCACACAAGCACAAAGGAACCAATGAAATAAAAGAGTACTCCAAAAAGGCAGACAGCAATGGAAGCAGAGGGAATCCACAAGATGAGCTTTCCAATGTTCTGCACGGTCTGTCATATGTAAGACTACCTCCCCTCTTGGAGACAGTCGTATGTATGCGGCAGTGTCAGGAGCTGAAAAGCTTAAGAAAGAAGTCAAGGGACTGAAGGACAAGATACAGGAGCTGGAAGGACTTCACATCACAGAGAACCCAATTAGGAGAGCTGAGGACTTCATGAGAGAGAGACACATCGAGGAAGAAGTCAGGGAACTCGAGGAATTCATTGAGGAAGCCTACAGGAGGCGAGTGGAAGAGAACGAACTTCAAAAGACAGTTGAAGTTACACCAACACGGAAGGGTGAACAAGAGAAGGATGACTCCGAAATAGATGCCCACAGAGGAAAACCACAGGAAGGGGAGGAAAGGGCAAGTCGATGCCCAGAAGAAGCAGCGAAGCACTTAAGGACATTGACCTGCGACCGAAGCGAAAATTGAAGAAGGGAAAGTCTGCGATCCTAGTGGGAGACTCAATCCTAAGGAATGTAGACAGCCACATAGCAGGTGGGAGAGAGGATCGACTAGTGACCTGTCTCCCAGGAGCAAGAACAAAGGACATCGTGGACAAAATTGGAGAGATCCTGGAAGGAGCAGAGATGGAAGAGACTGCAGTAATGAACCACATCGAGACTATCGCCAAGACAGGTCAGGTCAGAAAGGAGGAGGAATAGCCCTATACATAAAAGAAAGCATACACTCGAGCCAACAATTTGGAATCGCTATGGGTTAAAATACCGGGAAGGTAAGGACCCAAGAAAAACATGGGCCTGTACTATCGTCCACCTGGGCAAACCGAAGCTATTGATGAAGAAATGGAAGCCGAGATGAAGCGAGAATGCAAAAGCGGTAACACGATTATTATGGGAGACTTCAACTATCCCGGGATAGACTGGAGTCTTGGAAGCTCAAAATGTGCCAGAGAAATCGGATTCCTGGAGGCTATACAGGATTGCTTCATGGATCAACTTGTTAGAAAACCGACGAGAGGGAATGCCACTCTGGATCTAATCCTAAATGGGCTAAGAGGACCTTCGAAGGAAGTGGAAGTAGTGGGACTGTTGGGAAACAGCGATCACAATATGATCAAGTTCAAAGTTGAAGTAGGAATACCGAAGGGAAAGAGAACTATAGCGACAACTTTTAACTTCAAGAAAGGAAACTACAAGCGATGAAAGTTGTTCTGCCACTTATTTCTGTCAAATGGGATGATCAGTAACACTCAGAAAAGCACACATACAATATAAAGCATAAACAATAACACTTTATTATATATATATATAAGAATTAAATAACTTCACCGTAATTCCAGGCATCGACCTCCTTCACAATTGGGAACCCCTGCAGCAATTGATAGGTGGGAAGAAAAATGGGAGACTGTCCCTTTTAGGCGTCTTGGATTCTGTATCCCTGGAGACGTCTTGGATTCAGATGTCAGGGTCAGAATTCAGGTCTTATATAGGATGCAAACTGCGGAGTTCATAAACAGCTGGTCCTTGTTTTGACAACACCCAGGTCAGGATGTCAGAAGGAGGTGTTGCAGCTGGTTTCACTCTCCCTTTGATGTTGTTTTGTCAACATTCAGGTCCCATCTGGCGTTACTGTCCTTTTGAGGTTATGAATGAGGTGTTTACAGAGACTGGTTTTCCCATCTGGCTTTACTGATGTTATTTGAGAGACAAAAGGAAGTCAGGATGCCAGAGAAGCAGACTTTGTGGATTTCAGTTACCCCCCCTGGCCAGTCCTTTTGATGTAATCAAGAAGGTGTTATAGAGACCGGTTTTCCATCTGTCCTTTTGATGCTGTTTGGGCAACTCCCAGGTTACAAAGGTTGTGGAAACCTTTGAAGTGCAACTCCCAGGTCACAAAGGTTGTGGAAACCTTTGAAGTTGTCTTGGCAACACCCAGATCAGATAAGCAGACTTAAGGATACATGTCAGTAATATGCTGAGTTCATTTACCCCCGGGCCCTAGGTATAACAGTCCACCCCTGGATCCTTAAGTTTGCACCTCCCAATAAGAAATCCTCCGCATATACACAATAGGTAAAACCACCATTTAGAAATGTTAACTAAACAAATATAGATTAAGGAATGAAGAAACACCTTTTGTGCCGTAGCCCTCCCTCTATTAAAAGCATTCCACCAAGGGTGTGCAGTGGTAGCTTCAATGTGATCTGTCATAGCATGCAAGTACATTTCTGATTTGCTTTATTTAGGATTGCTATATTTTGCATTGCTTTCTTTATAGATGGCAATAAAATAGTATTTGTGTGAGATAAGAGAAACAACACTAATGCACTTAAAGGTATTCTGTAGGACATTCAGAAAAATACACCTTTTTATGTTTTGGACATAATTATTATGTCACTTAAAAGAGACCATACACACGTACAGAATGTAATACCAAAATAACTTTTGTCAGAGATGTGCACTGCACTGTTTATACCTGGTAAGTTAAATAAAGAGAGACCATTTTTTATTTTATTTAGCAAATATCAAATATCAATGAACACCATTTTACCAGGTATAAAGCTTTCTAATTTTTTCTCTTCAGATATCCTCTTATAATATAACCCCTAACTAAAATATAATTGGGCTGTATGAGCCATAGCATAAAATCATTGTGAGCATGGTTTTCATAAGATACTTTCTTGTAAGTGGGGGAATCTTTTTTGGAAAGGGATATGGTACCATTTGGACTAATAGAAGGGGTGGAATAAACTCTGGAAATGGCCAATGTGCAATGTTGGGGTACCCCATAAGCTAAAACAGACAACACATAACAGAAACAGACAAACACAGAGTTCCGGCATGCTTTCTTCCATCGGTAATGATTCAGGGTTGAATTTAATCTGTAAATAAGCACACTATGAATCAAAAGAATCATAAACAAATTTGGTATCCATTGGATTCCCACTATCAGGTCACAGTGCTGGAAGTATTTTAAATATAGCACAGTGAAATTGGTTCTCCTGACCATGTCTGGATACTAGGCTTCTAAAAGAAAGAGAGATAGAAACTTAAGTTCTTGCTGGTCTCCTTTCTTTCTTCTTCCATTTCAAAGCTCTGTCACACAATTATAAGAGAATGCAAGCAGGGACTTTCTCATCTATAAAACATACAAGAGAAGTTTACGTGCAGGTACAGTGGTTCACAATGTTAGTGTTTGAGGTAAAAGACACATTTGTAAAATCACTTGGAGTGCAACTTCCTTATACTATCTAACAAAACTTTATAGCAATATTTCTACTTTTTTATTGTCCAACCTACCCCACATGTTACCCCAGATGTGAAATATGTTGCCTCCAGAATCAAAAAAGGCCCAAGTCTGTTTTTTACTTTGGGGAGAAGGGAAGTTTACAATTTTCTGTTTAACTTTCTCTATCACCTCTCGGCATCCTTTTGCCCACTTTCTGCTATAATCTTGTGATAGAAAGTGGGACTATGTAAGTACTTTTGTGGTAGTCTGGTATATGTATATTGCATCCCTTGCCAAGTGAATGCAAATTGTTCTGGACATTGCTCCACTATAGGAATAGTAAAAATACATTGGTTCATGTTTACAATTTTTGTGGAGATCGGTACTACTATTGGTTTCCCCACCACTACTGATCTCATAGGAATGTCTGGCAATTTACCAAAACTATAGATTCCATCGGAAAGCTGTAATGTTAACCCTTTTTGGATATCTAGCCCTATTATATTTTAAGGAATCCCATAGATTAATACAGTATATTCCCAAATTGGTAATTGTCTAATTTTAAAATTTGGAAAAAAATTTTTTTCTTCCTGCTTGTATAATTTTCCCCCCAATCCTGATATTTATATTCCTCCACCCCAGTGTCCACTACAGCTTGTACCTTTTGCTCCCCAGATTTCTACTAAATATTTATCTCTACCTGCGGACGCTGTTCTAATTTGTTCCAGGCAAACACTGGGGCTCGGCATTCACATTATTGATCCTCCCAACACTTCCACCCTCTTAAATCAGGATAAAGAATGGAAGCAGTTTCCTCAGGAGGGGCCATTGGCACCAAAATATCCTCCCTCTCTCCTTTGTTCACTTGTGCTTGTGGCATAGATTTCTTTCCCAGTCCTCTACTTCGGTACATTCCCCATAATGTCCCTGTATCTTTTCCATCTATTTCTTCCCTCTTTACACCATCTGTTATTAATGCCAAAAACATATTCCTCCGAGACACCCGCTTAGCCCTGTTTGAATTGGATTGTCCTTTTCTCTTTTTATCAAAAGTATTTTGAGGTCCCCAGTCCCCCCGATCTCCTAACTGTTGGACTGCTTCTAAGGGTTCCAAAATAGTCCTGTCTATTTGATTGATCAACAAAGTTATCATTACCTGTTTGTATGCTGGTGCAGCATACTTAATAATTTTATTTCTCATGGACACAGTAAAAGGTAATGACATATATATGTCAGTGTGACCTATTACTAAGGCTACCTTCATAGTCTCCTCCTTAATTTTCATTTGAGCATCTTTTAATGTATACCAAATTTTATCATTTGAGGGCCAATCAGATTCAAGTGGATATCGCTTCGTGACACCCCTACTAATTATCTCTAATAAAGACCATTGGGCATTTTTTACAGGATAAGGATCCTCCCGTAACGCATTTTGTACTGCTACTTCTTGACTAATTTGAACAAATTTAGGGGCATCTGTGGCATCCCAAATAATCCCTTCTGCGCCCAGCTCCTGCACCCGAATTACCCATTGTATTAGTGGTTCCCCAGGCTGCTGTGTAAAGCGTGCCATCGTATCCATGATTTCATGTGGAGTAACATCCTCCATAACATTATTTCTAGTTAGATTTTCTCCTGTTTGCAGACTTCCCTGTAATCTTTGTCTCCTCGCAGGCTCTGCTTCTAAACTTTCTGCCTGTTCTCCTTCAACACATATATCCTCCTCACTGTTATTATAATTTGAATCCCAAATATCCCCATCCCGTTTGTTTGGATTCCACTCATCCGGCAGATGATAAATTAAGATTTTAACGTTTCTGTAACTCACTTTCCGCCTCCGTTTCTTATATTTATATTCTGTTACATTTGGATAGGTGTCTACCTTCTCCATTAACAACTTATTCTGACATTGTAGTATTTTAATGGCATGCTGTTGATTATACCTTTTCTTTCCCAGCTCTCCCAATTTCAATTGTAATTCATGTTTAGCTTCATGCAAATTCCTCCAGTCTGACAAAATCATCCTTCCTTGTCTAGAAATTACTTCTTGCTCTTCTCCTTTTGAGATTTTCACCTTTTGTAAGGAGGCACATAATTCATGTGGATCCCCACTTCCAAAAGTACAGGATTCACTTAATCCTGCTTCTACAGACCACTCAGTGGCCATTAATTTACATATACTGTCATTCCCATGCGGAATGGAGGGATTGGGAGCCTGCTCTTCAACCCCTTGTTTCCTAGGTAGCTTTTCTGACCACATTGATCAACCCCACTTCTGGTACCAATTTGTTCTGCCACTTATTTCTGTCAAATGGGATGATCAGTAACACTCAGAAAAGCACACATACAATATAAAGCATAAACAATAACACTTTATTATATATATATAAGAATTAAATAACTTCACCGTAATTCCAGGCATCGATCTCCTTCACAATTGGGAACCCCTGCAGCAATTGATAGGTGGGAAGAAAAACGGGAGACTGTCCCTTTTAGGCGTCTTGGATTCTGTATCCCTGGAGACGTCTTGGATTCAGATGTCAGGGTCAGAATTCAGGTCTTATATAGGATGCAAACTGCGGAGTTCATAAACAGCTGGTCCTTGTTTTGACAACACCCAGGTCAGGATGTCAGAAGGAGGTGTTGCAGCTGGTTTCACTCTCCCTTTGATGTTGTTTTGTCAACATTCAGGTCCCATCTGACGTTACTGTCCTTTTGAGGTTATGAATGAGGTGTTTACAGAGACTGGTTTTCCCATCTGGCTTTACTGATGTTATTTGAGAGACAAAAGGAAGTCAGGATGCCAGAGAAGCAGACTTTGTGGATTTCAGTTACCCCCCCTGGCCAGTCCTTTTGATGTAATCAAGAAGGTGTTATAGAGACCGGTTTTCCATCTGTCCTTTTGATGCTGTTTGGGCAACTCCCAGGTTACAAAGGTTGTGGAAACCTTTGAAGTGCAACTCCCAGGTCACAAAGATTGTGGAAACCTTTGAAGTTGTCTTGGCAACACCCAGATCAGATAAGCAGACTTAAGGATACATGTCAGTAATATGCTGAGTTCATTTACCCCCGGGCCCTAGGTATAACAAAAGTAATGGTAAGGAAGAAACTTAGGAACACCTCAAAGAAATGGCAGACTGTAGAGCAAGCCTGGTCCTTTATTCAAGGACACGGTGATCGAGGCACACAATCTACATATACCAAGATTTAGAAAAGGGTGCAAAAAGAATCGAACAAAAGACCTGGCGTGGATAACCAAAGAAGTGAAGAAAACGACAGGTGATAAGAAGAATTCATTAAAGAAATGGAAAAAGGGCAAAACTGAGAACTGGAAAGAACACAGGAAGCATCAAAAAGAATATCACCGTGTGGTTAGAAAAGCCAAAAGAGAATATGAAGAAAGGCTAATCAAGGAAGCATGAAATTTCAAACCGTTCTTCAGATATGTTAAAGGGAAGCAGCCAGCTAGGGAGGAGGTGGGACCGCTGAATGATGGAGACAGGAAGGGAGTGGTGAAGGAGGAGAAAGAAGTGGCGGAAAGACTAAACATTTTCTTTTCGTCTGTATTTACAAAAGAGGAAACATCCAACATACCGGAACCTGAGCAAATCTTCAAAGGAGCCCAAACAGATAAACTAACATCCATGGAAATAAGCCTTGAAGACGTACGCAGGTAGTTAGAAAAATTAAAACTGACAAATCACCGGTGTAAGATAATAAAATGTAAGGATGGTCGCACCCCCACAATGTTAGGTTGGAGGGGTTAAGTGAAAGGCGTCCTGACAAACGCTGGTCCCAGGTTCAGTTCCCTCACCAATGACTCACCAGAAAGTAGAATAAAGAAGGCATAGCCAGAGTTGTTTGCATAAAGAATATATATTATAGAAATAGTCTTACAGAAAAGTAATATTTATAAGCATTACAATTAAGCAGAGAGCATTACACTTAAGCAGAGAGCAAAGCAGTCTTGCTGCCTTACAGAGTTCAGAAGGAAGTGTGAAGTTTCAGGGAAAGGCAGAGAGAGAGAGAAAGGGGGATGGGGTGATGTTTCGTGTTCCATAGATAAAGAGAAGGATAGACAGATAGAGAGAGCTCAAGAGAGAACCAGAGTGCCAAGCCAAGAGCCAAGAGATAGCTAGATAGAAAGAGAGAGAGGGCCAAGACCCCTCTCCTGATAGCTTGATAGAAAAAGAGACATATTGATAGAGCAGAGAGCAGGCTTTTATACCTTGGAATTTTATTCTGACTAGAGAAAATATTGTATCTCCCAGTATCTTTCTGTTTAGAACTTGCAAACTGTTTGAGACAATGGTCAATTTAATTGACAAAGGAGAGTGTGACATCTACAAGCATGGTGATGGGATTAAGTCTCTGGCTTGATCTGTGCACCATTGTCCTAAGCACCCTCTTAATCAGACATTAACACCTTTTAGCTAGTCATGATTCAATCAGTGAAACTTAAAACATATGAGGGATACTTAACACAGTCTCCCTGCACTAAGGGTCTATCTGCCTTCCCATGCCAGGGTCAGATTGATATAATTTCCCATATGCCTCTAGGCTGACATCTCCCATACTTTTTTTATTTTTATTCTTTGAAATGAGGGCGAGCTTGTGGTACCCTTCTTTAAACAGCCTTCAGTTAGCAGATGCTTCTTTTACCTCCAACAGTACGTCCCCTGTCTTGCAGAATCTCCAAGCTATGAAGATAGGTTGTATAGTCCGTAAACAGTTCCCATTACGAGTTCAAACCTCTGTCTTAGGTCGTATAGGCCATAATGTGGGCGGGGATCCCAGTATGCTTTATCTTACCCGTCGTTGAGCGAATGAACGGTGCATAAGGGATGCAGGAAGCTTTTTCAGGAGGTTCAGGTATAAAGGTACCAAGATGTCATAAGAGAGAGTATGGGATATGGGAAAATATTATGTCTGACCCTGGTAATGGTAATGCAATAGGCCATGCCAAATTAAAACCAAATTAAAACCAAATTAGCAAGTGTCAGAGAAGATACTGGAAATACATGTATAACTGCCTTAAAAGTTAGAAAGAACCTTGTGAGATAAAGAAAAGTACATGTGTTTCACTTTACAGCAAAGGAAAAATCATAATAATACATAGCAAAATTTGTACAATAATTAAGATAATGATAGGGTGAAGTAAAACATTAAATACGTGGTTTGCAGTGGGCGAAAACCCAAAGAAAAGTTCCCAAACTGAGACATGAGCATCTCGTAGCAAATTTTGTGCATTCTGTCCATTTAAAAAAGTGATAGTATGATTCACTTCTTTGGAGGTTTTCTTAAGTTGTTCAATGTAAGTATGGAGTTCAGTAAAGTTCAGCAGCTTTTGGAATGTCTCATTCCCCATTCCAAGAGGTAGTGGATGTACAGCATATGAAATAAAGTCTGAAATGTCCATAGAATAGGTTAAATAGGAGGAATTGTACAGCAAAGCGTTCTTAGGAAGGTGGCTATATCCGATGAACAGGAAACATTGTGTACAGCATGTGTGTAAAAGTCTTTGCAGTCAGGGTGCAGGAAGATGAATTAGTCCAGCAGGAACCTGCAGTCTCTTTAAACTGGTGAGATGCACGCTTGGGATGAAAGGATGTTTGCACAGGATCTGATGTTTGCACAGGATCTGTCAGTCACTGGACACCCTTGAGATGAAATGATGTCTGTGTATACAGGGAGGGATTTGAAAAGAGTCCCGATATCATTCAGCAGCTGTACTCCAGTGTGATCCAAATAAGAGATAGAAAATGGAGGAGAAACCATGTTGCCAGTACTGAATGTATAGAGAGAAAGAGAGAGAGAGACCAGTTGCCTGTATTGAATGTGGCAACATGTAACAATATTAATGTATTTACTTGGTATAGTTATGGCAAAAGACAGACAATATTCAGGTACTGAAGATTCTTAATCAGACATTCCAAAAAGATATGTTTTTGTGTGCTGCATTTAATGTTTTAATTCACCATCCTAAATCCCTTGAAAAGGCAGATCACAAGACAAAAAAATTCCAAACTGGAACTTATGGAGAGATTTGTAGGGAACTCAAGCGCTCACAGTTAACAGCTCGATATATCTTACAAACTGATAACCATAGGGTGAGCTATCATCGGTCCTTTTAGATTCTCCCATAAACTAAATTATTTATATATCAAAAATCTTTAATCTATTATTTTATTCTTATTTCAACTGTTTTCTTAAAAAACTTATTCAGTATTTTGCTTTATTTCAATAGCAAACAATACTCTTAAATTCCACTAAATATATCTAAGAGTACTTAGCTTAATAGCATGGTGACAAAAAGACAAAGACGACGGAAGATCTCCGTTTCGCTCATCCAAATTTTTAAGAAAGCTTCGTCAGGAAAAAGAGCCACCAATCTCACTGTAGAATAAAAGCAGAATAAAATTGAAATAGTATCAAAATTTATCCAAATATCTTTTTATGCTTGTATTAAAGAAAGCTCTAAGGCAATACTAATGGCTATACTCGTAAATATTTAACCTAATCTCAATACTTCACTAGTAAGTTAGGAAAAAGGCTTATAATACCTATTATCATAGAAAGTTCCTCTATCACAGGCTTACAGCAGCTAAGGAAGCTTCAAAGCTACCACAGCCGTTAGTAAAAATCTAGGCCGTTAAATTCCCATTAATTTCATATAGAGAACTACACAGAATATTTTATTCTATCGTAAACATACCTATTTATATCAGCGGCAATTCAAACCGCGGGCAGGCATTCAGGATTAAGGCATAACATGCCTAATCTTTTACTACCGCCCTGTTCAGCGTCGTGCCGTGCCAGCCTTCTAAGCTTAAGAAATGAAGGCGTCTGATGTCATATCCGGAGTAAGTAGCTTCGTTCAAACACGGAGCTATTTAAATATTAGTCTGATGTCATATCCGGACTATAACCTGGTCATATTCTTAAAGGCTCCAAGACAGATCTTATTCAAAACAACTCTTATATATTAAATAAAGACCTGCCAATTAATAGATATGTTTAAACCAGTCGGTTGTAAGCTATGCAGGCGATCTATCCACCTTTGCTCTAAACGCAACAATTTTTTCCCCCTATCCCCTCCTCTTATAGATGCCGGTACTAAGTCGATAATCATACATTTTAGTTCTGTAAAAACATGATGATGTTCTAAACAGTGGGCTACAAGCGGAGCCTCTTGTCTTTTAAGTTTTAAACAGGATTTATGTTCTGCCATACGGATGTTAAACTGTCTGGTGGTTTTTCCTATGTAGATTTTTTGGCAGGGGCACATTATTAAGTAGACTACAAAGTCAGATCTACAGGTGGTGACATATTTTAATTCATATTTTTTGTGATCTAGAGGATTTTCAAAAAACGAACCCTGAATATTTAAAGGGCAGACTTGACATTTCCCGCAACTTGAATGCTGCCCAGATCTTATACTCAAATCTCTTAATGTTAAATCGGGTTGTAATCTAAGATATTCTTTTAGATTTCGTGATCTTGAGTAAGTAAGTCGCAATTTCGAGTTTTCAAAACAGGGATTATTCTGAACAATCCTCCAGTGTTCATGAATTATATTCGCTATCTGTTCAGATTCTGCATTATATTTCAGTACAAAAGTTTGAACTTCATCTACGTGTTCTAAGTGAACACTTTCTTCTTTCTTCTTGTTAGAAGGTTGTAATAACCATTCTTGGTGGTTAAATTTTGCTCTCCGGTATGAGTTTCTTAAAGATTTCTCTGGATATCCTTTATGTCGTAAATTATTAGCTAATTTCTTAGCTGAAGATTTAAAATCAGCTGTATGAGTACAGATACGTCAAAAACGTAAAAATTGAGCTAATGGTAAGCTATTTTTTAGTGGAGTAGGGTGACAGCTGTCATAGTGTAATAAGCTGGTAGTGTCGGTAGGCTTAATAAAAAGTTTGGTTTCAAAATGGTTCTCACTGATACTAACCCACGTATCTAAAAAGTTGATACCCTCGGTAGATTGATTTTTGGTAAATTGAATGTTAGTATCATTGGTATTTAACCATTCTGTGAACTCTGAAAGCTGGTCATTAGAGCCTTGCCAGACCATAAATACATCGTCGATGTATCTCTTCCAGCCTAATATACAATGGCTCCACTGGTGAAGTGTCAAATACGTTTCTTCGTACTGCTTCATGTAAAGGCCTGCTATAGACGGGGCGCAGGTAGCACCCATTGCCACCCCTTTTGTTTGTAAGTACAGGTCTTTGCCATCAGTGAAGAAATTATTAGTTAAAGCTAATTTCAATAGTGACATAATAAAACCGGTAGGGCTTTGGTGAGGTCGGCATCTTGACTGGAGTGCCTTATGCGCAATTTCTAAGCATTTATCCTGAGGTAACGATGTATAGAGTGAAATTATATCCAAAGTCACCAGGGTAATAGGTTTACTTGCTAACTCAAAACTTTGAAGCCATAACAGGAACTGAGAGGTGTCTTTAATATAAGAGATGCCTGTCATTACTATAGGTTTCAAAATGTAGTCAGCATATGTCGAAAGAGGCTCGAGAATAGAATTGATCGAGGAGATAATTGGTCTTCCGGGAGGTTTATTTAATCTCTTATGTACTTTCGGAAGGAGGTACATCCATGGAATAGTGCTGTTCTCCCTATTGAGAAATTGAAATTCTCTTTTGGTCACATATCCTTCATCGAAGCCTTCTTGAGTTAAGGCCAGAATGGTAGCTTTTAATTGCGAAGTTGGATCAGTATCCAACAAGATGTAAGTAGTACTATCAGAAAGTTGTTTACTCAGTTCATTTTGATAGTCTATCATATTCCAGATCACCGTTCCTCCACCTTTGTCTGCTCTGCTGATCACTATCGAAGTATCTTGTTGTAATTTCAGCAGTGCAAAATGTTCATTCCTGGTCAAATTATGAGTTTCTATTTTTTTGTACCGAAAAGTAGCTACATCTTGTAGTACCAGTTGCTTGAAGGTATACAGAAGGGGATCAAGGGGGCCTGGAGGACACCAAGTAGATTTCTTTGTCACTATTGATCTATCACATTGAGATTCTTTATCATAAAAAAACTTTTTTAAGGATAAAGATCGAATAAATCTTTCCAGATCGATTTGAAATTGAAAATAATCAAAAGGGGCTGTGGGAACAAAAGCTAGCCCCTTAGATAACACTTTTGTTTCTTCTTGGGTTAATACACGATCGGAAATATTAATAATAGCATTTGATGTCCTTTGATCTAATAGTTGTTGCGATTGCTCCTGCGTCCTCTGCCTCTGCTTCTGGGTCTTCCTCTTCCTCTGCCTCTTTGATAGTTTTTTTGCTGTTCAGAGTGGTTGTTTCCTAATCCGTCGGTACTAGACGAACCTGACAAAGACTCTGTACTATGGTCGGATGATTTTTCACTGTTTCTATGTACAGAAGTATACATCCACTTATAAACCTTATTGTTAGAATAATCGTTGGCATCTCGGGAGGCTTTTCTTTGTTTTTGCTTCTTGATGTTATCTCGGTATATATTAATGACTTCATAGACCTCACTCATTTTATGGCCAAATTGTTCTGATGTTAAAGAAGTTTTTTTAGTCTGTAACAATTCTTCTAAGAGGCCCTTCTGATGTAAAAGTTCTTTTTTGCTCCGCTCAATAATTAAGAGCATTAAATCACAGGAACACCTGTTTAAGATCTTATTCCAGGTGTCAATAAACATCTCATCTGTTTTAAAGATCTGTGGAGCAGTCATCATTCTTAATCCTCTTGGAATACGTTCTGCTTTACAGTATTCTATGAGTGCAGATCCGTTTAATTCCAGTCTGGTAATATATTTCAGACTCGTTATAATAGTGGAAAAATCAAATTGTGCACTGGTATCATTAGTAATATCTGAAATTGCATGTCCTCCAAATACTGCCGTGTCCTGTAATAGTTGATTCGTAATTGATGAAGTAAAGCCAAAAGAAGACTGCCATAGGCTTTCAGCCATATTAAACTCTAAATAACCTCCAAAATTTCCGTGAAATACACTAAATCCCTTGAAAAGGCAGATCACAAGACAAAAAAATTCCAAACTGGAACTTATGGAGAGATTTGTAGGGAACTCAAGCGCTCACAGTTAACAGCTCGATATATCTTACAAACTGATAACCATAGGGTGAGCTATCATCGGTCCTTTTAGATTCTCCCATAAACTAAATTATTTATATATCAAAAATCTTTAATCTATTATTTTATTCTTATTTCAACTGTTTTCTTAAAAAACTTATTCAGTATTTTGCTTTATTTCAATAGCAAACAATACTCTTAAATTCCACTAAATATATCTAAGAGTACTTAGCTTAATAGCATGGTGACAAAAAGACAAAGACGACGGAAGATCTCCGTTTCGCTCATCCAAATTTTTAAGAAAGCTTCGTCAGGAAAAAGAGCCACCAATCTCACTG
The DNA here is from genome assembly GCF_902459505.1 of Geotrypetes seraphini. NCBI lineage: Eukaryota > Metazoa > Chordata > Amphibia > Gymnophiona > Dermophiidae > Geotrypetes > Geotrypetes seraphini. The sequence continues at coordinate 278,323,277 of NC_047085.1, read as the reverse complement.
TAGAATAAAAGCAGAATAAAATTGAAATAGTATCAAAATTTATCCAAATATCTTTTTATGCTTGTATTAAAGAAAGCTCTAAGGCAATACTAATGGCTATACTCGTAAATATTTAACCTAATCTCAATACTTCACTAGTAAGTTAGGAAAAAGGCTTATAATACCTATTATCATAGAAAGTTCCTCTATCACAGGCTTACAGCAGCTAAGGAAGCTTCAAAGCTACCACAGCCGTTAGTAAAAATCTAGGCCGTTAAATTCCCATTAATTTCATATAGAGAACTACACAGAATATTTTATTCTATCGTAAACATACCTATTTATATCAGCGGCAATTCAAACCGCGGGCAGGCATTCAGGATTAAGGCATAACATGCCTAATCTTTTACTACCGCCCTGTTCAGTGTCGTGCCGTGCCAGCCTTCTAAGCTTAAGAAATGAAGGCGTCTGATGTCATATCCGGAGTAAGTAGCTTCGTTCAAACACGGAGCTATTTAAATATTAGTCTGATGTCATATCCGGACTATAACCTGGTCATATTCTTAAAGGCTCCAAGACAGATCTTATTCAAAATAACTCTTATATATTAAATAAAGACCTGCCAATTAATAGATATGTTTAAACCAGTCGGTTGTAAGCTATGCAGGCGATCTATCCACCTTTGCTCTAAACGCAACAATTTTTTCCCCCTATCCCCTCCTCTTATAGATGCCGGTACTAAGTCGATAATCATACATTTTAGTTCTGTAAAAACATGATGATGTTCTAAACAGTGGGCTACAAGCGGAGCCTCTTGTCTTTTAAGTTTTAAACAGGATTTATGTTCTGCCATACGGATGTTAAACTGTCTGGTGGTTTTTCCTATGTAGATTTTTTGGCAGGGGCACATTATTAAGTAGACTACAAAGTCAGATCTACAGGTGGTGACATATTTTAATTCATATTTTTTGTGATCTAGAGGATTTTCAAAAAACGAACCCTGAATATTTAAAGGGCAGACTTGACATTTCCCGCAACTTGAATGCTGCCCAGATCTTATACTCAAATCTCTTAATGTTAAATCGGGTTGTAATCTAAGATATTCTTTTAGATTTCGTGACCTTGAGTAAGTAAGTCGCAATTTCGAGTTTTCAAAACAGGGATTATTCTGAACAATCCTCCAGTGTTCATGAATTATATTCGCTATCTGTTCAGATTCTGCATTATATTTCAGTACAAAAGTTTGAACTTCATCTACGTGTTCTAAGTGAACACTTTCTTCTTTCTTCTTGTTAGAAGGTTGTAATAACCATTCTTGGTGGTTAAATTTTGCTCTCCGGTATGAGTTTCTTAAAGATTTCTCTGGATATCCTTTATGTCGTAAATTATTAGCTAATTTCTTAGCTGAAGATTTAAAATCAGCTTTATGAGTACAGATACGTCGAAAACGTAAAAATTGAGCTAATGGTAAGCTATTTTTTAGTGGAGTAGGGTGACAGCTGTCATAGTGTAATAAGCTGGTAGTGTCGGTAGGCTTAATAAAAAGTTTGGTTTCAAAATGGTTCTCACTGATACTAACCCACGTATCTAAAAAGTTGATACCCTCGGTAGATTGATTTTTGGTAAATTGAATGTTAGTATCATTGGTATTTAACCATTCTGTGAACTCTGAAAGCTGGTCATTAGAGCCTTGCCAGACCATAAATACATCGTCGATGTATCTCTTCCAGCCTAATATACAATGGCTCCACTGGTGAAGTGTCAAATACGTTTCTTCGTACTGCTTCATGTAAAGGCCTGCTATAGACGGGGCGCAGGTAGCACCCATTGCCACCCCTTTTGTTTGTAAGTACAGGTCTTTGCCATCAGTGAAGAAATTATTAGTTAAAGCTAATTTCAATAGTGACATAATAAAACCGGTAGGGCTTTGGTGAGGACGGCATCTTGACTGGAGTGCCTTATGCGCAATTTCTAAGCATTTATCCTGAGGTAACGATGTATAGAGTGAAATTATATCCAAAGTCACCAGGGTAATAGGTTTACTTGCTAACTCAAAACTTTGAAGCCATAACAGGAACTGAGAGGTGTCTTTAATATAAGAGATGCCTGTCATTACTATAGGTTTCAAAAAGTAGTCAGCATATGTCGAAAGAGGCTCGAGAATAGAATTGATCGAGGAGATAATTGGTCTTCCGGGAGGTTTATTTAATCTCTTATGTACTTTCGGAAGGAGGTACATCCATGGAATAGTGCTGTTCTCCCTATTGAGAAATTGAAATTCTCTTTTGGTCACATATCCTTCGTCGAAGCCTTCTTGAGTTAAGGCCAGAATGGTAGCTTTTAATTGCGAAGTTGGATCAGTATCCAACAAGATGTAAGTAGTACTATCAGAAAGTTGTTTACTCAGTTCATTTTGATAGTCTATCATATTCCAGATCACCGTTCCTCCACCTTTGTCTGCTCTGCTGATCACTATCGAAGTATCTTGTTGTAATTTCAGCAGTGCAAAATGTTCATTCCTGGTCAAATTATGAGTTTCTATTTTTTTGTACCGAAAAGTAGCTACATCTTGTAGTACCAGTTGCTTGAAGGTATACAGAAGGGGATCAAGGGGGCCTGGAGGACACCAAGTAGATTTCTTTGTCACTATTGATCTATCACATTGAGATTCTTTATCATAAAAAAACTTTTTTAAGGATAAAGATCGAATAAATCTTTCCAGATCGATTTGAAATTGAAAATAATCAAAAGGGGCTGTGGGAACAAAAGCTAGCCCCTTAGATAACACGTTTGTTTCTTCTTGGGTTAATACACGATCGGAAATATTAATATTAGCATTTGATGTCCTTTGATCTAATAGTTGTTGCGATTGCTCCTGCGTCCTCTGCCTCTGCTTCTGGGTCTTCCTCTTCCTCTGCCTCTTTGATAGTTTTTTTGCTGGTCAGAGTGGTTGTTTCCTAATCCGTCGGTACTAGACGAACCTGACAAAGACTCTGTACTATGGTCGGATGATTTTTCACTGTTTCTATGTACAGAAATATACATCCACTTATAAACCTTATTGTTAGAATAATCGTTGGCATCTCGGGAGGCTTTTCTTTGTTTTTGCTTCTTGATGTTATCTCGGTATATATTAATGACTTCATAGTACCCCTATAAGTGACACAGCTCCAGTAACTGTAGTGCTGCAGGGACATATGAAGGACAGTGACATTGAAAGAATAGTGGAGAAAGTGGGCTCTATGCCTTTTAACATAAATGAATGATGCAAATGGGCTTCTGACATACTGATTCACTGGGGTCTAGGGAAATTCAAAAGGAACAATTCAGATTTTGATAAGCTTATGCACCTAGCCCTGGGTCCACATTATTATAAATTTGGATCTCTTGTTCATCCATACCAATTTGTAAAGATGCGCATCGAACAACTATTTCGCTGCACCTCTTTGCAAGTACTTAGAACTCTTTCACCCCTGCCAAGTGATACACCAGAGCAGTTTGCATATAGAGTGTGGGTAATCAACGCGGTACTTAAAGAACATTGGCCCATTTCCTCAGATTATGGCCAGAGAGAACATAAAGAATTCCTATTAGAATTATTATCTCCCGAGATTACTAAACACCTTCTGTTGTTCTCAGAGGACCCTAAAATTACGCCTTTTGACACTTTACTGCTCAGGATTGGGTCTGTGTGGAAGACCCAGCCAGCTCAAATTATTTCAGTCTCAGAAGCTAGAAGGTGGCGTGCTGAGGGAGCACCCCAATACAAGAAAACACCACACACAGGAAATAGAGGGCATGGCAGAGGTAGTTACAGAAATACCTCCACTTACATTCCTTTCCATGAGCTCAGAGCACAGACAGAAGCATTAGAAAAAGAGAAAATGAAATGGGAACAGGATCGTCACACAATGCAGATAGAATTGGACAGAGTAAAAAGTGATTTGACAGCCAAGAAAAACACTGTTAGTGCATAGGGATGTCCTGACTCTCCGTGTCCGAATGCCAAGGTGACTCAGGCCTTTACAGCCCAGCCAGACTCCTTTCGCTTACCTGTGGACTCACTTTTGGAGACGCAGGATAAGGGAAAGATGTCAGACTCAGAATTCAGCTTGAGGTATGTGGCACCTTTGATATTGGACACTTCCGACTGCCCCAATGTTAATGCTAACATAGAGGGTCAGGATAAATTAACTTTGATTGATACAGGGGCTAGATTCAGTTCCACAGATAGAGCGCCTCCTACTGGAGATCAGAAAAATATGGAAATTTGTGAGATTCAGGATCTAACTGACAAAGCTTCAAAGTGTGTGTCTATCCCACAAGAGGAACAAATGAAAGACATTGTAGAAACTACTGCCAGCACGAGTGAGAATACAGGCAAAGAAATTGTTGAGGTGGCTGGTCTTGTATTAGGTACAGGAATTCCTAATGCTTCTAAACCTTTGGTTCACGAGGTTATTCCTGGGCAGTTAGCCACACAGTGTTGCATGCTAGTGCAGAAGCATGATGGTAGTGTAACTCACTCAGAGGCTGCAGATCTTTCAATTTGGGCACAAGATTGTGGGAAAAGGTACACAGAAATTTTGTTTGAGGGCAAAGATCCTGAACCACAAACACAGCATCCAGTACTTCCTCCAGCAACAGAACTGGTGCCTAAGATGGAGGAGAGGGGTCTGAGTGGACCTATCTCTTTAGCATGTGGTTCTCCAACTGGGTCATTTGCTAATTCAGAGGGCTCTGTTATGCTCACTATACACTCTCAGGCCTTAACTAAGATTTCAAAGCCTGTACCAGTGGCTGCCTCTTGCTCTGACATTACTGTGAAATTTAACCCTACATGTGCATTTTTCTCTGTCCTAGACATGACTAATGATTTTCGGAATTTGCCCCTTGCCTCTGAATGCCAGGACACGACACAAGCCCCCAAAATGTAAGATAATAAAATGTAAGGATGGTCGCACCCCCACAATGTTAGGTTGGAGGGGTTAAGTGAAAGGCGTCCTGACAAACGCTGGTCCCAGGTTCAGTTCCCTCACCAATGACTCACCAGAAAGTAGAATAAAGAAGGCATAGCCAGAGGTGTTTGCATAAAGAATATATATTATAGAAATAGTCTTACAGAAAAGTAATATTTATAAGCATTACAATTAAGCAGAGAGCATTACACTTAAGCAGAGAGCAAAGCAGTCTTGCGTAGAGAGCTGCACGGGAACGGGGATGACGGGAATCCCGCGGGTTCCCCCTTTGGGTCACGGGGATCCCGTGGGGACGCCCCCTAGGGTCGCGGGGATCCCGTGGGGACGCCCCCTAGGGTCGTGGGGATCCCGTGGGGACGCCTCCGAGGGTCGCGGGGTTCCTGCGGGGTTGGATCGCAGTGCACTCGAGCCGCGAGGGTAGTCTCCTTCTCCTTACCTGCCCTGTCGCAGCACACAGCCGAACGGAAATCTTCCCGATGTTAGCGCTGACGTCGGAGGGAGGGCTTAAGCAAAGCCCTCCCTTCCTCCGACGTCAGCGCTGACATCAGGAAGACTTCCGGTCGGCTGTGTGCGGCAGGGCAGGTAGGGAGAAGGCAATGGCGTACGAAAGAGGGGGGAGGGGGCGGTCCACCCCGGAGAATGTGCACAGCCGGTCAGGTCCCCCGATCGACCGACAACAGGCCCGGCCGACAAATCTCCCTGCCTTGTAGCCGTGAATCTAAATTACCTCTTACAGCAGCTTCACTACTCCAGCTGCTGTAAGAAGGTAATTTAGATTTGCGGCTACAGGACAGGGAGATTTGTCCGACCGGGCCTGTTTTGTTGTCGGTCCGGTGCAAAAGCGCCACAAAGGTGGAGGCAGGGAGGGAGGAAAGGTGGAGTGGAGAAGAAAAGATGCTTAAGGGGGGAGAAGGCCGCTGAAAGCACTGGGGAAGACAAAGGGGTGGAGAATGCCACTGAAAGGACATGGGGAAAACAGGGGTGGAGAAGGCCGCTGAAAGGACATGGGGAAGACAGAGGGGGGAGAAGGATGCTGCCTGACAGGACATGGGGAAGATGGTGGGGGAGAAGGACACTGAAAGGAAATGGGGAAGAGGGAATGGGAAGAAGACGCTGGCAGGGAAGAAGGCAGAGGTGCCAGACTATGGGGGGAGCGGAGGGAAAAAGATGGGTGCCAGACCAATTTGGGAGGGGGGAGAAAGGGAGAGGCACAGTAACAGAGCAAATGGAAGACACAGAGAGAAGAGAGGCAGTGGATGGAAGGAATTGAATGAGAACATGAAGAAAGCAGAAACCAGGCAATAAAGGTAGGAAAAAAATTCTTTTTTTTTTTATTTTTTTGCTTAAGGATAAAGTAGTATATTAGTTGTGTTGATAAAAATTTATAAACATTAGAGGCTCTGGTAGAAACCCGTTTACAAAGTATGTATTCTTCCCAATTAATATTTCCAAATTAATAAAGTCTTTTTGCTTATTTTTAAATGGGTTTCTACCAGAGCCTTTAATTCAGTAGCATAATTAAATGAAATAACTATTTCTGTAGTTTATAGGGACGGGCGGGGACGTAGGGGATTCCTCGCGGGGACGTAGGGGATTCCTCACAGGGACAGAGGGGATTACTCGCTGGGACGGGTGGGGACGGAGGGATTCCTCACGGGGACGGGTGGGGACGGGTAGGAGTCCTCACGGGGATGGGTGGGGACGGGTGGGACTTTGGCGGGGACGGGTGGGATTTCTGTCCCCGCGCAACTCTCTAGTCTTGCTGCCTTACAGAGTCCAGAAGGAAGTGTGAAGTTTCAGGGAAAGGCAGAGAGAGAGAGAGAAAGGGGGATGGGGTGATGTTTCGTGTTCCATAGATAAAGAGAAGGATAGACAGAGAGATAGAGAGAGCTCAAGAGAGAACCCGAGTGCCAAGCCAAGAGCCAAGAGATAGCTAGATAGAAAGAGAGAGAGAGGGCCAAGACCCCTCTCCTGATAGCTTGATAGAAAAAGAGACATATTGATAGAGCAGAGAGCAGGCTTTTATACCTTGGAATTTTATTCTGACTAGAGAAAATATTGTATCTCCCAGTATCTTTCTGTTTAGAACTTGCAAACTGTTTGAGACAATGGTCAATTTAATTGACAAAGGAGAGTGTGACATCTGCAAGCATGGTGATGGGATTAAGTCTCTGGCTTGATCTGTGCACCATTGTCCTAAGCACTCTCTTAATCAGACATTAACACCTTTTAGCTAGTCATGATTCAATCAGTGAAACTTAAAACATATGAGGGATACTTAACACAGTCTCCCTGCACTAAGGGTCTATCTGCCTTCCCATGCCAGGGTCAGATTGATATAATTTCCCATAGGCCTCTAGGCTGACATCTGGGCCTGGACGGAATCCACCCAAGGGTTCTGAAAGAACTAAAGGAGGAAATAGCGGAACTACTACAGCAAGTTTGCAATCTATCCCTGAAAACAGGCGTGATCCCGAAGGATTGGAAGATAGCCAATGTTATACCCAAATTTAAGAAGGGATCGAGAGGTGACCCGGGAAACTACAAACCGGTAAGTCTGACCTTGGTTCCGTGGAAAATGGCGGAAGCGCTGATAAAAGACAGCATCAATGAGCATTTTGAAAGAAATAAACTTCTAATCAGAAATCAACATGGCTTCTGCAAGGGGAGATTGTGCCTAACAAACTTACTGCACTTCTTCGAATGAATTAACAAACAGATGGACAAAGGGGACCCCATAGACATCGTATATTTAGATTTCCAAAAAGCCTTTGACAAGGTACCCCATGAACGCCTACTTCGGAAACTGAAGAACCATGGGGTGGAAGGAGATGGATCAGAAATTGGTTGGCGGGAAGGAGCAGAGGGTAGGAGTAAAGGGCCACTACTCAGACTGGAGGAGGGTCACAAGTGGTGTTCCGCAGGGGTCGGTGCTTGGTCCGCTGCTATTCAATATATTTATAAATGATATAGAAACAGGGACGAATTGCTAAATAATAAAATTTGCAGACGAAACCAAACTATTTAGTGGTGCTTGCACTAAAGAGGACTGCGAGGAATTACAAAGGGACCTGAACAAACTAGGGGAGTGGGCGACGAGATGGCAGATGAAGTTCAATGTAGAGAAATGTAAAGTATTGCATGTAGGAAGCAGAAACTCGAAGTACAGCTATACGATGGGAGGGATGTTATTGAGCGAGAGTACTCAGGAAAGAGACTTGGGGGTAATAGTGGACAAGACAATGAAGCCGTCGGCACAGTGCGCAGCGGCTGCTAAGAGAGCGAATAGAATGCTAGGTATAATCAAGAAGGGTATTACAACCGGAACAAAAGAAGTTATCCTGCCATTGTATCGGGCGATGGTGCGTCCGCATCTGGAGTACTGCGTCCAATATTGGTCACCATACCATAAGAAGGATATGGCGATACTCGAGAGGGTTCAGAGGAGAGCGACACGTCTGATAAAGGGTATGGAAAACCTTTCATACACTGAGAGACTGGAGAAACTGGGTTAGGGTTAGAGAAGAGGAGAATTAGAGGGGACATGATAGAGCAGGAGTGCCCAATACGTCGATCGTGATCGACCGGTAGCTCAGGAAGGCAACGTGAGTCGATCGCAGAGCCCATCCCGTGGCTCCATGATATACTCGTGTTGCCGTCCCTATCTACCGGGCCTATCAGTCTTCCTCTCCCTGACGTCAAAGACGCCGACGCCGGGCATCCACTTTAGGCTGTTTTTTGTCATTTCGGGGAGAGGGGGGGCGTGGCGACGGCAGCAATAGCCTGAAAAAGAAATCATCCTGGCCCGGGTCGGTGTCATACTCCGGAACTTCTACCTCTTCCAGCAGCCTTCCTATCTGGCCCTCTACCTTATACCTGCTTCCGGCCACACCCCCTGCTCCGCGGCTCTCTTCGGCAACTCAGCAGCAGCGATCGAAACAAGCTTCTGATGTTGGGCCCTACCCTCTGCGAGTCCCGCTTGTTTCAACTTCCTTTTTCCACAAAGGTGGGACTCGTAGAGGGAAGGCCTCGATGTCGGCAGCCTGTCTTGATCACCGCTGCTGACGAGAGCCGCGGAGCAGGGGGTGTTGCCGGGTGCAGGTAGAAGGGAGAGGGCCAGATGCAGGACTCGTGGGTGAGGGAGCAGAAGAGAGAGAAAAAGAGAGAGGGGAGGGAAACAAAAGGAAATATTTCATACTGGGCTGGGCCGGAGTGGAGGGAGGGTGGAAAGATTCTGGCTACAGGGTGCATTAACAAAGGAAAAGGGGGGAAAGCTGAAAATGGAGATAGTGACACAAAGGGTAAGCAGGACCTACTGAATAAGGATAGAGATACAGAGAGGACATGAAGAGGAGGTGAAATAGAGACAGAAGTAATGCTGAAAAACTGGGGGTGGGGAGATAAAGACATTGAAAGGGCAAATGGTGAACATGGGGTAAAGACAAGGACAGAGACAAATGAAGATTCTGAAAAAGTGGTGAGATAGGGATATAGGTGAGATGGACACAAAGAAGGGTGATGCTGGAAAATAGGTGGAATGGTAATTCTGACAGACACAGAAGGGAAATGCTGGATCAAGGAGAGATGGGGCTCAGGCTGGATGGAATGGGGAGAAATGCCTTATTGGCCCGGAACTTCCTCTCCTACGTCAGAATTGACGTCAGGGAGCAGAATGCTGGTCAGCGCGACGCTTCTGCAGGTAAAGCTTGGGACGGCGGTGGCTTGGGGGCTGTTACCCGATGGTGGTGGCAGCAAACCGATTGGTTTGGGGGAGGGCACGGAGAAAGAAAGAAAAGGGGCAGACAGGGAGACAGAAAGAAGGGGGAACAGGGAGACAAAGAAAAAGTTGGGGGAGAGAATGAGGTCTGGAGGAGAGGAAACATACAGGAGGCTGAAAGAAAGGAAGAAAGATTGGATGCACTGTCAGAAGAAGAAAGTGCAACCAGAGACTCAAGAAATCACCAAACAACAAAGGTAGGAAAAATGATTTTATTTTCAATTTAGTGATCAAAATGTGTCTGTTTTGAGAATTTATATCTGCTGTCTATATTTTGTACTATGGCTCCCTTTTACTAAACCACAATAATGTTTTTTAGCGCAGGGAGCCTATGAGCATTGAGAGCAGTGCGAGGCATTCAGCGTAACTCTCTGTGCTAAAACCTACTATCGTGGGTTAGTAAAAAGGGAGGGGGTATATTTGTCTATTTTTGTATTTTTGTATTTTGTTACTGAGGTGACATTGCATAGAGTCATCTGCCGTGACCTCTTTGAAAAAACCCGGAATATGAATAATTAACATTTTCTCTGCCTTTCAGTGTGCTTTGTGTTTTTTTAAAAATTTTATTGTTGGTAGATCATTTTGACTTAGTCATTATAAAAGTAGCACGCAAGCCCATAAAGTGTGGGCACCCCTGTGATAGAGACTAACAAGATCATGAAGGGCATTGAGAAAGTAGAGAGGAACAGATTCTTCAAACTTTTGAAAACCACAAGAACGAGAGGGCATTCGGAAAAGTTGGAAGGGGACAGATTCAAAACCAATGCTAGGAAGTTTTTCTTCACCCAACTGGTGGTGGACACCTGGAATGTGCTTCCAGAGGGCGTGATAGGACAGAGTACGGTATTAGGGTTGAAGAAGGAATTGGACAGTTTTCTGAAGGAAAAGGGGATAAAGGGGTATAGATAGAGGACTACTACACAGGTCCTGGATCTGTTGGGCCGCCGCGCAAGCGGACTGCTGGGCACGATGGACCTCTGGTCTGACTCAGCAGAGGCACTTCTTATGTTCCTTAGTGGAATGCAAGGCATAGTACAGGAGTTAGCTGTGTTGGGTCCACTGGGAAACAGTGATCATAAGGTGATCAAATTTGAGCTGATACTGGGAGTGACGTTGCAAAAGAAATCTACTGTAGAGGCATATCATTTTTGAAAGGGCGCCTATGATTAAAAGAGGAAAATGATTAAAAAGGAGCAGTTGCAAAGGTTAGGACTATAATCCAAACTTGGATGTTATTTAAAAATACCATCCTGAAAGCCCAGACCAGATGCAGTCCACATATTAGCAAAGGTGGAAAGAAGAGGAAACAAGAGCCGGCATGGTTAAAAGGTGAAGTGAAAGAAGCTATTAGAGCCAAAAAAATCCTTTAAAGAATGGAAAAAGGATCCGGATGAAGAAAATAAGAAGAGACACAAGCACTGGCAAGTTAGATACAAATCATTGTTGAGAAAGCTAAGAGAGAATATGAAGAGAAACATGCCAAAGGGGCCAAGACTTATAACAATTTTTTTAGGTACATCAGAAGCAGAAAACCTATGAGGGAATCTGTGGGACTGTTGGATGATTGAGGAGCAAAGGGATGCTCAGGGAGGGTAAGGCCATAGCAGAAAGACTAAATGAATTATTTCCTTCAGTCTTTACGGAATAAGATATCCACGGAGAATTGCACAAATTAGAGCAAGGCATTCAGATCTCAATCTTCAAGTGGCCATCTTATGCGATGGTGTCCTACTTGGGCTACTCTTCACACTTTTACGAAGAGTGGATATGGTGGCTAGAGAAGATGCTGCTTTTAGGTCCTTGGTTCTGTGGGCAGGCTCATCTTTCCCTCCCTAGACGGCTGACACTGCTTTGGTATGTCAGCTAAAGTACGGACTCCTGTGTATATGTAATAATGAAAGATTAGGTTCTTACCTTGATAATCTTGTTTCTGTTAATATTGTAGCCACCACCAGGGTATCCAAGCAGAGCACAACAGCATCCCTGGTGGCCACAGCAAAATCTGATCTAGGCGTGCTACTCAGATAGCAGTCAGCCCTACAGGGACTGAAATAAAGTAAAAATCAAAACACAAAATTCTGGTTGCAAGAAAGTTTTTATTATGGTTTTAATAGTCAGAATGTGCCAAAGCAATAAGTAAAATTCTTGCACAGCTTTCAGGATTTTCCCTTTCAAAAGCAAAAACTTCACTTTCAGCATAAACAGTTTGTTTACTGGTTTTCAAAGTTCTCCTTCCTAATCTGTTCAAGGTAAGGAATAGGTAAGTCTAGCTCTTGAGCTGTATCAGTCCCAAATTTCAAACAATCATAAGAATACCAAAATCTTGGAAGCCTCCAGCTGCCACAAGCAGTGCTATGGCCGGGAAACTTGTCCCAAGTTTGCCTTAAGCAAAAAACAATTATCAGCTTTCAAACATTCCCTCCCAGATAGTGGCAAACTTCTCCCACAAAAGACAAATCTCAGCTTCCTACAAGCTTGGGCTGAAAAATGTTCAGTTCCTTGTGCAAGCACCAACCAATGCCTCGTCCCCACACTAAGTCTAAAAAGCTAACACTTGGGGTTTTCCTGAACTGAATCCTTAATGCTGCCACTATAAATCTCACAGTTCTGGCAGTAAATGCAAAGAGAAAAATATCCTAAAAAAGAAAACCAGTAACAAAAACAGTCTTACTCAAGAGTCTCAAAAACACAGCAATTCAAAATTACAGCACTTCTTTTAGTACTGCTTGGCAGCCAGACTCACGTCCATTAGCTCAGTAGTTTCAAATGGTTCCTCTGCAGCTTGTTCCTCCTGCAGCTCCATCGGCTCTTCCTGAACTATGGCTGTAAACTCTGGTGTGGACCCAGCTTCTTCCACTTCCATCAGGTCTAAGGCACTACCCTCACTTGAGCCTGAAACCTCTTCCTTAGGAAGAGACCTGTGTCTTCTCCCTAGCCTCTCCAACAGCCTAGTCAAATCCACTGGCTTTTCATGTGGGGAGCCATGCCCTGCCCTGGCTGAGCTGGATCTCACCTGAGTCTCTCTAGGTATCCCTCGGTGGACACTAGGAAAATAACAGAGACCATGGCAGGCATGGAGCCTAACTGGTCACAATATACACAGGAGTCTACAATCCTGCCAGTGTGGACTTTTGATTCATCTGTTTTCTTCCTCAGTTGTTGCCAGTGTCCATCTTAGGACCTCTTCTAAGACTGTTTCTAAGATTAAGCAGTGACATTACTAGTTCTACCCTTCTTTCCTAATTGTGTGCAGTTAGTATATATGTTTTTGTATGTGTCTACTAACCTAACACGGTTTTGTATAATATTTTAACTCCCAACTGTTTTGCTCCTTTTAAGATATTTTTTTTTAATTTCTGTACACCGCCCAGAAATTTGAATAAGCAGTATCAAATTTTTTTTTATAAACTTGAAACATGGGGGCCCACATTCATTTTTTTCTTTGGAGGATTTTAGCTCCTACTGGTTATACTTAGCTGGTTGGTTCCTTGCTACTCATGTGGCTAATTGTTGCTCCTTGTTAAGTTTTTACGTGTTTATTTGTCATTGTTCCTTTATAAATATCAGAACAGAGCAGAATGTAGTTTATTGCCGTGGAAGCTCACCATGCCTTGCCTTCTCTTTTCTATTTCAGTGGAGTTTGATTGCTTTGGTACCAGCTGAAGAGGGAATTGTTCTCCACTGCAAAAGGGGAGGAGTTAAGAGATTTAAAGTGATACCCTTCTGCAGATTCACAACTAATGGGAAGTAACAGCTAAAGTACAGACTCCTGTGTATATTAACAGAAACATGATTATTGAGGTAAGAACCTAATTTTTTGTTACCACCTAAATGTTTGACAATTTTCAGTGCTGATTGGCTAAGTTTAGCGGTCAAATCAGGCTGCACAAATAAAAGCGCTATCTTTGGCTGCTATAAACTTAGCCAGCAGTGCTGAATATTGACTTAGCCAGTTAAGTTTACTCTGGCCAAAAATAAACCAGATATTCAATGCTAGTCACTGGAAATGGACTGGCATTGAATATCTGCCACTGCTGCTGCCACTGCTGACCACAGGAGATAGCCAGCTTGCCTCCTGCGGCCTTATTATCAGATGGATTATGTTCCGTTGTGTCTCTTCTATAGACTTAGGGCTGCTTTTACAAAGTGATGCTACATATTAGCATGCGCTGAAGGTAAAGAAGCCCATAAGAATTGAATGGGCTTCTTCACATTCAGTGCGCTGATAATCCACTTTCTAAAAGGAGTCCTTAATTTATAAAAGTAACATAGAGGCCTGTGTACCTTTATATCAGGGGTGCCCACACTTTTTTGACTCGCGAGCTACTTTTAAAATGACCAAGTCAAAATGATCTACCAACAATAAAATTTTAAAAAAACACAACGCACATTGTACGCATAGAATTGTTAATTATCATTCCTATTCCAGGGTTTTTTCAAAGAGGTCAAAGCAGATGACTCTATGCATTGTCACCTCAGTAACAACCATACAAAAATAGACAAATACCCACCCCCCTCTCTTTTTACTAAACCACAATAGCAGTTTTTAGCACAGGGAGCTGCGCTGAATGCCCAGCGCTACTCTCGACGCTCATAGGCTCCCTGCGCTAAAAACCGCTATTGCGGTTTAGTAAAAGGGGACCATATTGTAAAATATAGACAACAGATATAAATTCAAACACATTTTGATCACTAAATTTAAAATAAAATCATTTTTCCTACCTTGTCTGGTGATTTCATGAGTCTCTGGTTGCACTTTCTTCTTCTGACTGTGCATCCAATCTTTCTTTCAGCCTGTATGCTTCCTCTTCTCCACACCTCATTCCCTCCCCCAACTTTTTCTTCCTCTCTCCCTGACCTTTCTTTCTTTCTCTCTTCATGCCCCCTTTCTTTTTTTCTGTCTCCCTGCCTGCCCCCTTTCTTTCTTTCTCCCTGCCCTTCCCCAAGCCACTGCCGCTGCCATCGGGGAACAGGACCCAAACCGCCACCAATGGATAACAGGCCCCAAAGCCGACGCCGACCGCCCCATGCTCTCCCTGCTTCGGGCCGACCAGGATTCCTCTCCTCAACGTCAATTCTGCCGTCGGAGAGGAAGTTCCGCCCAGCCAGGCAGCGATTGGCTGGCCCGAACTTCTTCTCCGACGGCAGAATTGACGTCGGAGAGAGGAAGACTGATCTGCCCGATAGATCGCCAAGGCAAAGTGAGTCCTGGGTGATCGACTCACTTTGCCTTGGCGAGTTATCGGTCGATCGCGATCGACCTATTGGGCATCCCTGCTTTATATAATAAGGACCCAGCCCCCTACCCCAGCCACAGCCCCAAAAATTGTCAACAAAAAACAAACATAGTAACATAGTAAATGACGGTCCATCCAGTCTGCCCAATCATACATGCGCCATAAATGAATTTAGTTTAAATGGTCCTTTTTCTTAGATATTTATGGGCCAGAAACTCAGAGCCCTGCCCAGTAGTATGCTTAAGTTCCATTAAAGCTCACTCCAGCCCATCTTAACCATCCCAGCCATTGAAACCCGTCCCAGTCCATCCTCAACTGAATGTCCATATATGGGACACAGGCCATGCAAGCATGCCTTAGTTCCTTCAATGCATACCCATTATTTTCTGATTAAAGATCCTCTGTGTTCATCTCATGCTTGTTTGAGCTCTGTCATCGTTTTTCTTCTCCACCTTCCTTGGAAGCGCATTCCATGCATCAACCACCCTCTCCTAACATTACTCTTGACTATACCACCCCTCAACCTCAAATTAGGCCCTCGTGTTTTACCATTTTCCTTTCTTTGGAATAGATTTGGTTCTACGTTAATACTTTTGAAGTATTTGAACGTTTCAATCATATCTCCTCTATCCTTTCTTTCCTCTAGGGCAGGGGTGTCAAACTCAACCACACTAAGGGGCTGAAATCCTAAACAGGCAAAGTCACGGGCCAGACTCCACCCAATATCCACCCCAGACCCCGCCCCCATAATAGTGCTAATTATAATACAAATTTTTCCATTCATTTTTCATATATATACCGTACACACACACATACAATATAATCTTATTAACACATAATGGTAATGGTTAACCACAAAATTAAACTACACAAAAAACACTGTATGCTTCTCAACATTCATTCCTACCAGAACACAGATGACCTCTATGCAAATACAGGGCCAAAAACTAAAAGTACTAATATATAAAAATGAAACGCATGCAGTACAACCCCAGAAAAAAATAAACAAATATATTTCGTCCTGAGCAGTGCAAAAGATAGCAGATTAAAACTCTCAAAATTGACACAATTCAAACACTAAATTGAAAATAAAATCATTCCCCCTACCTTTGTCGTCTCCTTCCCTCACCACTGCAGCTATGCAGAATATTACTGGAGGCAGGATAGGTACTCATGCTTCCCCACCCCTACACACATTGTACTGCTGGGCCAGACCAGTAGGGAGGTGGAGCTGGAGGAGGAAGTCAGGAGGGGAAGTGGAGCTGGAGGTGGAAATCAAGAGGGCAAGCCTAGAGTTATAATCAGCCCCCCCCCACCTTGCTGCCTCAATTTTCTCTTATGGTTTGGCTTCTTCTTCTCTTCAGCAGTAATTTAACAGTGCCAGCCAGTAATTTACACTGCTGGTGTGGTATCAACTTGCGCATGCCAGTAGCGCATCAAAAATTAATTTAACGGTGCTGGCCCCAGCGATGCTTCCCAGCTGGGGCCGGCACAGTTAAATTCACGTCTGCTGCGCTGCCGGCACATGCAAGTTGACAATCACACCGGCGGTGTAAATTACTGGCCGTCAATGGGGTGCGTCGCTGGGGTAGATTTTGTTGTGTTACTGACGTGCACAAGCTGATGATGTTGTCGTCGGGTGAGGGCCCAAAACAGAAAGCAAGGCGACATTGAAGCTGATGATGTTGCCGTCAGGTGAGGGCCCAAAACAGAAAGCAAGGTGACATTGTGAAGTTCTGTTTACTCCCCCGTAATGCCAGCCCTGAACTACGGGCCACATAAAACAGCCAGGTGGGCTGGACTTGGCCCGCGGGCCTTGTTTTTGACACATGTGCTATAGGGTATACATATTCAGGGCTTCCAGTCTCTCCTCATACGTCTTCTGGCACAAACCTCCTACCATTTTCGTTGCCTTCCTCTGGACCGCTTCAAGTCTTTTTATGGTCTTTCGCCAGATATGGTCTCCAAAATTGAACAGAATACTCCTAGTGGGGCCTCACCATCGACCTGTACAGGGGCATCAATACCTTCTTTCACGCCTCTCTCTATACAGCCTAGCATCCTTCTGGCAACAGCCACCGCCTTGTCACACTGTTTCTTCACCTTTAGATCTTCAGATACAATCACTCCAAAGTCCTTTAACCCATCCATGCATATCAGCCTCTCGCCTCCCAGCACATACGGTTCCTTCCAATTTCTAATCCCCAAATACATTACTCTATACTTCTTTGCATTGAATTTTAGTTGCTTGATATTAGACCAGGGATCTCAAAGTCCCTCCTTGAGAGCCGCAGTCCAGTTGGGTTTTCAGGATTTCTCCAATGAATATGCATTGAAAGTAGTGCATGCACATAGATCTCATGCATATTCATTGGAGATATCCTGAAAACCTGACTGGATTGCGGCCCTCAAGGAGGGACTTTGAGACCCCTGTATTAGACCATTCTTCTAACTTTTGCAGATCCTTTTCATGTTTTCCACTCCCTCCTCGGTGTCTACTCTGTTACTAATCTTGGTATCATCCGCAAAAAGACAAACTTTTTCTTCTAACCCTTCTGCAATGTCGCTCACAAACATATTGAACAGGATCGGCCCCAGCACCGATTCCTGAGGGATTCTACTACTTACCTTTCCTTTCTCCAAGCGACTTCCATTAACCACCCTCTGGCGTCTGTACATCAACCAGTTTCTAATCCAGTGCACCACTTTGGATCTTAACTTCAGCCTGTCAAGTTTGTTCGAGAGCCTTCTATGAGGAACTGTGTCAAAGGCTTTGCTGAAATATTTTCAGAAGTACTAGGGGACATGCCATGAAGCTACTAAGTAGTAGATTTAAAACAAACCAGAGAAAGTATTTCTTCACACAACATGTAAATAAACTCTGGGATTTGTTGCCAGAGATGTGGTGAAATCAGTTAGCTTAGCAGGGTTTAAAAAAGGTTTGGATAATTTCCTGAAAGAGAAGGCCATGAGCCATTATTGAGATGGCATGGGGAAATTCACTGCTTATTCCTAGGATAAGCAGCATAAAATCTGTTTTACTACTTGAGATCTGGCTAGGTACTTGAGACCTGGATTTGCCACTGTTGGAAATAGGACACTGGGCTTGATGGACCTTCGGTCTGTCCCAGTATGGCAATGCTTATGTTCTTAAATTATGTCTAGCATATGCCCTTAATCCAATTCTCCAGTCACTCAATCAAAAAATTCAATCAGATTCGTTTGGCACAATTTACCTTTTGTAAAACCATGTTGCCTTGGATCCTGTAACCCATTTGATTCTAGGAATTTCACTATCCTTTCTTTCAGCAACACTTCCATTATTTTTCCAATAACCGAAGTGAGGCTTACCGGCCTGTAGTTTTCCGCTTTATCTCTGCGACCACTTTTGTTAATAGGGACCACATCCGCTCTTCTCCAATCCCAGGAACCACTTCCATCTTCAAAGATTTGTTGAACAAGTCTTTAAGAGGACCCGCCAGAACCTCTTTGAGCTCCCTCAATATCCTGGGATGGATCCTGTCCGGTCCCATTGCTTTGTCCACCTTCAATTTTTCAAGTTGTTCATAAACACTCCATTTCAAGTTGTTCACAACACTCCATTCTTACGTGTGACTTTGTCAGATAATCTTGGTCCTTCTCCAGGATCTTCTTCCGTGAACACAGAACAGAAGTATTTGTTTAACATATTTGCTTTTTCCTCATCACTCTCTAAATATCGATATATATCATATTTTAGTCTCACAATTCCATTTTTCTTCTTCTTCCTTTCATTAATATATCTGAAAATATTTTTGTCTCCCTTTTTTACATTCCTAGCCATTTGCTCTTCCGCTTGCGCTTTCGCCAGACGTATCTCTTTTGGCTTCTTTCAGTTTCACCCAGTACTCCTCTTCTTGGGTATTTTTATATTTTACAAACGCCAGCTCTTTTGCCTTTATTTTCTCCGCAACAAGTTTAGAGAACCATTTCGGTTTCATTTTTCTCTTGTTTTTATTTATTTTCCTCATGTGAAGGTCAGTAGCCATTTTTTATTGCTCCTTTCAGCTTAGATCACTGTTTTGTCTCTCGTACTCCTCAGACAACATCCAAAGTTGTGCTCCTGACCCAATAACCCCCCTCCCTCCAGCGCCAGAGGCATCAGCAGCAGCCACAAATCTCCCTCCCTCCCTGAAGCAGCAGGACGCTTGTCCTGACAACTTCCCCTACCTCCCTCTGTTCTTGATGCACCACAGCCGGTCCTGACAACCCCCTCCCTCCCTCCCTTCCTCCATTCCGAAGCAGTAGAGCCGGTCCTGACTACCCCCTCCCTCCCGTCCTCCCTTCCCGAAGCAGTAGAGCGTCCTAACAAACCCCCCTCCTTCCCTCACATGAAGCTGTAGCAGCAGCCGGTGAACAGAGGAAATGCTGATAGACTGCTTCCAGCCAGCCCTGGCAGGACTTTCCTCTGCTGCGTCACTTCCAACGTGGCAGAGGAATGGCCCTGCTGGGGCTGGCCAGAATTTGCCTGTTTACTGGTGCTTCCTGTGCTTGCCGGCTGCCACAAGTGCTTTGGGGGAGGGAGGGAGGGGGGATATCAAGACGCTCTTCTGCTTTGGGAATGGAGGGAGGGTGTTGATAGGACCTGTTCTACTACTTCAGGAACAGAGGGAGGGAGGGTTGTCAGGACTGGCTCTACTGCTTCAGGAACGGAAGGAGGGAGGGAGTGGGAGAAGAGAAAGTTGGAGAGAAAGGGGGGAGAAGAGAAAGTGAGAGAGCAAGAAGGGAAGAACAGATTCTGGACCTGCAAGTGATGGTAGAGGGATGATAGAATGAGGTGGGAAGGGAGACCAAACGTATTTTTACATTAACTCTCACGCAATCAGAAACTACAGCGCATTACTCACAAACCGAGGATTGACTGTATTGGGTTTCCTGAAGTTTCCAGAGACTTGAGCTCCATAGGTGAAAGTAATGAAGGGGTCAGCAATGAGGAAAAGGATAGAATGCATTACAGAAGGAAATACAGTGGAGAAAAAATTCGATTGACCAAAAGGAAAAAAGAAGAAAAAGTACCAGTGAAGGCATGACGTTATTTGAGACATGTATAGAGACACAAGGAGGAGTATTGAAACCCAGTTGCACAAACTTTGAGCTTAGGGGCAGCAGCTCCACCAGTGAGGCATACCACCCTTCTGGGGTATTTGTTGTTTTAGGTTTGTTTGGGTTTTTTTTTGGGGGGGAGGGGTTTGGGTGGGGGGGTTAGAGAGTAGTAATAAAAAAAATTTTGTGAATAATGCTGGCTATACTTAAGTGAGCCATAAAATAGAAGAATATATATATAACAGATAGATAGAGAAAAGGTTTGAACTGGATATAATGCAATAGCCATTCCTGATAGAAAATAGAAGAGGAATGGAGAAAACTGTGAAGATAGCAGTATGACATATGACATAACAAGTGCAAGTAACTACATTAAACAAATGAAGTTCCTTCATTGGAAATAAAAGGATGAACCCTGGAAGGGATTATAACTTAAGCCCCTGTGTACCAGTGGCCAAAAACCCCCAGCTCTGGTGAGCTACAGCAAGGTATGAATAACGTGACCATTTATTTTTTTCATAAAAACGGGACATCTACTGATTTTCAATCCCGCCCCAATCCTGCCCTAGCCCTGCTCCACCTCCAATTTCTTCCATTCATTTTTCATGTACACACAATATCTTATCCATTCATAATGGTAACCATAACATTTTTAAAAACCCACAAAGCACACTGTATGCAGAGAAAATGTTAATTATTTATATTCTTTTTTTTTTTTCAAAGAGGTCAAGACAGATGACTTTAAATTATGCAATATCACTTCAGTAACAACTATAGAAAAATAGACAAATACAGCAAACCCTCAATATTCACAGGGGTTTGGGGCAGAGCTGGCCCGCGAATAGGGAAAAATCGCGTATAATCTTTTGTGCCGGCTCTGACCCACCCCCACCTTCCTCCTGCGTCCCCGACCTTACCTGGTGGTCTAGCAGTGATGCGAGGCAGGAGTGATTTTCCTACACTCCTGCCCTGTGTAAAGCCATAATCAAAATGGCTCCCGTGAGTTCCCGTTGTCATCGCTAGACCACCAGGTAAGATCTGGAGGATGTCCGGGGCAGCGTTTCGCCATTAAAAAACAAGGGGACAAAAAAATCACAAATAACCAAATTTGCGAGTGGGGAAACCGCGAATCAGGAGGGGGAGCTGTATAGTGCAAAATATAGACAGCAGATATAAATTCTCAAAACTGACACATTTTGATCACTAAATTGAAAATAAAATCATTTTTCCTAGTTTTGTTGTTTGGTGATTTCATGAGTCTCTGGTTACACTTCCTTCTGACTGCATCCTTTCTTTCTTTCTCTCTCTTTCTCTTTCTTTCTATCTCTCCCTGCCCTCCCAAGCCACCACCGCTGACAATTTCTCCCTGCTTTGCTGACACCGACGCAGCAACTGTACAATGGCTGGCCCAAAAGCCTTCCCCCGAACTCAATTCTGACGTTGGAGAGGAAGTTCTAGGCCAGCCAATCACTGTCAGAATTGACGTCGGGATGAAGGCTTCTGGGCCAGCCATTCTGCAGTTGCTGCACTCGCCTGGCCTGGCCCTGTTGCTGTGTCAGAGGCAGGGAAGCAGGGAGAAAGCCCAGGTTCTGCGATCGTCTGTCACGTTGTCCCCACGCACAGCTTCTGGATGCTTTCTCTGAAAATGGGACATTTCAGCATCCCAAAGCTGTGCGTGGGGACAACAGGACAGGGGATCTAAAAACGTATGGTCACATCAGGTATGAAGGAATAATCAAGAGGATTATACTGGGCAACAAATTTTTCCAAAAGTTTTGCTTCCTTAAAACAAACTGGTGACTATGATAGACCCCTTCAAAATAAACAAAAATATAATTCCCTATTGACTTTATCACGTAAGAATTTTGAGAAGCATGATTGTATCTTTAATTTACTATAGCATTTTTTTTAATACACAAAAGCCTCCTTTTACGAAACTGTGATAGCAGTTTCTAGCAAAGGAAGATGCACTGAATGGCCCGCATTACTCCCGATACTCATTGAGTTCCTATGAGCGTTGGAAGCAGCACAGGCCATTCAGCGCAGCTCCCCGTGCTAGAAACTACTATCACAGTTTTGTAAAAGAGGGGGTAAATTTCTGATACGCTGTGATAGTTTGCCATGGCTAAAGTGTTTTAAGAACATAAGAAGATAAGAAGTTGCCTCCGCTGAGTCAGACCAGAGGTCCACTCCCGCGGCGGCCCATCAGCTCCATGACTTGTCTAAAACCTTTCAATCCCCTTTATCCTTCTATCTATACCCTTTCATAATCCTATCTCTACCTCTATCTATATCCCTCAATCCCCGTATCCTTCAGGAATTTATCCAATCTTTCTTTGAAACCCTGTAATGTACTTTGTCCTATCACAACCTCCGGAAGCACATTCCAGGTGCCCACCACCCTCTGAGTGAAAAAGAATTTCCTAGCATTGGTTCTAAACTTGTCCCCTTTCAATTTCTCCGAGTGTCTCCTTGTTCTTGTGGTTCCCAATAGGCTGAAGAATCTGTCCCTCTCCACCTTCTCTATGCCCTTCATGATCTTGTAAGTCTCTATCATGTCTTCTCCAGGGAAAAGAGCCCCAGCCTTTCTAACCTGTCTGCGTATGAAAGGTTTTCCATACCTTTTATCATTTTTTGTCGCTCTTCTCTGAACCCTCTCAAGTATCGCCATGTCCTTCTTAAGGTACAGTGATCAATATTGGACACAGTACTCCAGATGCGGGCACACCATCGCACAATACAGCAGCATGATGACTTCCTTCAATCTGGTTGTAATACCCTTCTTAATAATACCCAACATTCTGTTTGCTTTCTTTGAGGCCGCTGCGCATTGTGCCGTTTACTTCATTGTTGTATCCACCAGCACACCCAAGTCTTTTTCAAGGTTACTTTCCCCTAGTACTAATCCCCCCATTTTGTAGCTGAACATCAGGTTCTTTTTCCCTATATGCATGACCTTGCATTTCTCTACATTGAAGTTCATCTGTCATTTATTTGCACATTCCTCCAGTTTGTTCAGGTCCCTTTGTAGGTCTTCACATTCCTACACACTTCTAACCCTGCTACAGAGTTTAGTGTCATCCGCAAATTTTATAACTTCACACTTTGTCCCTGTTTCTAGGTCATTAATAAATTTATTGAACAGCAGCGGTCCTAGTACCAACCCCTGCAGAACACCGCTCGTGACCCTCCTCCAGTCTGAGTAGTGGCCCTTCACTCCAACCCTTTGCTTTCTGCCTGCCAACCAGTATTTAATCCATCTCTATACGTCCCCTTCCACCCCGTGGTTCCACAACTTCCTAAGCAGCCGCTCATGGGGTACCTTGTCAAAGGCTTTTTGGAAGTCGAGATAAATGATGTCTATGGGTTCACCTTTGTCCATCTGGCTGTTTATCCCTTCAAAGAAGTCAGTAAGTTCATTTGGCACGATCTTCCCTTGCAGAAGCCATGTTGGCTCGCTTTCATTAATCCATTTTTTTCTATGTGTTCACAGATGCTGTCTTTTATCAGCGCTTCTACCATTTTGCCCGGAACTGAAGTCAAACTTACCGGCCTGTAGTTCCCCAGGTCACCTCTTGATCCCTTTTTAAAGATAGGTGTAACATTTGCTATTTTCTAGTCCTCCGGGATCTCCCCAGTTTTCAAGGATAGGTTGCAAACTCGTTGGAGTATTTCCGGTATTTCGTTTCTTAGCTCTTTTAATATCCTTGGGTGGATTCCGTCCGGGCCTGGTGATTTGTCGCTTTTCAATCTAGCTAATTTTCCAGTATCCAGTGCATCTCGTTGCAATGTCCAACAATAGTCAGCCAGCATTGATGGATTCCAGTTACCCTGAGTTCTTTTTTCTATAGTACAAATGTCCTGGTGAAAACTTTCTACAACTTCCAAGCATAATGTAAAAAAAAATTACCAAAAACCACAAAATTATATTGGCAAACCATTAAATTGTACTTTGCAAGATCTGCTAATTTCTCACTATTAAACTTAACTAAATCATGGAGACTAGGAAGAAAAAGTCTTCAAGGGCTCATATTCTTGTCCTACTCTCTACTACTGGGTTACTAGACAACTGGACGCTGGAGAGTCACTGGACGTGGTATATTTGGACTTCAGTAAAGCATTTGATACCGTCCCTCATCGAAGATTACTGAACAAGCTGAAATCGATAGGATTAGGAGACACTCTAACTACATGGGTTGGGGATTGGCTGAGCGGTAGACTTCAGAAGGTGGTGGTGAACAGTGCCCTATCCGAAGCATCGGACGTGATCAGTGGAGTGCCGCAGGGCTCGGTCCTGGGCCCAATTCTATTCAACTTATTCATAAGAGATATGACGCAGGGACTTAGAGGAAGGGTATCACTGTTCGCCGACGATGCCAAACTTTGCAACATAGTAGGCAAAAGCTTATTACCTGATAATTTGACACACGACCTACTGTTTCTGGAACAATGGTCGACTACTTGGCAGCTAGGCTTCAATGCTAAAAAATGCAAGATAATGCACCTGGGTAAGAGAAACCCGCGTAGAACTTATGTACTAAATGGTGAGTCCTTGGTTAGGACCACGGCGGAACGCGATCTAGGAGTGATCATTAGCGAGGACATGAAGGTTGCCAATCAAGTGGAGAAGGCCACCTCCAGGGCAAGACAAATGATGGGATGTATCTGCAGAGGTTTCGTCAGCAGGAGACCTGAAGTTATGATGCCGTTGTACAGAGCCATGGTGAGACCTCACTTGGAGTACTGTGTTCAGTTTTGGAGACCACACTACCGAAAGGACGTGCTGAGGATCGAATCGGTTCAGCGAACGGCCACCAGGATGGTCTTGGGGCTCAAGGATCTCACGTATGAAGAAAGACAAAAGAAATTGCGGCTGTACTCACTTGAGGAAAGAAGAGAACGGGGAGATATGATTGAAACATATAAGTACATCACGGGATGCATCGAGTCAGAAGATGATATCTTCTGGCTCATGGGACCCTCGACCACCAGAGGGCATCCGCTGAAAGTCAGGGGAGGGAAGTTTCATGGCGACTTCAGGAAGTACTTCTTCACCGAGAGAGTGGTGGATCATTGGAACAGACTCCCACTCCAGGTGATAAAGGCCAGCAGCGTGACGGATTTTAAGAGAAAATGGGATACTCACGTGGGATCTTTAAGGGAGTAAACTCAGGGAGGAGGGATACTTGGAATGGGCAGACTTGGTGGGCTATAGCCCTTTTCTGCTGCTTTTTTCTATGTTTCTATGTTTCTACTTAAGCAATGATTAGTCATTTAAAAAAACCTCCCTTGGTCTATTCCATGACTGGATAAGTCAATTTAAACTCTGTTCAGCCTTAATCAATATCCAGTAAATATTATTTTTTTTGTTTGAACCACTTAACTTTTTGGCAAATTTCTGTGAGACTACTTTATGTAGTGAATCTTCAGCTCAACGGAGTTTTCCCATTTCACTTTGTAAAACTTCTTCAGGAACAGAAGGTTCAGTATTTCTAAGCAATTCACCAGCTCGAAAACCAGAATCCTGCAATATAAAATTCAACGGTATGTTTGTCACTTACTGCATCAAGATTTGCGGGGAATAAGTCCCAGTGTGAATGTAGAAAGTGCATCTTCAGTGATATGTTGCACTTCATGGTTTTGTATGCTCTAAGAAGTTTATCAACCAATTGAATATAGTTTGGTATTCTGTAACTGCCAAGAAAATTCTCAACATCCTTGAATGATTTCCAGGCGATTTTCTCTGGCCCAACAGTTCTTCAAATCTCTCATCATTTATGATGTGTCTGATCTGCGGACCGACAAAAATTCCTGCCTTAATCTTGGCATTATTCTTGGAAACATCTGTCTTTGATTTTTTTTTTTTTAACCTTTACCTTCCTTGTTCATTGCTTTAATAAAATTTTTCATCAGTCCAAGTTTTATGTGAAGAGGAGGCAAAAAATCTTTGCCAGCTCAACAAATGGTTCATGTACCACATTTTTATGTCCTGAAACCAAATTCTTTTGGAATGGCCAGTTCTTTTCAATATAATGCAACTCCTCAGCATGGCTATTCCATTCACAAATAAAACAACAGTACTTGGTATGGAAAGGCTGGAGTGAGCTTTGATGGAGACTCCAGTAGATGGAACCTAAGCACAGTACTGGACAGGGCTCTGGGTTTCTGGCCCAGAAATATCTAAGAAAAAGGACCATTTGAACTAAATTAATTTATGGAGCATGTTGGGCAGACTGGATGGACCACTAGGATCTTTATCTGCCGTCATTTACTATGTTACAATTATCCAGTATCCACCAGTCCCCATGGGTGCCGGATAACTGAGATTCTACTCTATTACATATTACTTTATATACTCGGGACCAAAAACGGAGGTCTCAGTTTACATTTGAGCTTCCTTTTGATGATGGTGCTTTTATCCTCCCCTCTCCACACGATGACCAACGCTGCTATTTTCCACCCCTTCCGATGTCTGGAACTGCTAACTCTCCCACTCTCCGATGAACAGCACTTTTATCCCTCCGATGACTGGCATTGCTATCTCCCCCTCAACCTCCCCCTCTGATGACTGGCACTCCTATTCTCCACTACCTGCTCCCCCCTGCCCCAGACCGACATCGCACTTACAGTCCTGATGCTCTGGAAGTCCACACCAACACTCTGTGCTGGGCTGAAGGGCCTTGAGCATCAGTGCATGTTCAAGGCCTGCTGACTCCCGCCCTCTTTAGGATTCTCAAAGGGAGCCAAGCAAACCTTGAGCATGTTCAGACACTCAAGGCCTTTCAGTCCAGCACAGAGCGTCGGCTTCCAGAGCATCGGGACTGTAAGTGCAATATAGGATCTGGGACGGGGGGAGCAGGTAGTGGAGAATAGGATTGCCTAAGCCACTGTTCTTCGATTCTCCAGCGCTGCCGGTGGTCTCCTCTGTACTTTTCTTTTGACGTGGTCCACCCACTTCTGAAGTAACTTCCTGTTTCTGCTTGGGCAGACCGCAGCAAAGGAATCGCTGCCGCTCTAGTGACCTCTTTGTAGTTTTCTTGATGAGAGGGGCTTCGGAATCAGGTGGTGAGAACATTTAGTGGAACCAGGGGGGAGGGGAGGGAGGAAGAAGGGAGAGATGCTGAATGGGAGGGGCAGAGAGAAGAGGATCAGTTGCACATGGATGGAGGGAAGAGGAAGGAAATGGTGGTACATGGATGAAGGGAATAGGAAGAGAATGGGGCACATGGATGGAAGGAAGGGGAAGAGATGGGGCACATGGATGGAGGGAAGAGAAGGTGCACATGGATGGATGGAAGGAAGCAGAAGAGGAGGGAAGAGAAGGAGCACTTGGATGGAGGGAAGGGGAAGAATTGGAAAGATAGATTTGAGATAGAAGCAGAAAAATGGAAGAAAACGGAATATGAAAATCAGTGCAAAGATGGATGTAATGCAAGAGGTGAAGGAGAGGAAAGAAATAGCAAATGCCTAAGGAGGCCTTGAAAACAGAGTTGAGCACAGATGTAAAAAGATGATCAGAAAAGTAAAATTGCCAGATAACAAAAGTAGGAAAAATGTTTTTAATTTTCAATTTAGTGATTGAAATATATCAATTTTGAAAATATACATCTGTTGTTTTTATATTTTAGACTGTTCAGGAAGAAATGCATTTCTTTCTATTTCTCTTGTGGTGTACTGTGTGCAGAGTCTGACGTATTAGGGTTTTGTTTGTGTACAATAGTACTTTTAGTTTGTGGGTTTGTATTTGAAAAGGTTTCTTTCTGCTTTCTGCATATGTGACTGAGGCCAGGTGTTCTGGTGCAGATAGAAGTCCAGAAACTTTGGTTGGTGTTATGGCCCCAAGTAGGAAAATATTTATCGGCTCTCCTTCAGCTTTTTTGGACTCAAAACAGCTCCATCTGAAAAATTTGTGATTACTTATGGCATGATCCCTGACAAACGACGCACACATAACCCAAATTTTTAACCTCTGTTTATATTCGTGTTTATATTTGGATCAGTATACAGTGGTGCCTCGCATAACGGACGCCTCGCACAGCGAACGCTGCGCATAACGAACTTTTTGTCTTGCTCCCTATAACGAACTTCGTTTCACACAACGAAGTCGCCCGAGGGGCCCCGGGGGGGGGCGGAACTACTCTCGCCGCTTCCTAATGTGAGCCGGGAACAGCAGCACCCTCACC
This sequence comes from Geotrypetes seraphini, assembly GCF_902459505.1. NCBI lineage: Eukaryota > Metazoa > Chordata > Amphibia > Gymnophiona > Dermophiidae > Geotrypetes > Geotrypetes seraphini. The sequence continues at coordinate 278,295,040 of NC_047085.1, read as the reverse complement.
TTACCTCGGATGCCGAGTTTTCCGGCTTTCTTTTTCGGCCAGCCACACGCTTTCAGGGAGCAGCACATGCGCGCATGCTCTGTTGTTCAATCTTCTCCTCTGACGCAACCGGAAACCGGAAGTTGCAGGAGAGGAGAACATTGATCAACTCCAGCAGCTGCGCATGCACAGCTTTTTGAGATCGTGCCGGGAGCCAGACCCGCTGATGCACAGCAGCAGTGAATATTGTGCAGACAAACTAACCTGCTGGTACAGCCGAAGAGGGAGGAAGGAAAACTGTTGAATTTCTTGGGGGAAAGATGAGGAGTTCTGGCCAGCAGGGGAGGGAAAGCTGGACAGTACGGGGGAGGAGCAGTAGGGAATGCAAGAGATCACTGCCCTCTCCAGCCAAAATTTTCCTTTTCAGAGGGACCCCGACATGGCAGCCATTCTCACAAACTGCCTGCGGCTGCCCCGAAGTTTTCCCTCTGCTGCAACTTCCCGTTTCTGATAGGGCAGATCGCCGCAAAGGGAAAGCTTCGGGGCAGCTACCGGCAGTTTATGAGAACAGCTGCCATGTCGGGGTCCCTCTGAAAAGGAAAATTTAGGTGTTTAATAAAGAAGTTTGGATCGCAGGGCCCCTTAGATCTATGCTCCCCCCTCTTACGCCAGCCCTGGGACCCTTCTGACAGTTTCGGGCCCTAGGCAAGTGCAGAGCTGCACTCAAGTGGCTAAAGAGCCACATGCGGCTCGCGAGCCGCGGTTTGCCGACCACTGACCTAGGACAACTGGAGGGTCAGGTGATTTGCCTAGAGTCACATGGAGCTGCAGTGGGAACTGACCCAGTTCCCGAAGTTCTTAGCCTCCTGCAGATCGTGCGGCTGGGTGAGGGAGAAGGCTGGCAGGCTCTGCATGTGAGGTGAGGTGGAGGGAGGGAAATGTAGGGCTGCAGAACGAATTATTTTGTTTTACAGGTATTCTTATGGGACAACAGGGCTGCAGAACGAATTATTTTGTTTTACATGTATTCTTATGGGAAAACGCGTTTCACACAACGAACGTTTCACATAACAAACTTGCTCCTGGAACGGATTAAGTTCGTTGTGTGAGGCACCACTGTATATTCGAGTATATATGATGATTGCGATTAATCGCCACTACACAATGTGATTAATTGTAATTAAAATTTTAATCTTCCAGCAGCCAGGTTTACAACATCTAAATTTTGCATAAAAACTTAAAAAAAATTTTTTTAACCTGGGCTCATCATCAAACATGGAATATAACCATACTGCCTCCTGTGGTCTGAATATCGGCCTCATTGTCTATATCAATTTTCTTTCTGGACTCATGTTTTGTATGATCATTTTCACTGACTGATTTTATCAGAATTTTGCCTTCAAAACAAGGGCAGTATCATCCACTCAGAATTAGACTTTTTAAAGCTTTATGATATTTTCTGACTAGCATTTCTATTATCTTAATTACAGACGAGTTCATATTACTTCAGTGACCTTGGAGCATCTGAATGGGGCTTATAAATTAGAAGAAGGAAATGGACCTGAAAGGGATCCATATCTTAAGGAGCATAATGTTGTAACCTACCTTGTAATTAATCCAAAGGTCAGTGCTTTTTCTTTGATGTTGGTTCTTTGATTTGTTTTGTAGGTGCTCATACAGTAATTAATTCCCTCTTCAACCCTTATTACTGTGTCTAAGTTTTATTATCAGAGAGCTGATTAAATACACAAAATTACTTCTGTGTTGTACTTTGATTTTAAGGTTTTGTTGAGACAAAATCATTAAAATGCCATTTGTAATATCTCTTCAGAATTTCCATTAGGTTTGATGTTCCTGACCAACAATAATTTCAAAAGTTAGAAAAGGCTCAATATTGAAAGAAGTCCTTTTACTAAGATGTGCTAAATTCTAAGAAGCCCATTTTATACCTATGGGCATCTTAGCATTTAGCATGCTCTAAATTTGTTAGTGCACCTTAATAAAACGACTGCAAAAATACTAACTGGCAAATTCTATATAGTCTGCCAAAAGTTAGGTGCCTACATTGGTGTACCTAACTTAATTGGTGCCGGTAATTGACAATTAACTGCTCATAATTGCCACTAATTAGGCTTATCTGAAAATTAGGTGCCTAACTCAAAAAACACAATTCTATAAAAAATAGGTACCTAGTCCAAAGCACCTGCCTAAAAGTGGGCATGTTAGGGGAAGATCATGGGCGTGTTTTCAAGTTAGGTGCCTCTTTTTGAATTAGCCACAGGTATTTAGGTAAAGAAAACCCTAGCAAAAGTGCTTCCTGGGTCATGGAATGATTTTCCAAAGGCTACCTAGCAGGGATGGTGTGCATCTATCAAATAAAGGAAGAAGTGTCTTCAGCAGCAGAGTGACTAACCTACTGAAGAGAGCATTAAACTAGAATCATTGGAGCAGAGTGATCAAAGCCCCCAGGCAAGTATAAACCCTCAGGTAAGTGAATCACTAAATACCTCTGCACAAATGGGAAAAAGGGGCAATGTCTGGAAATCAGTATATACCAGAGCTTCAAATTTGGGAAATAAGGTTCTGAATCTAGAGGCTGTGATGGTAGAGGCTGAGTTGGATTTTGTGGTGATCACGGAGACGTGGTTCATGGAGAACAATGACTTGGATATAATAATGACAGAGTAAGGAAAGGGAGTGGCATGATCATATTAAACAAGAAGATATTTTTAATATAAATTCCACACCCCCAAATAGCAAATTACACCCAAAGTGGAGTATAAAATTAGGAATATATAGTCAATTCTTAAAGGAAGACAAATTCTTCTGAAATAGTTGTCCTATGGTTTTATTACTGAACCATCATGTCTATTCTAGGAGAAAGGACCTCAGACAGGTTTGTTTGTTTTTTTTTTCTTCAAATTATGTTTATTGAAAATGGCAAATGGTTCAGACAAGCAAATACAATCAGCAAAAAAACTTACTCAGTACCAAAGAGAACCCAAAGAATGAGGAGAGCAGCAGCAAACAAGCATGAACAAGCCTCCCCCAAATAAAGGATGCCAACAAGAGATGTGTCAGCGCTCAACAAGAGGACAAAACGTGAATCAAGCAATCCCCACCCCCAGGACTCACAAAAGTACAAAGCCAGACTAGACCCCCAGCCATAATTTATAATGTAGAATCCCCCACAAACACCAGCACCCAGAAATAGTCACCCAACCACCACGCGTACAAATCAACCAGACACACCTGCCCCACCATACCCAACCCAACCCCCCCCAGGGAGTGCAAGCAGGAAGTAAATAAGGAAAAGGATGACAACAGAAATGGAAAACCCCAGATGGATAGATGGTCAAAAGATAGCCCGCAGAAAGGAGAAATTAGAGTGTAAGAAGCTCCAGCAAACTTTCCCACAGAGCGACATAGTGCCTCAGGTCCAGCCTACTAGATTTAGTGTAAGAGCGGATTTCAAATTGTGCCATCTCTCTCAGCTTGGCACACCATTGGGCTGACGGGGGCATGTCCTCGGAAACCCAGTAGGTTAAAATTAATTTTTTCCCCACCAAAATGGCATTGTAAAGGAATCTGCGTTGCGGGAGGGAGAAACCCTGATCCCCTAGGGACCCCTGCAAGCCCAGAAGGATACCATAATCCCACTCAACAGAGCTGTGGAGAACTGTGTCAAGAAGGCCCAGAAGCCCCGTCCAAATAGTAAGCTCTGTACATTCAAGAAAAGAGTGAGGGTATGTACCAGGCTTACATTTACACTTACTACATAAGTCGCTAGTCCATAGCCCTATCTGAGCCCCCCGCTGCCTAGTAATGTAGACTCTATGCAAAAGTTTATACTGCAATTCCTGATAATCTGCCGATTTAGAGAAGAGATACAGAGACCGGAAGCAATCCATAAATTGGGGTTCAGAAATACTCTGACCCAGATCCCTCTCCCAGCTCTCCCGTAGAACACTCATTCCAGAAACCTGAGAAGAGAGTCGTAGAACACCATACCAGTGGGACAGCCGATTGAGCGCCGACGGAGTAGTTTCAAAAATCCGATCCAGAGGCCCCGCATCCCAGCCCCGCTCATGAGTCTGCCGAGTAACTGCCCAATAATGGCGGAGTTGAAGGAAAGAGAACAGAAACCGATGAGGGAAAGCCCATTTCGTCTGGAGCTGCTGGAATGAGGGAAAAGTGCCCCCCGAGACGGCCAATAAATGGGACATGGTGCGACAGCCACAGCGTGCCCAGTCTCGGAACGGCATCCTCCCCCAACCAGGGAGAAAGTCCAAATTACCCTCAAAGGTCATAAAGGGGGAAACCGCAACCGGTAGACCCTGCCGGCGCCGCAACCACTGCCATGCCCTCCGAAAAGGAACCAAAAATGCTGAACGGCCCCCCAAGCGAACCACATGATCAGACTGAAAATGAAGCAAATTAAAGAACCTAAAAGGCTGACTCCAGTGCTCAGCCCAGTCCTGTGGGAAATAGCGTGCCAAGCCGGTATGATCCTCATGAATCCACCGCAGAAGGGCCGCTACATTGTACAGACATAAATCAGGAACATTCAACCCTCCCATTCCCCTAGCCAACATCAGCTTTGCCAGAGCTATGCAGGGAGCCTTAGACCGCCAGATAAACCGAGAAATCAGAGAGTGAAAGCGGAGGACATCGGGGCGGCGAAGCCAGACCGGCACAGTTTGGAGCGGATAGAGCAATTTGGGCAGCGTGACCATTTTCACCAAGGCCACTTGACACAGCAAACCCAGAGGAAGGTCCTGCCACTGCTGACATAACTTTCCGATGACATCAAGGTGACGACGGACATTCATGGAGTAGAATGTGGCCGGGTTGGTGCTCAAGTAAATACCCAGATAACTGACCGGGTGAAGCGATGGCGGAATGGGAAGTAAGGCATGCCACGGTTCCACAGGGCCGCCAACCAAGAGCAAAAGTTTGGATTTACTACAATTAACTAGCAAGCCCGATAAGGCCCCAAAGTCCCGAACAATAGCCAAGGCAGCCTCTAAATGAATGGGGGCCTGATCCAAATAAAGTAAAATATCATCCGCAAACAGACTAATTTTGCATTCCTGACCCCCCACTTGAACACCCCGAACCATAGGGGCCTGACGTATCTTGATGGCTAGGGGCTTAATAGCCAACAAAAACAGCAAAGGAGATAACGGACAACTCTGCCGAGTTCCCCGCTGCAGTGCAAACGCCTCCGTCAAACTACCATTGATAAATATATGAGCCCGAGGATTGGTATACAATGCTCTGATCCAGTCCAAAAAACTCCCCGTAAAACCAAAGCCCTCTAAGACCCAAAACAGGTACTCCCAGGAAACATTGTCAAACGCTTTCTCCATATCTAAGCCCGCCACTTCCGAGTGTCCCCCCTTGCCCCTATGCTCGTGAATGGCCCCCAACACCTTCAACACATTCATAGATGCATAATGACCCGGCACAAAGCCCACCTGGTCCAGGTGAATCAGGGTCGGTAAAAAACAATTAAGACGCCGCGCCAACGTCATAGCCAGCACCTTAATATCCTGATCTAAAAGAGAGATCGGGCGAAAAGAGCCCACCAAATCAGGGTCCTTCCCAGGTTTGGGCAACAACACTATATGGGCCAAGTTATCAGAAAAAGTATCAGCCCTTCCTGCCACCGCATTACACATCCGACTAAGTGGAAGGGCCACTAAGTCCCTCAACATCCGGTAGTATTCCGGTCCCAAACTGTTCGGCCCCGGTGCTTTGGCCAAAGTAAGAGAGCCTATCGTGGTGGAAATCTCCTCCGCTGTAATAGGCTCATAGAGAGACGCGGCCTGACTCGCAGTCAACTGAGGCAGCTTTAGATCAGCAAAGAACTGAGACATAGCAGCGACATCCAGAGGTCGGCGACCATAGAGGGCCTGATAGTATTGAACAAACTGAGAGGCTATATGGCGTTCCCCCTCATGACGGACACCCTGGGAATCCTTGATATAAGTGATAACCTGTCGTTTTTGTGCAGACGGATCAAATTAGACAGTAGCTTCCCCACCTATAAAGCTGATATCTCTGATAGTACAGGGAGCTCTTCGTACGCCTATTGAGGAGCTCCTCAAGCTGACCCCGCACCACCCGCAGCTCCTCCCGATCCGTATCCGACAGGGTAGAAATATGGGATTGCCGAAGGTCATGAAGCCGGCTGGACAACCGCAAGAGTTCCCCCTCCGTTTGCTTACATTTACTCGCAATATAAGCGATGATGTGCCCGCGTAGCACAGCCTTAGAAGCATACCAGAAGGTAACGGAGCCCACATCCAGCGTGTCATTCGTAAGTTGGTAATCTAACCAACGCGCCCTCAAAAAAATTTGAAACTCCGGATCCTGATATAAAGAAGAAGGTAACCGCCAAGAGGAAGTCCGACCCATAGGCGCCACGCTCAATCGGAGTCCCACCGGTGCATGATCAGATAATGTGCTCTCATAGATTTCAGAATGAGTGGCCATGGAGAAAAGGCGTTTATCAAGGAGGATATAATCCAGCCTGGCATACACTCTGTGGGCATGAAAGTAAAAGGTAAAATCAGTGTCATAGGGATGCAAAGTACACCAAACGAACACCAGGTCTAAGTGCTGGGTAAGAAAGCCCACCCCTCGCATATCATGGTCCCTAGTCCGTGCCCGAGGCAGTTTACAATCCACACCAGGATTTGCAGTAATATTGAGGTCCCCACTCAAAACCAAATTATAGTCAGAAGAGAAGAACTTATGACAGTAGACATTGGGAGCGTACAAATTGCACAGCAGTAACCTAAGACCCCAGAGCTCTCCCAGCACCATAACAAAACGACCCTCCGAATCTTGAATTTGTTTATGAAGATGGAAAGGAAGATTCTTGTGAAGGAGAATAGCCACCCCCCTCTGACGGCCCATAAAGGCCGAGGAGAACACCTCCCCCACCCAGCCCCTTCGAAGTTTGGCATGTTCCAGCCGAGAGAGATGTGTTTCCTGTAGGAAAGCAATATCTGCGCCCAACTTGCGAAGGCAGGACAGCACTCGGGAGTGCTTAATGGGAGATTTCATACCATCCACATTAAACGTAAGCACCCTGAGGTCAGCCAGGGTCAACTCTAGGAGGAATAGAACCGGACAGAAAAGAGACAGGAAAAGCCACTACTGGGTCTCCCAGCTGGATCCAGCGGCATGGCAAAAGGTACCGTACAAGCTTGCACCCCCCAGAGACCACCCCCTCTGCAGTCCAAACCACAACCCTAACACAAGCACACCAACACACAAACCCCCATTCACATCCCCCCAACAACCCCCCCAACAACCCCCACCCCCTACCCACCAACCCCCTTACCCCCCATTTCGTGTCTCCAGCACACAGACCTGAACAAACCCACTGCTTACCCAGAGGAGAACCCCACCCCACCCCCTCCCGCAGACAGTCATCCCCAAAAGATCACCATAACAATCAGAAAGAAACAGTCAGTGCAAGGTAGGTCAGAATCAAAACTAAACAGGCTCGAGAGCAGTGTCAGAGCCCCGACAACAAAGGACTGGAGTCCTTGGACAGTCCAAGAGAAGAAGAATAGAAGCAGCCAATGCCTGACCCCAGGTCCAGATGGGGGTCCAAACCGATACACCGTCAGGAACAAGCAGAACAAGAATGGCTACAGCTCCCGTGCCACCCCGAAGCCAAAAGTCAGATCTTCAAGCACCCACAGCAGGTCAGCAGCTGGAACAAACTAGGGCCCTGACACACAGGGCACAGAGGAGGCCCTGCAATCAAAGGTCAAAGAAGACATCAAGCTGCCAAATTGCCCACATACGTGCGAGCTTACTCCACCGTGGCCAGGGTCTCAGACACACCATTCCTCCAGACCCTCAGCTTAGCAGGGAAAACCAGGGCAAACTGGATCCCTTTATTGTGAAGCTCGGTGCAGAAAGGCGACATCAGCTTGTGTTGGGCAGCGACGCGCACTGAGTAGTCGTTGAAGACAAGCACCTTCGCCCCCTCATACTCCAGGGCACCAGCCTTGCGATAAGCCCGTAAAAGTGCTTCCTTGCCTCTCCATTTGTAATAACGTGCAATAGCCGTGCGCGCCTGTCTGCCATCCCCCGATTTAGGGCCAATACGATGGGCTCTCTCACAATCAAACTGCAGGCCCGAGCCAGACAAGCCCAGTGTCTCCGTCAGCCAGTGGCTGAAAATCCGGTACAAGTCAGCATCTCCAACAGACTCTGGCAGACCAACCAACCGCAAGTTGTTACGACGGCTGCGGTTCTCCAGCTCCTCAAGGTGAGCCTGCATTTCGGTGTTAGTCTTGCGGAGCGCTGACATCTGGGCCTCCAAGGCAGCGCACGTGTCTTCCTGGCCAGACACGCGCTGCTCCACTTCAGTGAGGCGCCGCTGCTGTGAATCAAATTTTTCATGTACCTCGTCAACCGCCGATTGCAGTTTATTAAGGCGGTACGCCAGGGCAGCTGACACGGAGCGGGTGATTTCCTGAATCCAGTCGCCCGCAGGGATAGTAAAAGATGCGGGCTCCGCCGCCATTTTAACAGCGGGAGACTGAGGCCGATCCCGAGCAGACTTCGCAGCCCGTGTGGGCATGCCCTAGTATATCGCGCTGCCGGACTGTGATCGGAACGGAGCAGGACTCCTAGCACTGCCCCCGAGGAAATCGCAGGGCTGAACGGAGGGGAATTGCCGGTAACAAGCCGATTTCAGCGGGGTCGGGACGGAGCTCTCCACTCCCACGACCGTTCAGGTAGGCTGCATCATGTGACCCCCCCAGACAGGTTTTTCATTCCCTACAAGTCAGCTGAGACAGCTGTTCAGCTGAATAAAACCATATTTTAATCATTGGTCCTCCTCTTCCTAAGCTTTTCTAGTGTGCACAATGCAGCAATCCTTAAGAATCCTTAAATTATGTTATTAAATATACTCAATGTATCAAGGTCACTTATCTTAACAGGTAAGGAAAAAGAAGTTAGCTTTCATAAACTACAAAATATTGCAGAAAGAGGAAGACAAAATAATATCTGGAAAAGTTAAGAGAGGCTAGTCGAGTAGGCAGGAAAGCAAAGATGCAAATGGAAAAACAAATAGCTGACACGGTAAACCCGAGGGGACAAGACATTTTTTAGATATATTAATGATAAGAAGAAGTGCAAAAGGGCATTGTGAGACACAAAAGTGAAGGGGAGAAATGCGTAGAAATTGATAAAGATAAGGCTGAATTGCGTAAAAAATATTTCTGTTCTGTGTTCACAGCTAAAGCACCGGGAATGGGACAGCAGAAGACAAACGCAAATAGAACTGGAGGTTTGGTAGACCCTGATCTGGACTCTGTCCCTAATTTTCCGCTTTGCTTTAGCTATCTTTGATCTGCCACCACGAAGCGGTGGCCGGCTGGACTCTGCCCCTAATTTGCCAGTACATGCTATTTAAAACTCCTCTGCTTGTGGTGACATTCACAGAACTTGCTGAAGAGCACCAGAGCACGAATTAGCTTCACTCTGATTTAAAATTTTTAGTTTTACTTTGTTTATTTTATTTGCATTTGTATTTGTTGCTGTATTTACCTCTTGCTGCCTCTTTTACAGCTATCCTTCAGTTATCTTTGATCTGCCACCGCAATGTGGCGGCTGGCTGGACTCCACCCCTAATTTGCTGGTACATGCTATTTAAAACTCCTCTGCTTGCAGTGCACACCACAAAATCGTGTTTCAAAGGAGCACACTTATGCTCCTTAAGCGCGCTCCTTTGTGCGCAACTCTGCGTGCAAACTTTAACAAGCTTTATTTTTCAGTTTCTCTGTGCTTTTTCTACACTTAGCCAAAAATGTCTTTTGCATTCAAAAATTATTATTTTCCTTTATCCCTCTTCTACTGTTTATATCACACACACCACCTACAATGGATCTTCGGCCTTTATCTATCCCCACCATCTTGGGCAATAGACCTATCTGTCCTAATAATTCAGTATTACATTGCGTGCTCCAGTTGAAAAAAATATATACTAACAATTCTCTCTTCCGACATAACCACTCTGCTGCCAAACTGATTAAGTTTGGGCTCATTAATACCAGGTCCATACGCATCAAACATCATGTCATCAGGGATCTTCTTTGTATAGTGGAGACCTGGCAAGAAGTAGGGGATGAAGCCTACCTAGCATTCGCCAATCCCCCTAGCTTCTCATATTTCTATAAACTCCTCACAGACAAAAGAAGGGTGGAGGTCTTGTGATCATTTTTAATGCCACACTTTTTATCAGCTTCAAATCCTCTCAGGTAAAATCTGTCATTGAAACTATTCAACTAAAAATTCATACAAACCCAGTCATTGATCTTTTACTTGTATACATTCCCCCTCCAGTCAAGAAAGATACTATTGCCCAGATTCAGTCAATAGTATTTGACTTCTCCACCCTTACCCAATTGCCTATCATTCTGGGTGAATTCAATATTCATTTTGAAGATCAGGGGAATCCCAACACCTCAGAAGTTCTTAACCACTTCTCTGATCTTAACCTTTTCCCTTTGATCGCCGCTCCCACTCACTCAAAAGGGCATACCCTTGACATGATTCTGATTCCAGCAGCGCAGAACGTTAACTTTACAAAACCAAGCATTTACCAGGTTCCCTACTTCTTGCTGGTTAAGCCAGTTTCAAATCCTATTCCCCCCAAAACTATAGTTTACAGGGACTTAAGTAATCTCAATTCTTCTTCTATCACATCTTCACTCTCAATCAATATTGATGACTTGAATGATATCACTCTCAACAATCAAATAACAAAATGGGAAGAGGCAAACCGTTTATTGCTTGACAAACTTGCTTCTACTTTAGTCAAAAAAACTGAAAAACCTTTGGTTCAATTCGGAATTGAACCTACTGAAAGCCAGTTGCGATCTCTTGAACGCAAATGGCTGTCCAATCCCACACCTATTAATAAATACAATAAATACAAAGAGCACTTGCAATATTATAGGAAGATGTCAAATCTTACAAAAAAGAATTACTACACAAGATGTATTACAAAAGCTAGGAACTCGGCCACTCTATACTCTATTTTTAAAAAACTTACTTCTCCTAAACAGATTAATAACACTTCACATTCCCCTCAGCTTAAAATCTTACAGATTTTTTCCAGAAAAAAAATCATTGACATAAGGGATATCCAATGTAATGCTTCCTCAAATTCACTAACTGACAATGCTACAAGTTGCTCTCAATAGTCCTCCTGCATTAACTTCTCCTAACCATCTTTGAAAGACCTACAACGCCTAATACATACTCTTAACCCGCAAGATCAAAAAACCGAAGTTTATGGGTTTCAGCTTTATTTGGACTAATACTACCCTAAAATACCTGGGCATTTATTTTGCTCCAACAATTGATGAAACTATTACAATAAATGTGACAAAAATAACCTCAATAGTCAAAGACCTTCTGTCACATTGGTCTCTTCTATGACTCACCTGATGGGGGCGACTGAGCACCATCAAAATGTTGATTGCGCCTAAGATCAACTATTTCTTGAATATGATTCTGATTCTACTTCCCAATACAGTGTTCTCCCCAGAAATTTTTTCCAGCCGGGTGGCATGAAAAAGTAGCCGGGTGGGGCGGGACAGGGAAATTTGGTGGGGAAAATTAAAGGCTCCTTTTACTAAGCTGCAATAGCGTTTTTAGCGCGTGCAGAATTGCCACGCTACACGGCTAGAACTAACCGTCTAGCATGTGCGGCAATTCTACGCGAGCTAAGCGCGCGGTAAAACCGCTATCGCAGCTTAGTAAAAGGAGCCCTAAATGTGTACTATTTGTATTAGTTAATTATTATTAGTTATTTTCCAATGCTAAATATGACTGCCTTTCTTAAGGTTTGACACTTGTTCCATAATATATATATTAAATTTAAGAAGTATCCAATTCTAGAATAATTAGATATTTGCCCTCTTTCAAATGGTATAGAGCAGCGTCTCTCAAACTTTTTTAACTCCGGCACACTAAACGGAGTAAATGTTTTTTGTGGCACACTAAATGCAGCAAATGTTTTTTCATGGCTGGAAAAAATTTCTGGGGAGCACATTGATGCCCTAATTTTCAAGGTCCAATCACATCAAAGAATGATGCTTATCTGGGCAGTTGTATACTAAAAAGAATGGATAAGATAACATGAGAAGTGAAATTGTCATGAATCAGAGGGATACATACCCTGTAGGTCCTAAAAGCAGGCTTGTGGATTAGATATAAACTATGAAGGCAGTGGCATAACTAGCATATGTGACACCCGAGGCCCATCATTTTATGACACCCCCCCATCTGTATGAAAAACATGATTTTTAGTAACAATCCACACATCACACAAGAGTGTGCCTAGGAAAAGGCAGCATCTTACATATTGCAGTGAGCAGTACATCAATACACTCATTGTAAAACTAAACAAGCCAGACTAGTACAGATCAATCCTACACAGTCAATCCTAACTGAAAACCATGTCTTTCGAACACACCTTCACCTAGTATGGAATATGTAATCACAAACTAACCCCACTCCCTTTTACAAAACTGTAATGTGGTTTTTAGCTATGGTGGTAACAGTTCAGACTCTCATAGAATTCTGAGCAATTACCACCATGGCCAGTTTTGTAAAAGGGGGGATAAAATAGAAAAATGTAGACAAAGGTTAAATTGAACTACCAAGAAGCTGGACTCTGTATACAATGCAACACCACAGAAACAGCGATGCATCTCCCCTAAAGCAAAAAAATTAATAAATAAATATAATTTTTTTCTACATTGTCTTCTCTGGTTTCTGCTTTCCTCATAGTCTTGACACTCTCTTCCTTTCATCCACTGTCTACCCTTTCTCTGCCCCTTCTATATGGCATCTTCTCTCCTTATATTCCCCTTCCATCTCTCCCTACACCCCTATTATTCTGGCATCCATCTTCTTCCCTTCCCTCCTTCAATGGTCTGGCATTTCACTCTCTCCTCTCCCTTCCCCCCACTTCCATCAGCATCTGCCCCCTTTCTTTCCCTCCAACCCGATTCCATCCAGTATCCTTCCCCCTTATGTCTCTCTCTCCTTTCCCTGCATACCAATTCCATCAGCATATGCCCCCTTTCTCTCCCTCCACCAGCCTTCCTTACCACCCTGACCTCCTTTTTCTCCCTCCACCACCTTTCTATACTCCTCTCTCCCTCCAAACCAGCAAGTCCCATGATGACTGCTTCTGTTGCCTCTGCCTCTGGAAGATGTAAGTGACGTTGGAGGGGGTGGGCCAGCAGACACAGGGAATTGCAGCAAGGTTCCGCAATTCCGGAGGCAGAAGCGGCAAATGCAGTCATCGTGGGACCTTCCTGCACTTCAGTGCGGCTGCTGACTCTGCTTCAGAATAAGTACGACAGCCGTGCTGAGGTGCAGGTGCCATTTAGAGCAGCTTGGAAGGTTCTGGATCCAGCCGGCTGTGTACCCCCCTAGGGCTGGCACCCGGGGCGGTCTGCCACTGTATGAGGGGACAAAAAATAATAGAAAGAATGGATAACTTGACCAATTTAGACATGTCATACAATTATAACCACAAAAATACGTCATAAAATGTAATTCTAAACTCAAAAGACTCCAGACGAAAAGCATACTATAGAAAGGAAACCAGAAAAGACCAAACCCTAGTACTAAGATCCAAATGCTAAAATCGGACATGTCCATTACGAAGAGACGTGTGAATCACCGCTAATTATAACGAGTGAGTCTTTAAAATATGAGACGGTAACGGATAGCCAGACCTGGTGAACGGAAGTGACAAATACTGGAGCCAAAACCAGAGCACCGGGATGAAACTTGAATATGGATACCTTGCATTTCTTGGCGTTGAAGCCCAGCTGTCAGGTAGATGACCAACGTTCCAACAAAAACAGGTCCTGCGTCATACTTTCGTGTAAATCGGAGCCGCTCACTATGTTAAATAGTTTGGCGGCGTCGGCAAATAGTGTTATTTTACCTTGAAGCCCCTGAGTCAGGTCCCCTATGAATAAGTTGAAAAGGAGCGGTACTCCACTTGTCACTTCTGACGTTTTAGAGAGGGTACCTTTAACCACCACCCTCTGAAGTCTACCATTGGCTATTTTTTGGGCTTGCGAGCTACTTTTAAAATGACCAAGTCAAAATGATCTACTAACAATAAAAATTTTTTTAAAAAACCACAAAGCACACTGTACGCAGAGAAAATGTTAATAATCATTCCTATTCCGGGGTTTTCTCAAAGAGGTCAAAGCAGATGACTCTATGCACTGTCACCTCACTAACAACCATACAAAAATAGACAAATATACCCCCTCCCTTTTTACTAAACCACGATAGCAGTTTGCTGCGCTGAATGCCCAGCGCTGCTCTTGACGCTCATAGGCTCCCTGCGCTAAAAAACGCTATTGCGGTTTAGTAAAAGGGGACCATAGTGTAAAATATAGACAGCAGATATAAATTCAGACACATTTTGATCAGTAAATTTAAAATAAACTCATTTTTCCCACCTTATTGTCTGGTGATTTCATGAGTCTCTGGTTGCACTTTCTTCTTCTGACTGCATCCAATCTTTCTTCCCTTCTTTCAGCCTGTATGCTTCCTCCCCTCCTGACCTCATTCCCCTCCCCCCAACTTTTTCTTCCTCTCTTCCTGCCCTTTCTTTCTCTCTTCATGCCTCCTTTCTTTTTTTCTGTTTCTCTTCCTGCCCTCTTACTTTCTTTCTCCTTGCCCTCCCCCAAGCCACTGCCAATGTCACTGCCATCAGGGAACAGGCCCCAAATCCGCTGGCCGCCGCCCCCACCAACCTCTCCCTACTTCGGGCCGACCAGCATTCCTCTCCCCGATGTCAATTCTGCCGTCGGAGAAGAAGGCTGATCGGTCCAAGATCACAATTGATTGGGGGAAATGCTGCCGGGTCCTGCCTTCGCGGAAACTGAAAGTAGGCAGGACCCGGCAGCAAGAAGAGCAAATGGAAAACTTCACTGACCTGTCTCCCGCCTTAGCCCGTAGAGAATTTATGCTTCGTGGATCTAACATGTGCGTGCCGGCTTCCCTTCTCTTCCCTCCCCCCCCCCCCCCGGACATAACTTCCGGTTTCGGAGGGAAGAGAAGGGAAGCCGGCACACACACGGTAAAGCCCCGGAGCATAAGTTTGCTACGGGCTAAGGTGAAATCTTCAAGCCGGCTTTTTTTTTTTTTTATGTTGAGCAGCAGCAGAGGCAGCAGAATTTAGCTGGGCGGTCATCTAAATTACCCGGACGGACCGCCCAGCTGAAAGGCCCTAGGGAGAACACTGCCAATACATTTTATTCCACCATTGAGAAACTTATTACTACATTCCTATGGTGTCATATTGCCTTCATTATGTAACAAACCTCTTACTGGCATACATCTAATTTCACTGCTTATTTGCCAATTTGGCACTTATGGGAGTTGGCTCATCATGCAGCTCAACCTTTACATCTCCTGCCATTCAAGCACCTCTCTAAGTCTGCTGGTCCCATTCTTCAAAGTGTAAAAACTGCTGTTGGAATAATTGAGAAATTTCTGCCTCGGCGCTGGACTCTCACTATGTTTGCACCTATATGGAACAACATCAACTTTAAAATTCACAATGAACAAATACGCTGGATGGAATGGCAGAACTGTGGCATATGGACTGTTCAGGACCTTAGAGATGACAATTCATGGATGACATTACATTACAATAGGGATTTCTATTCCGCCATTACCTTGTGGTAAAAGGGAGATTACAAAAGAGTTAAAGAGGGTGTTTGACAAAAAGATTTCTGGTCCTTTTTGGGGAAAAAAAGAGTAGAGCAGGTTGATTTGGGGGTTTGGAGGGTTAGAGGGATGAAAGAAGGAAGCTTGAGAGGTTAGGACTTTTTCAGGGATTTTTTGAGAAGTATAGTCTTTATTTCTTTTCTGAAAGTTTTGTAATCTGGGGTCATTATCAGAAGGTTGGCAATTTGATTATCTATTTTTGCTGCTTGAGTGGCTAGGAGGCCATTATATATAGATTTTTCCGTTTAACTTCTTTGATTGGTGGGTGTGTGAATAGGGTGTGAATTTTCCTATGTCTGGTTGAGGTGGTTTGGATGAGGCGGTTGTTAAATAGGTTGGGCTATCTCTGTTTAAAGTTTTAAATAGTAGACAGTAGAATTTGAATAGTATTCTTGCTGGAATTGGAAGCCAGTGAGAGTTGAGGTATGCCTCTGATGTGGTTATGTTTCCTCAATGAGTAGATGAGTCTTAGAGCTGTGTTTTGAATTGTTTGTAGTTGTTTTGTTATTGTAGCAGGGCACGGGAGATAGAGGATGTTGCAATAGTCTAGTAGTCTTAGTATTAGTGATTGTACTATGAGCTGAAATTGTGTTTTCTCGAAGAATTTTCTGACTTGTCTTAAGTTTCTCATAACTGCGAATGATTTCTGTATTGTTTTATTGATTTGCGGTTGCATGGTGCAGCATCTGTCTATTGTTATTCCTAGTAGTTTTAGGTTGGGTTGTATGGGGTAGTTAATTGCGTTGATTTCTATGTTGGTTATGGTTGGAGTTTTGTT
Organism: Geotrypetes seraphini; assembly: GCF_902459505.1. NCBI lineage: Eukaryota > Metazoa > Chordata > Amphibia > Gymnophiona > Dermophiidae > Geotrypetes > Geotrypetes seraphini. Next base: position 278,278,464 of record NC_047085.1, on the reverse strand, counting down.
ATTTTCGAGGAGGATGAATTTTGTCTGGGTTCAGTTTCAGTTTGTGAACTTTCATCCAAGTCGCTACTTTTTCAAGTGTTTGGTTTAGTGCGTCTGTCATGGAGGGCTTTGGTTGATCAAAAGGTATGAGAATGGTGATGTCATCTGCATAACTGTAGGAAGATAGGCCTAGTTTGTCCAGGTGGGCACCCAGGGAGGCAGTGTAGAGTTTGAAAAGAGTAGGGGATAGTGGCGATCCTTGGGGTACGCCGCAGGGGTTTGACCAAGTTTCTGATTTTTCTTTATCTGATTTTACTCTGTAGGTTCTGGATTTTAGGAGTCCTTCGAATCTTGAGTATACTTTATCTGTGATACCTAATAAAAACACGGAAATTATTATTACACTTAAAGCCCAAGATCTAGCTGATTACTTCTGTAATAAAATCATTCAAATACGAAATACTTTTATAACAAATAAAACTAATGACCCCTTAGACAAAAACAATGATCTTTCTTTACCAACATCTAAATGTTTAAACTTCAAAATTCCATCTTTAAAAGAATTAGAAGGGGTCTTTCAAAGAATTAGATTAAAAAACTCTCGAACAGAACTAATCTCCCCATTTTATTTAAAAAAATTTATCTGTTGTTTTGGTCCTTCCATACTCTCGCTTATTAAAAATAGTTTTCTTTCATCTACAGTTCCTCTTAATTGGAAAAAAGCTATTGTTACTCCAATTCTGAAGAAATATAATGCTGACCGTAATGATGCAGCCAACTATCGCCCAATTTCAAATTTGCCATTTTTAGCTAAAGTCACGGAAAAACTAGTCTTTGAACAATTATCGGATTTTGTTGAGACATCAAACGTATTACATCCTAACCAGACTGGCTTTCGGAAACACCATAACACAGAATACTCACTGCTAGGCCTTGTCAATACTATTCATTACTATTTAGATCACCATAAATCGGTTGCACTTTTTTCCCTGGATCTCTCAGCGGCTTTTGATACTATAGATCACGCTATTCTAATCCATCGTCTGGAATCTATAGGTGTCGGAGGGCAGGTACTGGACTGGTTTAAATCTTTTCTCTCTAATCGACTCTCAACTGTTATAATGAAAGAAGATCATTCTACTTCTTACACCTTGCCTTTTGGGATACCTCAGGGTTCTATTCTGTCTCCTCTTTTATTCAATATCTTTCTCTCACCTCTACTTACTATCTGTCAATCACTGGGCTTTACTTCATTCTCCTATGCTGATGACATTCAACTCCTTCACCCAATTGACCCAGAGAACGATAATGAAATTACAGAAATTAATACTAAACTTGATATAATAAAAAACTGGCTCTACAACAATAAACTTTCATTAAACATTAAAAAAACACAAACTATGTTATTTACATGGAAAAATGACATCACATCTAAATCATCATTTATGCTTGAAAATAATCCAATAGAATCTGTATCATCTATAAAAATTCTAGGTGTAATCATTGACACGAATCTATCTTTCCACGATCACATAAGTCAAACGGTAAAATCCTGTTTCTATAAATTACGCCTAATACGATCAATTTCATCTTTTCTAGAACCAAAATCTATTAATATTCTGATTCACTCTATGATAATTTCAAAATTAGACTATTGTAATTCTTTACTGTATAACATATCTCAAAAAGAAAAGAAAAGACTTCAAATAATCCAAAATACTGCCATAAAACTTATACACAAAGGAAAAAAATACGATCATGTTACTCCTCTTCTTATCAAGTCGCACTGGCTACCCATTAATCATCGGATAACATTTAAAATAGCTTTCTTAGTTTTCAAGGTACTATTGTTCAATACGCCATTATTCATATCTAGAATGATAACCCCTTATTGTACAACTCGCCTCCTTCGATCTTCCCAGCAAGACTTATTATCGGTCCCTTCGCTAAAAATTGTTGGAACAAGGAGAAATGATATGTTCTCTGTACTAGCTCCCCAACTCTGGAACACCCTGCCTCTTTTTATCAGAAAGGAAAAAGATCTTATTTCTTTTAAAAAATTGTTGAAAACTTTTTTATTTAATGATGCTTTTAATGTTTAATTTCCTTCCTTTTCTCCCTCTTTTATATTGTCTTTCCCTTCCTTATGTTCTTTCCTTTATTAAGAGAAACATTGTAATCCTTTCCCTCCTTCCCCCTGTTATGTTTTGTTAAGTGTTAGGTAAAGAGAAATTCTCTTCATTTTATTTAATTTAATTAACAATTGTTTATGTTGATGTTTTGGATGTCTTATATTACTAATATGATAATATGTTTTTATAACTTGTATTTTATTGTACATCGCCTAGAAAGTTTTATATAGGCGATTTATCAAAATAAACCTGAACTTGAACTTGTGGCCAAAATTTGTACTAGGGTGTTATGGTCCACCAGGTCGAATGCAGTGGTCAGGTCCAGTTGTATGAGCATCAGTTTTTTTTCCTGTACTGAGGTGTTGTCTAGCAGTGTCCATGAGGGATCCTAGCAGCATCTCTGTGCTGAAGTTGGTTCTGAAACCGGATTGTGTGAGGTGGAGTATGTTGTGGTCTTCTAGATAATTGGAGAGGAGTTTAGCTACTAGCCCTTCTATTATTTTGACATATAGTGGTATGGAGGCAATGGGTCTGTAGTTGGAAGGTTGGTCCATTGGTCCTTTAGGGTCTTCTAGGATCGGGTGATGATAATTTTGCTGAGTTCAGTTGGGAAGATGCCGTTTGTGAGCATGGTTTGTATCCAATGTAGGAGAAGAGCTCAGAATTTAGTGATGGAGGACTTTAAGAGATATGGAGGACAGTGATTGAGATCACATGAAGCATGGCTGTACTTTTTGTAGAGTTTGTTGAATTCGGGCCATTGTATATTGGGGAATTGGGACCATGTTCTGTCTGCTGCAGTTGAGTCTTTATTTGTGGGATGTATTGTGAATTCCATAATGTGGGTTAGGGTATCATTGAGGGTAGCTCTGGCATTTTTAATTTTATTCTGGAAGTGTTCTGCTAATAGGGTGGCTGAGGGTGGGGGGTATTGATTGTGGTTAGGTAGGGTTTGGTGTCTTTTAGGTCTTTTAGTATTTGAAATAGTTTTTTGGTGTCCTGGGTTTCTGTGCCTATCAGGCTGGTGTAGTGTGCTTTTCTCTTGTCCTTTAGTTGAAGTTTGTATTGTTTGTTAACTTTTTTCCAGGCTGTTTTTGTACGATCTAGGTTAGTTTTTCTCCATTTTCTTTCTAGTTGTCTACATTGTCTTTTGAGTAGTAGTAGATCGTTGTCAAACCATTTGTCTGATCTTCTGCTGATTCTGGTTTTGGTTTGTACTGGTGCTAGTTCATCAAGGGTGTTGGTGCTCAATTTATCCCATTGTGAAATGAAGTCTAGGGGGTTGCTTTCTTGGATTGTTTCATCTATTTTAGACCAGAATTTGGAGGGTTAAATGTGTTTGCGTGAGGTGTAAGTTATTTTTTTGGATTTTAGTAAGGTTTTGTTATTGGTCCAGTTGATGTTGAAGGTGTATGTGTAATGGTCTGACCAGAGGGATCGTGTCCATGTTCCATTAGATGTATGAATTTCTGTTAGAGAAGATTGATGGGTCATGAAGGCTGCGATATCAAGTTGGTGACCTTTTTCATGAGTGGTTTGTGGATTGAACATTTGGAAGGATAAGGCGTTGAGAAATGAGGTAAAGTTATCTACTTGTTTAGATGAATGTGCGAGGTTATAAAATTTGCAGACGATACCAAACTGTGCGGCAGAGTTAGCTCCAGGGAGGAGTGTGAGGACCTGCAAAAGGACCTAGACAAGCTGGAAGACTGGGCAAACAAATGGCAAATGCGCTTTAACGTGAAAAAATGCAAGGTCATGCATATAGGGAAAAAGAACCCGTTGTTCAACTACAAAATGGGGGGGGCATTGTTGGGAGAAAGCAGTCTTGAGAGAGACTTGGGTGTGCTGGTAGATGCATCACTGAAGCCATCTGCACAGTGCGCAGCAGCCTCGAAAAAAGCCAACAGGATGCTGGGCATCATAAAGAAGGGCATAGCAACCAGAACACGGGAAGTCATCATGCCATTGTATAGAGCTATGGTGCGTCCACATCTGGAATACTGCGTTCAATACTGGTCGCCGTACCTCAAGAAGGACATGGCAGTGCTTGAGAGAGTCCAAAGGAGAGCAACGAAACTGGTAAGAGGGCTGGAACACTGCCCATATGCCGAGAGGTTGGATAGGCTGGGGCTCTTCTCTCTGGAAAAAAGGAGGCTCAGGGGAGATATGATAGAGACCTTCAAGATCATGAGGGGCATAGAGAGGGTGGATAGGGACAGATTCTTCAGGCTGAAGGGGTCAACAGGCACGAGGGGGCATTCGGAGAAACTGAAGGGAGATAGGTTCAGAACAAATGCAAGGAAGTTTTTCTTCACCCAAAGGGTCGTGGACACTTGGAATGCGCTACCGGAGGAAGTGATCGGGCAGAGTACGGTACAGGGATTCAAACAGAGACTGGACAGATTCCTGGGGGATAAAGGGATCGTGGGATACTGAGAAAGTATAGAAACCCAACCAGGTCGTGCATGTGCAAGACCGGAGGGCTAGGACTTCGATGGGAAGATAGGACTCATCAGGAAACCAAGGTGGCATGGGGGCCCCTTCTGGTGATTTAGACAGGTCATGACCTGTTTGGGCCGCCGCGGGAGCGGACTGCTGGGCGTGATGGACCTATGGTCTGACCCGGCGGAGGCACTGCTTATGTTCTTATGTTCTTAATGGCCTTCAAGGTGTAGGTTTAGATCTCCTAGGATAAGGTTGTAGGTTGCTGTTAGTGAGTTTTGGTAAATGAAGTCTTCAAATTCAGGTTTTGCTGTAGTCCAGTTTCCTGGTGTTATGTAACAGAGCATGCAGTTTAGTGTGTCTTTTAGTGTGGTGCCTGAGAGTTGACATGCTAGAAGGTCCATGTATGGGGTGGATGTTTTTTCAATTACATTTAGGGTTAGCGTGTCTTTGATTAGGATTGCTAGTCCTCCTCCTCTTTTTTTTCTCTCTGCAGACCACTATTATTTTGAATCCCTATGGGCAGGCTTCCGTTATTCTGGGATCTGTGTCCAAAGTTAGCCAGGTTTCTGTGAGGAAAACGCAGTCCAGGTTTTCGTTTATTATCCAGTTTTTAATAAGTTCTGTTTAGCCAGATCTGAGCAGACAGGTCTGTAGCTGAAAATTGAAGTGCAGGGCCTCCTATGTGTTCAAGACTATAACAGGAAGTCATGAAGTAGGAACACAGTGGGCGTCCAGCATACATAGACTACCTGATTACATAGATTATCTGACTGCTAGCTCCACCTATTCTACTCATTGCTGACAGAAAGGGAGAAATGCCTAGGTTGCCATCTGCCATTTATCACTCCCGAATCTCAGCACTCTAGCTGACACCTAATGGAAACATCAATCTTGTGCCTATATAAAATAAGCACGAACAACGGTTCACTGTTCACATATTTTTGGTGGCCAGATCAGCTGGCAGCCACATCAGCTACAAGTTTCTCGCTTTACAAATGAAAGCTTTTAAAACATAGGTGCCCAGAGTCCCCAAAGGATTTTAATCTATAACCCTGCAATCCCTTCCCCCTCTACTTCTTGGGCCTGTTTTATTCCTTTTACGCACCTTCTCCCTCCTTTTCCGTGTGCCAACAGCAGTTACTTAAGCACGCAACTGCTAGATTCTGCCTCTCCTCGTTCCGATTGGTTCTCCTGCACAAAGCGAAACCAATGTCCTGCAGAAACAGATCTGCAAGCAGCGGCCAACCTGTCTTGCGGGATCAGCGGCAGAATGAAAGCAAACAGGTTATCGGGGTTCTTCCGGTTTCGCACACCCGGTCTTAATGAGCCTGCAGTCTCTGCCTCCAACTGCAACCGTAAAAACCGACCAGCAATAGGAAAAATAAAAAAGAAGTAAAGTTGAAAACCCGCTTCCTGGCGCTTTAAAAAAAAAAAAAAAAAGTCAGGCTGAGGCGAATCCGCGACTGAGATAACAGCCGGGCGCTCACGTAAATTAGCTGGGCGGAGCGCCCGGCTAAAAGGTGCTAGGGAGAACACTGATCAGTTATACTCATATCTATAGACCTTTTGGCAGCCTTTGATACAGTTGTTTAGCCTCAGTCGAAATCACAGGACAAGTATTAGTCCAGGGATCTCAAAGTCCCTCCTTGAGGGCCGCAATCCAGTCAGGTTTTCAGGATTTCCCCAATGAATATGCATGAGATCTATGTGCATGCACTGCTTTCAATGTATATTCATTAGGGCAATCCTGAAAACCCGACTGGATTGTGGCCCTCAAGAAGGGACTTTGAGATCCCTGTATTAGACTGATTTAAATCCTATTTTACGAATTGTTCATTCTCTGTGTTCTTCAACAACACTAGTTCAAAGACCTTCTCGAATACTTTTGGAATTCCTCAAGGATCAATATTATCGCCACTATTATTTAACATCTACTGCACAACCGTGGGAGTACAGCTCCGCCCTCCCCCCCCCCCCCCCCGATACTGCCGGGAGTATCTAAACAGTGACAACGCCAACGGGAGCTGCTTAGCCCCGCACCGATACCAGCGGGCGACCTGGGTCTGCAGGAGCTCCAGCCCTGCGGACCTGGGAACACGGCTCTGCCCTCCCCCCGATCCTACCGGTAGTATTTGAACAGCGATACGCCTGGAGAAAACGACCTCTAAACGCCCAGAAAACCTCATACAAGGCAGGTATCGTGCATGTGGGCCCATACCTATTCGTAAACTCATTTTACTTGGCCTCAGCACAATTGTATTTCCTCCTCCTACTGTATAATTGCTCTCCCATTGCTCAACTCCACAGCCTAATTGTAAAACCTTCCTCCTCCTGTATACTCATGTAATTTGTTCTCCTACTGCCCGACTCCTCAACATAATTGTAAATCTCCCTCCTCTGTTTATTGCTACAATTGTTTTCCGAATGAACAATTCCAAAATGGCATTCCTGCACCACAGCCTTATCACTCTCCTGCTAGCTTTTTACTTAACTGGCTTAAAAAGTAAGACAACTGTTCAGCCTTACCTCCTCCCAATCCCCATCCACTACTCCTCAGCATGCAACTTCATGACCAAACCCCCTATAATGCAACACTGGGTCTTCCAGGACCACTCAGAACCCAACCCATCTGTTATCCCAGTACTCACAATGTCCCACAGACCTACCAGACCCTACATCAAAAAAGACCGAGTGCTAAATAAATGTTCTCTTTCTCACCCCACCGCCAAAGTCCTGCCAGGTTATTCCAACCTCAGAGGTTGCTACTTGAATATAAGATCTATGAGGAACAAATCTCTATTAATCTATGACCGGCTAACCGACAACAGCCCCGACTTCATACTACTGACAGAGACTTGTAAAGCGAGAAACTTGTAGCTGATGTGGCTGCCAGCTGATCTGGCCACCAAAAATATGTGAACAGTGAACCGTTGTTCGTGCTTATTTTATATAGGCACAAGATTGATGTTTCCATTAGGTGTCAGCTAGAGTGCTGAGATTCGGGAGTGATAAATGGCAGATGGCAACCTAGGCATTTCTCCCTTTCTGTCAGCAATGAGTAGAATAGGTGGAGCTAGCAGTCAGATAATCTATGTAATCAGGTAGTCTATGTATGCTGGACGCCCACTGTGTTCCTACTTCATGACTTCCTGTTATAGTCTTGAACACATAGGAGGCCCTGCACTTCAATTTTGGTCTATCCCCAAGCTACCTCATCCCCCACTTTAAATTAAATCACAACAATAAGAACTCTCGCAGAATTCATCTATTCGCCTTCCCCTCCCTAAAACTATGCCCTCTCAAACGATTCGTTGACAAAACCTTCTCCTTCCAGGCGGCCAAAATAAACTCATGGCTTGCCCAAATTATACTTGACGCCAGTGTTCCCGCTAAGCTGCGCTGGCGTGCGCTGGCGCACAAAATATTACATCGCAGCGCACAAGTTTCTCGTCACAGCGCACACACGAAGCGGCGGCGGTCTGCCCTGATCGCCTAAGATGCATCTCCTTTCATTTCCTCCCTCATCTTCCTTCTCCCTCCAGCTGGGTACCGCAACACTCTCCCCTGCAGCTCCGGACTCCCCCCCCCCCCCCGGATCGCTATTATTTTAAATGTTATAGCGGCGGCGCTGTATCCATCAGTGGAGACGTCTAACCTCGGCCTGACCCGGAACTCTTACTGCAACAGTCACTTCCTGTTCCTGCCTAGACGGGCGGCTGCTGCAGTAAGAGTTCCGGGGCAGGCCGAGGTTAGACGTCTCCATCGTGGGACCTTGCTGCATGAAGGGAGAGAAAGGAGCAGGACTGCTGGAATGGAAGAGTGGTGGAGGGAAAGAAAAGGGGCAGGGTGGTATGGAAGGGTGGTGCTGATGGAATTGATGTACAGAGAAAGGGGAGAGACATAAGGGGGAAGGATATTGGAGGGAAAGAAAGGGGGAAGATGCTGATTGAAGAGGGGTGGATGGAGGGAGAAAGGGCAGACATTGGATGGTAGTGGGGAGCCTATGCTGGATGGAAGTGCAGATGGGAGAGATAAGGCAGCAAATGCCAGAAGGAAATGGGAGGAGAGAAAGAGGGGAGCAGATGCTGGATGGAAGTGGACAGAGAGAGGAGAAGGTACTAGATGGAAGGGTTGGAGAAAGAGGGTACATGATGGAAGGAGGGGATAAATAAAAGGAGGGCACATGATGGGGAGAAAAGGATTGAGTTAGGGAAACACTGGGGTGAGGGAAAGAGGTGGCAAGCTTTAGGTAGACAGTAAAAAAGGACATTGATGAGAGGGTAGTAAGAACATAATCTAGACAGATGCAGAAAATAAATTGAAAAGGGAAATGAGGGAAAAAAGGGAAAGGGATTGCAGAGGAGAGGTGTGGGAGAGGGAAGGAGAGGAGAGAGATGCCAGACCAATGGGGGTGAAAGGAGAGATGAAAGGGGGAGGCATACAGTTTCTGGAAGGGGCATAGAAGGAGAGAAAATGCCATATAGGGGAAGAGAGACGGCAGACAGTGGATGGAAGGAAGAGAGTTACAAGAAGATGAGGAAAGCAGAAACCACAGAAGACAAAGGTAGAAAAAAAATTTCTATTTATTTATTGCTTTAGGAGACATGTGTCACTGTTTCTGTGAAGCATTGTATGCAGAGTCCAGCTTCTTGCTGGTTCAATTTAACCTTTGTCTATGTATTTTTATTTTATCCCCCCTTTTACAAAACTGTGAAGCGTTTTTTAGCACCAGCCGTGGTGGTAGCAGCTCTGATGCTCAGAATTCTATGAGCATCAGAGCTGTTACCTCCGTAGCTAAAATCCACACTACAGTTTTGTAAAAGAGGGAGGGGTTAGTTTGTGATTACATATTCCATAATAGGCGAAGGTGTGTTCTGTGTGTTCGAAAGACATAGTTTTCTGTTAGGATTGACGGTGTAGGATTGATCTGTGCTGGTCTGGCTTGTTTAGTTTTATAATGGGTGTATTGATGTACTGTTCACTGCAATATGTAAGATGCTGCCTTTTCTTAGATACTCATGTGTGACGGGTGGCTTGTTACTAAAAATCATGTTTTTCGGACAGATGGGGGGGTGCCAAAAAATGATGGGCCCCGGGTGTTACATATGCTAGGTACACCACTGCATTATGTAAAGATACCAGAAAGCTGGCGAAGCAAAAACTTTAAGTAAATTGTTATTCTTCTAAGTTTTGAGTATTTAACCCTCCCACAATCTCATGGGCACTCGTTTCAAGTTTCAAGTTTATTGAGATTTTGATTTAAATGCAATATCAAATATTTTCAATGTGTATAACAAAAATAAATTTTGGGAAATAAATAAAACCATTTGAACAATAAACATACAAACATATCCATAGATGATTAAAAATACATAAGGAGTACAAGGATAAACTACATTTGTTTAAAAATGCATCCTCCGTGCCTGCTCATAAATTTGTGGAATATGTAACTTGTCGCTCATGCATATTTTTTTTTGCACACACCTCATCAATCCTTAGAGGGAACATTGCTTGACGCCCCCACTTACCTGGACTTCAAAAAAAAACTCAAAACTCACTTATTCCACAGACAGAATCCCTAACACTCCCTCTCGCGACTTCTACTCCCTTCCCTAATACACTTGAACCCCCACCTTCCCCCCCCTAGGTCCCCTCCAAACCTATTAACTTCCCGGACACTCATGTATATTCCATGTACTATATTCCCAGTATATTCCTTGTATTCTCCTTGTACCATACTCCTTGTATTCTCCTTGTATATTCATTGTATATTCCTACTGATGGTATTTTATATCGACTTCATCTTGTTAAATTCCTGTTAACTTCAACGACATGTACATTCCAAAAAATTGTAAATTCCAACTTTATTTTCATGTGTAATCTTATTAACTGCTGTGAACCGCCTAGAACTCTCTGGGTATGGCGGTATACAAAATAAAGTTGTTATTATTATTATTATTACTCTCCGACGATGACATCATCATCCAAGAATGCCTATCCCCCAACTATAAAATCCTATCCCTAGCAAGAGAAAGAGGCAGGGGCGCAGGACTGGCCATAATCTTCAAAGACCACCTAATCTGCACCATGCTAAGCTCCAAATCCTCCACAAACCTGGAAATCCTATCCCTAAAGCTAACTTCTGAACTACTAGCCGATTCCCTAACAATCACCCTAGCTTACATCCCCCTAAAAAATGGTCCTCAGCAAAAGAGGACTTTTACGAATTCCTATTAACCAAGTCCCTAAGAGACACTTACAACCTCCTCAGCGGAGACATAAATTTACACTTAGAGCAATCTAACCAACCAGAGATCTTGGAATTATGGTCCGTTCTAGCAGCACTAACCTTTCCCAACCCACCCCCAGTTATAACCCACAAGAAAGGCCACCAATTAGACCTGGTAACTTTGTCCTCAAAACACTCGACAAATCCCAACATAATATGGAGATCAGAAACTTGGTGTGACTCACTATGGTCAGACCACAAAATGTGCAACTTCGAACTAGATTGGCAATTGAAGACTACTTCAACCACAACGAAAGATAAGAAGAGATCCACACTACTCCACATCAGTAGAGGCAAAATTAACCCTACAGAATTCTGGTCGCACTATGACATTACTCATAATCAAGATGAAGAAAACAATCAATTTATGTGCTCCTGGATCAAAACCAGCACCCGCATACTAAACGAAATAGCTCCACTGAAAAAAAGAAGGAAGAGACCTAGATACCTAACAGGCTGGTTTGACCTAGAGCTCCTAGAGATAAAGAGAGAATTAAGAAAGTTAGAAAGAAAATGGTCAAAACTAGGAACCCCAGAGACTAGAAATGCCTGGCACCAAAAGCTGAAAAACTATAAAAACTCAACCAAAGAAAAGAAAAGAACCTTCTATGCCAACATAATTGGTAACACCTCTGTAAACAGCAGCAAACTCTTAAGATTGGTCCATGACTTATATGACATTCAATCTCACACAAACCCAACAGAAGATTCCACAGTGACAGCCGACAACCTGGCGGACTTCTTCAACACTAAAGTAAATAATTTAAGACACTTTCTAACAGATTCTCCAGACTCCCACTGGGACTACTCCATTCCACACGACCTCGTCGCCTCCAAAGCAGACATGAGTTGGTCCAACTTTAGTGAGACCAATTGGCATACATTTAACAAGTTCTACAACAAATACATCAAATCATACTGCAGATTGGACACTTGCCCCCCAGATGTAATGAAAGCAGCCCCAATCATCTTCAAAGCCAAACTACTCACCTGGGTCAACCTACAACTAACCACAGGAATGTTTCTGAAAAACTTAGGTCAAATTGTATTAACACCCGTTAAAAAGAACAACAAAGAACCATCCAACAAGTTATCCAATTTCAGACCTATAGCTAACATCCCTCTCGCAGTTAAAATAACGGAAGGGATGGTAAACGCTGAACTAAATGCATATTTAGACAAATTCAACATACTGCACAACAACCAGTCAGGCTTCAGACCTGGTCACAGCACAGAAACAATAATGGCCTCCCTACTAAACTACTTTCACTCCCTCCTCACCCAAGGTACCAGCGCCATGATCCTGCAACTGTACCTAAGTAGCGCCTTTGAACTAGTAGATCACACCATTCTTTTGAATTGCCTAGAAGCCATAGGCATCACAGGAAACGCTCACAATTGGTTCCAGGGATTCCTCAGGAACAGATCCTACCAGGTATTCAAAGACGACAAACTTTCCCATAGCTGGAATAACAACTGCGGATTACTCCAGAGTTCCCCACTATCCCCGACCCTCTTTAATATCTACCTAAGTTTTTAGGAAATCTGCTACAAAGCTTAGGGCTCATCTTCTACATTTACGCAGATGACATTACAGTAGTGATCCCTCTAACCTCCCTAACGTCACAATACATCAACTCCTTAACCAACATCCTACATCAGATAGAGCGCTGGATGATGGCCTTCAAACTAAAACTCAACACAGAAAAAACCAAATTCTTCCTGGCATCCCCCAACGAAAAAATAAATGAAAATACAATTCACTTACAGAGTCGAGAATACAAAATTGACCAAACCATAAAGATACTGGAAAATCACACAAACCTATTGTTTAAAAAAAGTATTTCGGTTCTATGGAAACTTCGCATTATTAAAAAATTATTCGACGAAAAGTCATTCCGTTTACTAGTACAATCATCCATCTTAAGCACTCTAGATTACTGTAATATCATATACCTAGGTGCTTATAAAAAGAACCTCAACAAACTGAGATTAATTCAGAACATCGCGATCTGACTAATCCACGGTTTAAAAAAATGGGAACACATTACCCCTTACTATCAGAAACTCCACTGGCTACCCGTAGAATCCAGAATCATCTTCAAGTTTGCTTGTATCTGTTACAAAGCTCTCTTTGGGATGCTTCCAACTTACCTAATCTCCCAGTTCTTTCTCAACGGTTCGAACAAGAGCACTTGCAGAACAAACCTATTTAATTACCCCTCCCTGAAATCCTACCAATACAAAAAGTTTTTAGATAGAATGTTATCTTTCCAGGAAGCCAGGCTGAACACATGGCTTGGAAAACCCATACTTGAAGCCACCACATACGCAGACTTTAGAAAATCCCTGAAAACTCGATTGTTTAACAAATTCTAAATTCCCTACCCAACTCTTCCTCGCTACGGCACTCCTCTCTACCTCGCCACTACCCCCAACTCTAGCTTTAAGACTAACCCTTACCCTCTCTCCCCTTGTATCCCATGTCCTGACAAAATGTAGCTTTATCGTAAACCACTTGTATGACTTGTATCCCCACTTACTGACAAAATGTATCTTCATTGTAAACCACTTGTATCCCATGTACTGACAAAATGTATCTTTATTGTTAACCATTTGTATCCCATGTACTGTCAAAATGTATCTTTACTGTAAACCGCTTTGAACTTCACGGTATAGCGGTATATAAGAAATAAATTATTGTTATTATTATTATTACTGACGTTATGCCAATCCATAGGCTTCACAGCTTTCGCTTATGCGGATGACTTCCAGATCATTCATCCCATCAACTTAGTAAATAATAGTGAAATAGAAGACATAAACAGGAAGCTAAATATAATAAGCAATTGGTTAAGTGAAAACATGTTATCTCTGAGCATCACTAAAACAAACTGCCGCCTCTTCCATTGGAAAGAAGGTATAGAGTTAACCTCAGGTTAACTCGGTCAGAATCCTAGGAGTAATTATTGATTCAAAACTTACCTATCACACGCAAATAGGAGCAGTTATCAGAAGTTGTTTCCATAAACTAAGAATTACAAGGTCTCTGGAAAGCATTTTGGAACCCACTTCACTGAATATACTGATTCATTCCCTCGTGATCACAAAGCTAGATTATTGTAACTCCCTATATATGGGTATCTTATTGAAAGAAATCAAATGCCTTCAACTCATACAGAATGCCGCTATCAAGGTCATCACAGGGTCCAAGAAATTTGATCGTTACCCCGTTGTTAAAGAATGCACATTGGCTATCCATTCAACATAGAATAACATATAAACAGGCCATGATAATTTTAAAAATGCTGAAAACCGAGACCGGCATTTATCGATAAGTTAATAATTCCACATGACCCTCCAAGAGTATTAAGATCAATGAATCTACATCTACTCTGTTCCCTCACTGAAAATTAGAAGGACTCGACGCACAACATAATTTTCAGTGACTGGTCCCACAATCTGGAAATTTTGCCACCCCATATAAAGTCTGGATCCAACTTAGAGAAATTCAAAGGTGCACTAAAGTGTTTCCTCTATAAAGATGCCTTTGATCTGTAAGCTCCTTCTTCATTAACACTATTACTTATCTAGTCCCTTCTCTTCCGATTCTATTCTCTAATTAACTAATGCAGCACAATATATGTATCCCATTTGTTCATTCCATTAATTTTTTCCTTTCTTGACTATATTGTAGTTCCTCCTTCTTCCCTCTTGTGGTCCTGTTTATGCAGTTAGTTGTATATGTATTATGTATCAATTTATGTATTTCCCCATTTCCTTTTATTATATTCTTGCCTAGAATTTATGATAGGCATGTAATCAAATTTTTTAATAAACTATGAAACTATGAGAGGAGCTAGCTAAATTAAAGGTAGACAAAGCAATAGGGCAGAATGGTGTTCATCTGAGGATACTAAAGGACCTTAAGCAAGTTCTGGCAGCTTCATTGACTGACCTTTTCAATGGTTCTCTAGAGTGAGGAGTGGTACCAGAGGACTGGCGAAGGGCAGATATGATCCCTCTCCACAAAAGTGGAAGTATGGAAGAAGTAGGGAACAACAGGCCAGTAAGTCTGACTTCTGTGGTAAGTAAATTATTGGAAACACTTTTTAAAACAGAGAATAGTGCAGTTTCTGGAATCTAGTGGATTACAGGACCGGAGGCAACATGAATTCACTAGAGGCAGATCTTGTCAGACAAATCTGATCAATTTCTTTGACTGGATGACCAGAGAATTGGATAGAGGGAGAGTGCTAGATGGTGGTGTATTTAGATTTTAGCAAAGCCTTTGACATTGTTCCACACAGGCATCTTAATAAACTGAGTACCCCAAAGTATGGGTCCCAAAGTAACAGACTGGGTAATAAAGTAACAGACTGGTTGAGTGGAAGATGACATCAATCTGCATTTCTTCAACAATTCTTAGTGCTGAGGAAAAGCATCAGTATTTAAGACTCCCCGATTCCTGTTTCTTCCTCCCCTGCACTTTCTCCAGGTGAGAAGGTTGTAATAACTTGTCCTGAAAATAGTGCTCTTTCAAGTATTATTAGTTCCCAATATTCTCAGTCACTGATTTCACTTCCAGCGGTGACAATTGCATCATTGTCTTCTTTCACTTCTCAGTCAGTCACATCTCTGAGGAAAATATTGCGCATCTGAAGCATAAATCACCTCCAACTGATTTATGTCTGATTTTTGCCAGACACTTGTGACTTGGATTGGCCTCTGTGAAGATGGGATACTGGGCTAGATGGCCCATTGGTCTGACTGAGTAAGGCTGTTCTTATGTTCTTAACCAAGAGAATGAGTTTCAGGGAACCTGAGAAGGATTGTGAGGCTAATAGTTGGAAGGAGATAACTAGCCCTGAATGTGACAGGAGCTGAGGATGAGATGCCTGTCAATCCTTTGTTAGTAGCTGTTAAAGGATAAAGTGAAAGTTTGGCCAATAGTCTGAGAGGAGCTGGAAAAGTTGAAGAGACAAGATGTCTGTTTGTATTGTGGATCAACCAATTATTACTGGCTTTCAAAGTTAACTTTTGATTCATTTTAGAATGAAAATACACGTCAGATTTCAACATGATATCACATAAAAGAGCATTTAGAATGCCCCTTAAAGTCCCCCAAAGTTAACTTTGAAAGCCACTGTTAATGTCGTTCTGAATTTGTGGTTTATGTTTTGGAATATCCCTGTCATTTGCTCTATATTGGTCAAATTTCCATGGCTCTGAAAACGCGATTCAGTGTCGTAGTAAGAGGGGTGCGGACCGCCCTGAGCGCCAAATCGGTGGGGGCACTGGCATCTTTCTGCCCCTCCCTGCCATACCATGCCACCCTCGTGCCATCCCTCTCCTCCACCCCATACTTCTATATTATCTTCGTTAGCGTGAGCAAATTATTTATTTATTTATTAAAAATTTATATACCGCATATAACTATACGGTTTACATATCACTTACATAAAATATTATTTCTCCACGATTTCCCTACCTGTTGCTCGCACCAGCCTGTTTCCCCTCTGAATTACTTCTGAGTCACGGGACCAGGAAGTGATGTCAGAGGGAATGCAACACTGGTGTGGAAAGCATGCTTGCAGAAGCCACTCATGCTGTAGAAGATTAAGAGGTATGGGGGGAGGGAAGGAGAGCGCAAGTGTTGAATGGGGGTGCAGGAAGGAGCAGGGGGCACAGAAGGAGTGGGAGCATGGAGGAGGGTACAGGGGGGCTCCACTGCCCCAGGCATCTTCTACCCTTACTACGCTACTGACGCATTTGAACATAAAAGTTGTTTGACTCTACAACTGACTCTACAATTGAACATAAAAGTTGTTTAACTGACCCATTGGTTCCTCATCGCCTGGAGGCAGGACATGAATTTGAAGATTTACATTATTGGTGTTAGAACAGATCCCAAGTTCTATCAGAAGAGGCAATAGAAAACGTTGTTCATGGCAAAGGGAGCAATATTGTATCTTCTTTTTAAAATCTGCTGTTACAGCAGGTTTAAATGCATTTAAAAGCAGGTGGAACACATTCTTGCTGAGAAGGAAGTAATTTTTATTTAAATTAAAGACGGATCAGCTGGCAATTTGATATATATTGTAAGTGGAGCCACATAGAGCAATATCCAGAAGTGTTTTGTGATATGTAGAAGCTGCAGCTGCTTCCATTGATAAAGCTTCGGTGGCTCTAGGTATCTGGCTAATTGGAGTCTTAGGCCACTCCCAGTATATCCCAGAATGCACTGGGAAGGAGACCTAAGACTCCAGTTGGCCCAGGAGCCTAAAGCCCCCCTTATGGGAGGGGCCTTAGGTATCTGAGCCAATCAGTGCCTTAGACTCCTCCCCGGTGCATACCAGAATGCACCAGGAAGGGGAAGGCCCACTATTTTGCACTGGCAGGCCTGCCAGCCAGAGGGTATATGCCTCCCTCAGGCTGAACCTTCATTTTATGTTTAAATCTGTTTTATTAAATTTTTCAAAAGAACATGTGAATACAAAATAGAAGCCAGACAATAGCAATGTACAAAAAACCTCATCAACCAAACCCTCCCCCCCTTCCTCCCCCCCCCCTAGGAACAGTCATTGTAAGAAACAATCATGTGAGTATTCAATCAAGCAAACGTGCCCTCACAATGGGTGTTAAAGTAGAACAAAATGGCCTCCAGCAACGAAGGAACAAAGTACCCTGCTTAGAATGTAAATCAGGAATGGCCTGGCATTCATATCCCACCATATGAATCATATGAATCCGCCAGTGAGAAACAGTAGGTGTTTGTGGCGATAACCAGCATTGTAAGATGGTCTTTATACCTACAATTATGGCCCGTTGAACAAAAGCATTCATGCCTGGTCTAACCGGGACCAGAGAGAACTTTAAAGTAAAAAGAAAAGTCACTGTAGGTGTCCAAGAGCACTTCTAGAGGGACTGGATCAAGAGGCCTATGCGCCTCCAATAAGCCCGAATACCAGGGCATAACCAAAACATGTGCCCAAGGGTTGCCCTAGGAGCATTACACTTGGAACAGCACATAGAAGGGTTAAGACGTGCTCTATAGGCGCGCACAGGGGCAAAGTAGGCACGCACCAGAAATTTGTAATAACGTTCCCTCTCCACCGCTGCAACCATGACAGAGGACCCCAATTTAAAACTCCACTTTAACATGGATGCTGACACTGTCACTTGTAAGTCCAGAGACCAGGCACTGGCCAAAGCAACATAGTCCAACTCCCCAGCCAGCTCTTGAAGAAAGCGATGGTGAAAACGAAGCGGAGTGGGGTCTTGCGCCGTTAAGCAAAAGGATTCAGTCAATTTGTCCTGCACCTCCTCTGTTAAAGCCTGTGAGGGAAGGGATTGTACAAAATGCAAAAGTTGTCCATAACTCAACCAATCATTGGGTGATAATAGCCGAGAGTCCTGCAGCATCTGGAATGTTTGTAGTGTACCATCCGGTTGCAATACTTGAGACAGATAAAACACACCATGCCGAGTCCAGGAGGATGAAGTGCCTAAACCAAGACCCGGTGAAAAATCCCCATTACCCAAAATAGGTAAACACGGTGTCACATCAAACCGAACATGCAATTGTGTGCATATTTGTTTCCAGATTTTACGCACCGGGAATAAAAATAAATCCCCATAATGGTGTGCACGCAAAGGTAGATGCGGGACATGTATTAAGTAACTAAAGTGAAATGGAGCAAAAGCTTGGCATTCCACCCCAGTCGCTGAAAAGTGAGAGGTCGTACAAAACCAATCGTTCAAATGACGAAGTTGGCAAGCTATGTTCATTCTCCCCAGATGCAACAACCCTAAACCCCCCTGAGCAATGGGTAAAGAAAGAGTACGAAGGGGAATCCGTGGACGTGTACCACCCCATAAGTACTCTGACAGTGTTTTATATAACACCCGAAGGTGACGGCGCTGTAAGAGCAAAGGTAAAGTCTGCAAAAGGTATAGCCACTGGGGAATAATCATCATATTATAAAGGGCTATTTTACCCAGGAGAGTTAATGGATATGAGCGCCAAGCACGTAACCTTTGTCCCGTGCGCATAAGCAGAGGCATAACATTAAGCATATATAACTGAGCCAAATCCTGCGGGATCAAAACCCCGAGATAACGTAAAGATGTAGAAGTCCATTCCAAAGGGAAGGACCCAATCCAAGTAGTCCGGACCACTTCCTGTAATGGAAGGACTAAGGATTTCTGCTTGTTCAGAGTAAGACCGGAGAATAGATGAAACTCGTCTAATATCTCAAGTGCCGAGGTAGGGAAGTTTGGGGGTGGGCCAATGTCAACAGGATATCATCAGCAAAAGCCAAGACCCGGAGTTGAGAAGAGCCCTCCTGCAGCCCGGCCAAAATATCATCCCTTTGAAGCGTCCGTATAAGGGGTTCCAAATAGAGTAAAAATAGTAAGGGTGATAACGGGCAACCCTGACGAGTCCCCCTACCAACCTTAAAGGGCTTTGTGAGAATCCCATTGACCAAAATAGACGCCGTAGGAGAGAAATACAAGGCTCGCAATGCAGATAAAAACCACCCTCCTATACCCACATATTCCAGGACCAAAAAAAGATAAGGCCAAAGGACTTGGTCAAAGGCCTTGGCAGCATCGAGACTGACTAAAATGCCGAGGGTGTCCGAGGCTTGCACCCTGGCCATTGCCAGTAGTGCCCGGCAAACATTAAGAACAGAGTGATGACCCTGAACAAAGCCTACCTGCGCCGGAGAAATAATATGAGGTAAAGGGGGTGTTAAACGATTAGCCAGCAAGCGAGACAGAATTTTTATATCTACATTGAGTAATGAAATTGGTCTGTAGGAGTCAACCATATCTTTAGGTTTCTGCGGCTTGGGAAGTAATGTGATGGTGGCAGAGTTTGCAAAATCTGGGAAGGCCCCAGTTTCCATAGCTGCCTCATAATAGCTCTGCAACGAGTCACAGAGCTGAGGGGACAACATCTTAAAAAATTCCGTCGAAAACCCATCCGGGCCGGGAGCTGTACAAGAACGTAAGTTTTTAATTGCCCTTTGGATTTCCACGCCCTGTATAGGTCTTTGCAAGGTTTCCCGCTGTCGGTTTGTAAAGCGAGGTAAGCCAGCGTCTTCTAGATAATCCAGAATATCGGGGCCACAGTAAGGACCAGGACTCGAATAGAAGGTAGAAAAATGCTGATAAAAGGCATCTGCAATATCCATCGGTTTAGTATGATAACTAGCTGGGCCCTGTCGGATTTTTGAAATATATCTAGATTCCTGCCAGTTCTTAGTTAGGGACGCCAACATCCGACCCGGTTTATTCCCGTAACGATAAAATTTATATTTACGATAAATAAGAGAGCGTTTAGCACGATCGTGGAATAACACATTAAGAGAGACCTGTGCCGAGTGAAGTTCATCTCGTAGTACAGCGGTAGGGGTTCGGAGGTAGGCCGCTTTCAAAGAAGAGCACTGGCGCTCCAGACTATTAATGCCCGCCGAAATGCGTTTTTTCCGTGCCGCCACATAGGCTATTATCGCCCCCCTAAGAACAGCCTTAGCGGTTTCCCAAAATAGACCCGAATTAGTACGATGCTGGGCGTTAGTGAACACGTAATCCTCCCAGCGAGTTCGGAGATATTCCCAAAAGGTGGGATCGTCTTGAAGATAAGATGGGAAACGCCACCTACGTGAACCCAGAGGGGACAATACCCAAGCCACATCTACCCATATTGGGCAATGATCAGATATCTCCAGTGGTCCTATGACAGCCTCAGAAACACGTGTAAACAGGGATTCCGATACCAATAGATAATCTAAGCGAGAAAAGGACCCATGAGCTCGAGATTGGTGGGTGTAATCCCGCTCCGACGGGTGGAGAAGGCGCCAAGGATCTACCAGGCCCAAAGACTGACAAAGAAAAGGAATGCCTTTAGTCAGATTAGAAGAAGAAGGTTCCACAGAGCTAGAGCGATCAAGAGTAGCGTTCATTACCTGATTAAGATCTTCAGCTATAATCAGGGGCTGCGATGTGTCTTGGAGACCCAGTGTCACCAGAGACTCAAAAAATTCTTGGGAGTAAGTTTTGGGCCCATATACATTCAGCAGCCGAAACTCGGTACCCTGAATAGAAACATGTACAAGTAGATATCTACCCAAAGGGTCCTCAGAAATTGATGTTATGGAGCATTGTAAACCTTTGCGTACTAATAAACAGACTCCCGCACGTTTCCCTGAGGAAGATGCGGAATACACTGAGCCCACCCAGCCCCGTCTTTAACTTTTGGTGTTCTTCCGGGGACAGTTTAGTTTCCTGTAAACACGCCAGATCCGCCCGATGGTGTTTTATCTGCCTCAAAAGTTTAGTGCGTTTCACTGGAGAAATAATGCCGGATACATTCCACGAAAGGATACGGAGGGAGTGTTCACCCAGGGTCATAACACAAACTGCTAAAAACAAAGCAAATTAAGTGTCGAACACCTGGGTGCCCAGCCCCGCCCAAGTGTGCAGTGTTAACCCAAGCACAAAAAAGAATACTCACAAATCGCATACATAGCTTCCATAGAAAAATAATAAAAAACCAACACATCATACCAGTAGACTGTTCCCAACCCAGTATCTCCCCTTCACCCAAACCCCAAAGAGACCCAAAAACACCCCCCGAAAAGAGTGTGCTAGAGGTCCAAATGACACCCCACAGGACCCCGCCCCTCCGAGCAACAATAAAAAATCACCAGTGTCAAACAATGAAAACATACTTTGAGAGATCAACAGAATCAATGTTCGAACGATATAGAGCCACACGGACGTGTGCATAAAGCCCTGGTTCTCAGGAAAATGTCACGGAGGCTCCAAGGAAGATCTTAGAGTTTTATTAATGTAGTCAGCAGCCTCAGAGGCCACTGTGAACAGGTGCCAGGAGCCCTCATGATGTATCTTCAGGATGGCAGGATATATGAATTGAAAACGATGCTTGTGTTCCACCAATTTGGAGCAGAGGGGATAAAAGGCCTTCTTTCGTTCTGTAAGGGCAGCGGAATAATCCTGACTAATCCGAATGGTAGTTCCACGAAATTGTAAGGCGTCACGCTTGGCCCGGTACTGTCGGAGGATTTCCATTTTATGTCTGTAGTTCAGGAACTTGGCCAGCACCACCCGAGGCCTGGAATCCCGGGCCGGACGAGCGCCTAGACGGTGAGCGCGCTCCAGGCAGAGAGGACCCAAGGAAGCTGTGTCGGGGAACTCCAGTTCCAGCCAGCCTTCCAACTCAGCTAGCAAATGAGCATCCGGGATATTTTCAGGAATGCCCAAGAAACGAAGGTTCCCCCGGTGGGAACGGTTCTCAAGATCGTCTAGTTTAGCCGCCTGCAACTGAACTGTTTCTTGTAGGGCCGCGAGGTCCAGCTCATGAGAGTTGATGGTGTCCTCTGCTGTGGAGACTCGCTGTTCGAGCTCAGTCGTTCTGGCCACGGTATCAGTAAGTAGCTGCTCCAGACGGTTCATTTGGGTAGTTAGAGTGTCCAGCTGTGGACCCAGAACCTGTGCCACCGCCACCTTGATGTCATTCAGCGCTGCGGCCGTGAACTCCGACACCGCAGTTCCGGGTGCGGCCGCCATTTTGGCCGCGTCGGGGCTCGCTCGCTCCTTTTCGAGCCGATTTCATTCGTGCCGCTTCCTGGGATTGCGTTAAATACTTGTCCATGGGATCCCCAGCCAGTTGCAAACAAGCTGTGCCGACCAAAAGCGCCAATTAGCCCAAGAACCGTATAGTTTGAGGAGCGGGGTCCCGGAGCCGATCAGGAACGTGTCCTCACCCGCTCATAGCGTCACGTGACCCCGAACCTTCATTTTAAAAGGTACGGGGGAGTGGGGGTAGTCTTCTTGTTAGGGGGGATGCCGGGTGGGATCTCCACAAGGGTGGGCCTGGAATGGGGGAGGTCCCGAGTGGCCGAGGATACTTTGGGGGTGGGGGCGATGCTTAATTTGGGGAGATGGTGGCAGGCAGGGCACTCCTTCTGCCGAGGGATGCTTGGGGGGGTGTGATGATTCATGGGGGTACCGGCTGGAGGAATTGGGCCCTCCTCCTGCCGCAGTCAAGGGGGAGGGTTCGAGGGCTCCTGCAGGAGAGTGTGGGCATTCCTTCTGCCAGCCAACTTGTGTGTGATGGGGGGGGTTGGCGAATTTCCTGCCACTACCGCTCAGCTGATCATGGCAGGGAGATTCCCTTGCCGCGATCAGCTCAGCGGCAGTGCGATTCTTTAAACAGTGCCTGTGGCATGGACACCGGTTACAGAATCGGAATGGTTAGGTGAGGTTAATGGACAGATGCGATTCTGTATAGGACGCCCATGTGCGATTCTCAAAAGCCGTTTAGGCGGCTGCTGAGATGGCGTCCTATACAGAATCAGGCCCTAAACATTTCCTTTATGTGATCTCTTTATCCTATATGCTACTCTCCCACTTGATTGTGATTTTTTTTTTTTTTAAATCAACAATTTATTTATTTATTTATTTTTTAATCTTTATTCATTTTTAAACTTATAATAAGTGTGATAACATATCCATACAAATAACCATAAATATATCACTTAATAATCAACAATGATACATATAATATTCTCTTATCTCCCCCCTCCCCACCCTTATCTATCATATAATCAATGGCCATGAATTTGGTCTTGAAGGATGAGATGTACAGTGTCGGCATCCATGAGACAAACTTGTTTTTTTCTGTTACATAGAGCTTTTTGGACCCCTGTTCGTTTACAAAAATTGGATAGCTCTAAGTCTAATGAATGTTGGCACTGTCATCTCGAAGCAGTGACTTTAGATCATTTATTATTCTATTGTCCATTCATTATGAATTTTTGGAAATCAATTTGGGACCAAATTAACTGTTTATTAGATAACCCTGTGGCATTATCCTATGATACTGTGCTGTTTGGTATGGCAATGAGAGCAAAAAGTCAGATATCTACAAATAATAACAAATTATTACTTATAATGACTGGGGTTGCCATTCAACAAATTACATATAATTGGAAAAATTGGAATAGATTAAATTATAATTTTTGGTGGAACTCCTTATGTCATATTTATAAAATGGAGAGACTTATTGCAATACAACAGGGTTGTTTCAGGAAATTTCAAGATATTTGGGAGCCATTAACAAAGTATTGTAATGATTAGAAAAATCTTGTTTCCCTTAAATTTACAAGTTCAATTATGGGGTGGGAGGGAGGGTATTTTTATTGTTACACTTGATTGTGATCTAAGGAGGATATTTTTCTTGGGAAATATTCTTTTGTATTGTATTACTTCCATTTTGCCTTAATAAGTGTATTCTTGAAAGTTTCTGGAAAATAAAATATATAAAAAAAGTTGCTAAGAGCCTACATTAAAGGTAACTATTGTTCAAAAGTTGAAAGCACAGGGGTCGATATTCATACTTCAGGAGGGAGGCCAGCTAACTCCTGCAGAAGGCACTGACTGCCGTTATTCAATGCCAGACAATTTGTGATGACTAATATTGAATATCTGGCTTATTTTTGACTGGTTCAAACTTAACCGGTTAAGCCAATTTTAAGAGCTGAGCGGCTAAGTTATAATGACCATAGATAGACCTACTTTTTGCATGGCTTGGACGGTCAAGTTTTAGCTACTAACTGCTAATATTCAGCAAAGATAGCCAGCTATATCCCTCTGAATATTAGTGATTAGCTTGCAAAACACCATTTAACCAGCCAGGAGACCACTAACTCAATAGCTAACTGGATAAAGTTAGGTCAGCAAAAAGACTGTCCTAACTTTATCTGGCTAGCAATCTGAATATCTTTGCTAACCAGTTAGCATCACCAGTCGGTGCTGATTCCCATATATTCACTGCCAGCCAATATTTGGACACTGGTGCTGAATATCAAGTGGATTTTTACTTGTGACAACCAGCATTTTAAAAAACCATGGGCTAAATATCAGCCACTTCGTTTTGCTAGATAACATGATAGAGAACTGTGACTTTAATTAAAACATTTCATGTTACATACTTATAAATACAAAATCTTATATGCTAATATGTTGTTTTCTTTATTAATTAGGGAGAAAGACGTAGCCCACAGCATCATTTTAGACCGAGACATACATTAGATGGTGCCAAAATGAGAGCCTCTGTCCGCATGACACGATACCTGGAGTCTTGGGGAGCAGCCAAGCCTTTTGCTCATTTACATCACAGAGATAGTATGACCACTGACAATGGAAAGATCAGTACCATGGTACGGTTTCTAAAACATTTCCATCATCTTTCTTTTTCATTGATATGACCAGTATGTTAGGATTTTATGGATTTATCATGGCAGGTTGATACTTGTCTGCTAATTGTCAGTATTTTTGTTGATCTATATGTTTGTTTCCATGGGGGCTTACATAATATGCAATTTGATTCTTGAAGATTCCTAATCAGTCTGATTTTCAGGATAACCATACGCTGCAAAATAGCACTTTAATTCATACACCAAAAGTACATATGTATTCCATGGGAACATTCATTGTGAATATACTGGAAATTTGTTCTATTTATGTATGCTTTGGACCAGGGCTGCCCATTTCTGGTCCTTGAGATCTACAGGCAGGCCAGGTTTTCAGAATATCCACAATGAATATGCATGAGAGAGATTTGCCTGAACTGCCTTCTTGGTATGCAAATCTCTCTCACGCATGTTCATTGTGGATATCCTGAAAACCTGGCCTGCCTGTAGATCTCGAGGACCGGAATTGGGCAGCCCTGCTTTAGACCCATGGAGGGGCATTTTCAATAGTGCATCTAAGTCTGACTTTGGATGTATCCCGCAAGACTTCCAAATATCGGGGCGGGGAAACATCCATTTTCAAAACCAATTTTTTTTTTTTTTTTTTTTAAATGACCTATTTGACATCTTGGCTCCAAAGGGAGTCTAATTTTTTGACCATTTTCGAATACCAAAACATTCATGTTCAAAACATCCTAATTCAGCATAGTAATGGATTGGCTACATAGACATTCCAACAGAGTAGTAGAGCACTGTGATAGAGTGGGGCAGCTTGCTCAGGAGAAGGATTGCATAGCCGGACAGACAAACCACACTCAGAGCATTCAAGAAAAAAAAATTTTTTATTCAGCAGTAGTGCAGAGCCTGTTTCCTCACAGGCTTCTATAAGTTTATGTTCTTCAAATAAAACAGTTAGGCTTTTCCCCAGTCTTTCTCAAAAACAAGTTCCCTTTTCCATAGGGTGTGCCACACCCCAAACAGTCTTTATTCCATGTGCAGGGAACAATTAGGCAGCATTATGTCCAGGTCTTAGCATGCACTAGAACAGGGGTAGGCAATTCCAGTCCTCAAGAGCTGGAGCCAGGTCAGGTTTTCAGGATATCCACAATGAATATGTATGAGATAGATTTGCATGCACTGCCTCCTTGAGATGCAAATTTATCTCATGCATATTTGTTGTGGATATCCTGAAAACCTGTCCTGGCTCCAGTTCTCGAGGACCGGAATTGCCTTTCCCTGCACTAGAACAAAGGCAGGGTTGTTAAATGCAATAGAGTCTTATCTCCTACAAACTCTGTCAGTGCCAGGCCCTTCAACCAGCTTCTCCAACTCCTAGATTCCCTCTAGTACACATCCCTCCTCCTGGGTCTGGCTCGGCCTTTTAAGTTTCCCTGAGTTACTTCCTGGTTTCCTACTTTTCTCCCCTCCCCCCTCCCTGGAAGAAACTCTTTCTCAGTGCTGCTGTGGTTGTGAGACAATTTAGCCAGGAGGGGGAGTGCCGGGTTTCCCTGAGGTTTATTCTGAGTCCAAGCAGCAGTGTCAAGCAGGGGAAGTGGCAGGGTTTCATACACTTCACATAAAGGTGTCAGATGTATATCTCACCATAGCCCCCTTATAATTTATGGTGAGCCCCCCCAAGACTTCCCCAAAACCTACTATACCTATCTGTGTACCACCCCAATAGCCCTTATGGCTGTAGGTGGCACCTATATGGCAGTTTAGTAGGGTTTGGTTGGGTTTTGATGGGCTCATAATTAATACTATAGATGTAGTTAGAGTGCCTTATGTGCCTGGGTCCTCGACTCTATGGTTCACTAGCCCACCCACTAGGCTACATAAGACACCTTTGTGCTGCTCTACTAGGCTTTCCTATATCAGATGCTGCTGTTCTAGAGCCCGGTATGTACCTTTTTGTTCTCATTTTTGTGTGGTGGAAGGGGATCGGTGAGCACTGGGGGGATGTGGGGGTGTCTTTTCTTGATGCATGAAATGGTCATCTGATCAGTTTGTAGCACTTAGATGCTTCTAAAACAGGTCTAGCTTCAAACATCTAAGTTCCGTCTAGGACGTCTTGGAAAACATTTCAAACACTGCAAGATGTCCAAATCTAACCCACCCTTATGTACACCCAAAGCCTGCCCATAACATGCCTCCACCACGCCTATCTCAAGCTCTGGACGTACAGAGGCTGGAATACCTCGCTAGACATCCAGAAAGGCAGTCTTGATTATTGGCACTTGGACATTCTGGCGATTAGAACATCCAAGTGCCGATTTAGAATGTTTTTCGGATGTTTATATTTTTTGATTATGAGCTCCTTAGGGTTCTAGTTCTGTAAAATGAGTTGATATATATGAGTAGTTATACTCTGCCTGGCATTTTAAAGCCCTTTTTATTATAGTATACATTGCTCTTTGTGACCCTGGGCAAGTCACTTAATCCCCCCATTGCCCCAGATACATTAGATAGATTGTGAGCGTCAGGACAGACAGGGAAAAATGCTTGAGTACCTGAATAAACTCATGTAAACTGTCCTGGGAGAACAGTATAGAAATTTGAATGAATGAATAAATTCACAGTATGTCTGGATTTTTGTGGTGCTGGTCACATTGAATGTATGAGGGCGAATCAAAAATTAAAGGCAATTGTTAAATTATGTGATAACCAAACAGAGCTAGTGAAATGCAACATATGTACTCGTACATTGTCTGTTAAATAGTTCATCCATGCATAGTGCAGCACTCGGTCTTTAGTCGTGTGGCAGCCATGAGGTCAGAAATGGACGCTCCATTGCAAGATTGTACCATCAAAGAACAACGTGCAGTAGTGCACTTTCTTGGGACGGAGGATGTGAAACCTGTGGAAATTGATTCAGTATGGACATAGCACTATGCATCAATGAAATGTTTTTGAGTGGGTAAAAAGGTTTAAAGTGGGAAGAACAGGTATAACCAACCAATAGTCGTTCTGGTCACTCATCAATATCACACACACAAGAGCACATTGACAGGATGGATGCCTTGATTAGAGAAGACTGACGGATAACAGTATCTCAAATTGGCTGCAAATTTGGATAGCAACTATGAATCTGCATTTGCCATAATGAAATGATGACTTGGGATACAGGAAAGTCTGTGCACGATGGGTTTCCCAAACAGCTTACTGATCTGTATAAGCAACAGCATTTGGAGGTTGCAAACCAGTTCCTGAGACGGTATGAAGAAGATCCGAGTATTCTGGAGAGAACTGTTACCAGCGATGAACTCCACAAGGATAGCTCCATACATGTGAGAAAACTCTGTTATATAACACCTGATAGGTATGAGAACACCAAAAAAATCACAAAACCATTAGTAGATTTGACTTGTAATTCCAATGGAATCTAAGCACTATAGTAATAGCATATGATCTACTAAATCAAAGGTACTTCTAAGATCAAATTGTAAAACTAAAGCTCCTTTACCTCTACTAAAAAGGATATATAAATGATCCAGCAAAGAAGACAAAACTGTTTCAGCCAGTGGCGTACCTAGGGGGGGGGGGGCGGGGGGGGGGGGGGCGGGCCGCCCCGGGTACCAGCCCTAAGGGGGTGTTCCCGGCCTTGCCGTTCAGTCCCCCGCCACCCCCGAAGGACCGCTCGCCCCACTGACCTTCCTGCACCACCTGTGAAGCAGCCCGCAGCAGGATCGCAAAGTCAGCGTCAGCATCCCTGCGCTGCTTCCTGCGCCGCGATCCCGCCCCTCCTCTGACGTCTGAGGAGGGGCGGGACCGTGGCGCAGGAAGCAGCGCAGGGATCGCTGACGCTGACTTCGCGATCCTGCTGCAGCTGCTTCATAGGTGGTGCGGGGAGGCCGGGGGGGCGAGCGGTCCTTCGGGGTGGGTCGGGGCATCAGGCCTTCAGGGTGGGGCGGGCGGGCAGGCAAGCAGGCTTTCAAGGGGGAGGGGATGACAGGCAGGCAGGCAGGCCTTCAAGGGGGGACAGGCCTTCGGGGGGGGGGTGCAGACCTTCAAGGGGTGCAGGCCTTCAAGGGGGGCAGGCAGGCCTTCAGGGGGGTGCAGGCCTTCGGGGGGGGTGTAGGCCTTTGGGGGGGTGAAGACCTTCAAGGGGGGCAGGCAGGCCTTCGGGGGGGTGTAGGCCTTTGGGGGGGGTGTAGGCCTTTGGGGGGGTGCAGACCTTCAAGGGGGGCAGGCAGGCCTTCAGGGGGGTGCAGGCCTTCGGGGGGGGTATAGGCCTTTGGGGGGGTGCAGACCTTCAAGGGGGGCAGGCAGGCCTTCAGGGGGGTGCAGGCCTTCGGGGGGGGTGTAGGCCTTTGGGGGGGTGCAGACCTTCAAGGGGGTGCAGGCCTTCAAGGGGGGGAACAGGCCTTCAAGGGGGGAAAGGCAGGCAGGCCTACAAGGGGGGGGGGGACAGGCCTACAAGGGGGGGGGGGACAGGCCTACAAGGGGGGGGGCAGGCCTTCAAGGGGGGGTGCAGGCCTTCAAGGGGGGGGCAGGCCTTCAAGGGGGAGACAGGCCTTCAAGGGGGGGAAAGGCAGGCAGGCCTTAAAGGGGGGGACAGGCCTACAAGGGGGTGGGACAGGCCTTCAAGGGGGGGACAGGCCTTCGGGGGGGTGCAGACCTTCAAGGGAGTGCAGGCCTTCGGGGGGGGTGCAGTCCTTCAAGGGGGTGCAGGCCTTCAAGGGGGGGAAAGGCAGGCAGGCCTTCAAGGGGGGGACAGGCCTACAAGGGGGGGGAGAAGCTACAAGGGGGTGGGACAGGCCTTCAAGTGGGGGACAGGCCTTCGGGGGGGTGCAGGCCTTTGGGGGGTGCAGACCTTCAAGGGGGGGACAGGCAGGCAGGCCTTCAAGGGGGGGACAGGCCTACAAGGGGAAGGGACAGGCCTTCAAGGGGGGTGCAGGCCTTCAAGGTGGGACAGGCAGACCTTTAAGGGGGGACAGGCCTTTGGGGGGGACCATGATTTAGAAGTACACGGAGGGAAGGGGGTGTTCAAAGAGACATGCATATGCCAAACTTTGGGGGGGGAAGAAATAATGGGTCTGAAAATAGAGGAGAGGGAGAGAGATGATGGACCATGGGATTTAGGGAGGGAAGGAACAGAAAGGGAGAGAAATTGGACACAAGGGATGGTGTGGAGGAGGGATAGAGATACTGGATAGGAGGGTAATTAGGAAAAGAAACGGAGAGATGGTGGACTCTGGGATGGTGGGGAAGGAGGGAGAGATGCCGGATGAAAGGGTATTTAAGAAAAGGTGGATCTGGGGAGGGAGATGAAAAAAAGGAAAGATACCAGACTTCCTGGGAAGGGAAGGGAAATGGAAAGGGAGGACAGAGTTGGCAGATGGATGGTTAGCATGCAGAAAGAAGGAGACCCTGGCAAGCAAGTTATCAGAAGAAAACCAGAGCCTTGGACCAACAAGATTTGAAATATAACCAGACAACAAAAGGTAGAAAAATTAATTTTATTTTCTGTTTTGTGATTATAACATGTCAGATTTGAAATGTGTATCCTGCCAGAGCTGGTGTTGGACTGCAAACGTGAGCTAGGATTTAACAGAAAGAGGAAAAGTCCTTTTTGTTTCTTTATTTTATTTACACCACAGCGCCAGTGTGGTTAGGAGAAGCCAAAGGGGGTGAAAAAGCTATAAAACCCACCAGGAGTTTTGAAAAAAATCACCCAACTGGGCAGGAAAATCGAATTGAAAAACCAATTCAATAGGGCTGAATCGAATCAAAATTTTTTTTTCCTGTATCTGGCAGCATTAGTTTGCGCTACTGTCTTAGACTTTAGGACCTGGGATTGGGGAGAGATGGCATCCTCAGTACTTTATAATGCAAGTGAAACGAGGATTTGGTCAGACTTTTGAAGGGTCTGCAGAAAAAAAATATTGTATAGGCCGGGGACATGAGACAGCAGGAAATGGGAACTTTTCTTCCTTCTATTTTTGTGAATGGAAAGGCTGAGGATGTCAGAGAGGTCAGTTAAAATATGTGCTTTATAAGAAAATATAATAATGTGTTTTATAAAGTTTATAGCATAGCTGGCCTACCCAGTGAGGTGTTCCTAGTGGTGATGGTGGCAGCGTGTCAATTGAGAGGAAGAGGTGGTCTGGGAAATTCTGCTGAGCAAACTCCGGGCCCATTTCCACCCCCCAGTTAGTCCACTCCACTCAACTGATTCACACACTGAGTGGGTCTTTGGGTGTTGTTTTGGGATCTCTTCCAGTGGTTTATCTCCTTCTGGTCCAAGGAAGGAAACTTTGTTATCCTTAGCATTGACCTACAGAATATGTTTGTAACAGCGCTGCTTGTGTGGCATTAGGCTATGTAGTGATCGAAAGAAAAAAACAGACCTTTGCACATTTTTGCACTATATGGTGGGTGTATGAGGAGATTCACATTTCCTGCACAGCTAAGTCCATGTGAAGTTAACTTGTGCTGTATTTGACATCTAGCAAGGTCTCTGTTTGAAAGGAAAGATCTAAACTTAAAAATGAAGTGGCCAGAAGTTATGGTAAAAGCAGATAGTGTAGCTGGTTTTAAGAAAGATTTGGACAAATTCCTGGAGGAAAAGTCCATAATCTGTTATTAAGACATGGGGGAAGTGTCTGCTTGCCCTGGATCGGTAGCATGGAATGTTGCTACTCTTTGGGTTTTGACCAGGTATTAGTGTCCTGGATTGGCTACCATGAGAATGGGCTACTGGGCATGATGGACCATTGGTCTGACCCAGTTAGGCTATTCTTATGTTATGTTCTCATCTGTAGGGGCCTTTGTTTTCACTTCTTATTTTAATGTATTTTTTTTCTGGGAACTTATCAGTGTTTTTTATAATGGGAACAAAAATGGAAGAGAATTAATGTGTGTGGAATGGGAGGTAACTAATTTCTTCAGCTAAATAATTCAATCCACTTCAAACAGACATAGGAGAACTTGTGCACCATTCACACACCCTCCAACCAAAAACGTCAAAAAAAAACAACTGTTCGACAACCTCCTAGCCATTCGAGCTGCAACACTCGACCCCCAACTCTACAACCAATTGATATCAACCACAGACTGCAAAACCTTCAAAAAGAAATAAAAACCCTTCTATTCAAAAAACACATAAAACCGAACTAACACAATCAGAACTGTCCCAAGCATCACCTGCAACTACTCCATATCCCCCAGAGACCCAGTGTTGTAATATTACAACATCACATTTAAGGCTACAAAATAAACCCTCCCCCATTTTTTTTCTTTTTAAAACTTCATGTACATTACTAATAGAACCTATTGTTCAGTTCTGCAACTCCATTGGATGGTTGAATGTGTAAATAGGTCTGTTTATCTGGCCATGAAGTCATACAACCCTGTTGCCTGCTTTGGAGTATATCATCTTGTTGTTTTGGATGGGATACATCAGGACTAAAGTAAGTAAAAAGCTTGAAATATTTTTTTATGTGATCATTAATATGTGTAGATCATGCAGATTTTATGACATCATTGAATATACTGATTTTAAGAGATTTAGAGCTGGTTATTTCTATGTTGTAATTTTACAACAGTGGGTCAAAGTGATAGCAAGGTTTTGTCTGCACTCCCCTGAGACCCAGTGTTGTAATATTACAACATCACATTTAAGGCTACAAAATAAACCCTCCCCCATTTTTTTTCTTTTTAAAACTTCATGTACATTACTAATAGAACCTATTGTTCAGTTCAGCAACACCATTGGATGGTTGAATGTGTAAATAGGTCTGTTTATCTGGCCATGAAGTCATACAACCCTGTTGCCTGCTTTGGACTAAATCATCTTGTTGTTTTGGACGGGATACATCAGGACTAAAGTAAGTAAAAAGCTTGAAATATTTTTTTATGTGATCATTAATATGTGTAGATCATGCAGATTTTATGACATCATTGAATATACTGATTTTAAGAGATTTAGAGCTGGTTATTTCTATGTTGTAATTTTACAACAGTGGGTCAAAGTGATAGCAAGGTTTTGTCTGCACTTTAAACTTGAGAAGGTGATAAATCTCCAGGAGGTGAGGATTAAAGTGTTTGCATGTCTAATTGAACAATAGGTCTACTTGATAGAAGTTGTGGAATATGGAGTTATCGGTGAAGTGGACAAGGAAAATAAATTACCCGATGACCACCTAACTTCTGATGTTCAAATCATCCCAACAGAGGCAGAACATCCTGATGCCAAGACTGGGCCCCGTGACAGATATCGATGGCTGAAAAAGAATTTCATCTCTCCCAGTACTGATTTTTCTGGTCAGGATGTCAGTAATGATGTCCATTCCCTCTGCACACCACTGGAGTACTTTCAGAAGTTTGTGACAGAAGATATGATCAACGCTCTGGCAGATAACACAAATCAGTACAGTTTTCAGAAGAAAGGATCATCTATAAACACAAACACAAAGGAAATAGAGCAGATGATTGGCATGTATCTGAAGATGGGTCTTGTCCAAATGCCTGGAGTCCATATGTACTGGGAAGCAGACACAAGATACAGTCCTGTCGCTGATGTAATGTCACGAAACAGATTCCAGTCTCTGTTGACATCATTACATTTTGTGAACAATCTAACCGTGTCTGAGATGGAACAAAAAAGTGACAAACTCTGGAAACTCAGACCATGGCTTGATGCTTTCATAGAGAAATGCCTAAAAGTGGTCCCTGAAGAACATAACTCTGTTGATGAAATGATGATCCCTTTCAGGGGGAAATTCAGCAGCATCAAACAGTACATGCGTGGCAAGCCAAACCCATGGGGGTTCAAGCTGTGGGCAAGGACTGGAATCTCTGGTATACTTTGTGATTTTGATGTGTACCAAGGCAGTGTGAATGGAATACGGGCAAGATCTGAACTTGGACTATCAGGGGATGTTGTGATGAAACTTGCTTCCACACTTCCACATAGTCACAACTACAAGATCTATGCAGACAACTTTTTCACCAGCATCCCATTGATAGGCTGCTGGATTGTGGAATTCATTACACAGGAACAGCCAGACAAGTGCGCCTTCCAAACTGTAATCTTGAGGATGAGAAAAGCTTGAAGAAAAAGGGAAGAGGAAGCTTTGATGTCAGAGTGGAGTCAAATCACAACATTTGTGCTGTGAAATGGTTTGACAACAGACAGGTTACACTTGTGTCTTCCTTTGCTGGCCCACAACCAGTGGAGAAGATTCAACGCTGGGACAAAACTGCCAAAAGATTTGCGCTAACATGAAATTTTTTGTGCAAAAACACGAAATTTCTTGATTACCGCTGATAGAAATGCCAAAAGGAATGCCACCGAGAGGTTAGAAAAGCAAAAGGGAAATATGAAGAGGGGCTGGCCAGGGAGGCGAAAAACTTCAAGGCATTCTTCAGTTACGTAAAGGGGAAGCGACCAGCGAGAGAGGAGGTGGGGCCGTTGGACGATGGGGATAGGAAGGGAGTGATCAAGGAGGATAAAGAGGTAGCTGAGAGGTTGAACACGTTCTTCTCGTCGGTTTTCACGAGAGAAGACACATCTAATATACCAGACTCAGAGGAGCTCATGAGTGGGGAACAGGCTGAAAAATTAGAACACATAGAGGTAAGTAAGGAGGATGTCCTCAAGCAGATAGACAGGTTAAAATGCGGCAAATCGCCGGGCCTGGACGGGATCCACCTAAGGGTTCTGAAAGAACTAAGACAAGAAATAGCGGGCACAATCCAGCATGTTTGCAACCTATCCTTGAAAACTGGAGAGGTACCAGAGGACTGGAAATTGGCGAATGTCACACCTATCTTCAAGAAGGGATCGAGGGGTGACCCCGGAAACTACAGGCCGGTGAGCCTGACTTCAATTATAGGGAAGATGGTGGAAGCTATGATCAAGGATGGTATTTGCGAGCATATCGAGAGATATGGCCTACTGAGAACAAGCCAGCATGGATTCTGTAAGGGAAGGTCATGCTTAACGAACCTTCTGCACTTCTTTGAGGGAATAAGCAGTCGGGTGGACAATGGGGAACCTATAGACATCATTTACCTTGATTTTCAAAAGGCTTTCGACAAGGTGCCACATGAAAGGCTGCTTAGGAAACTGTGGAACCACGGGGTGGGAGGGGATGTGCACAGATGGATCGAGCACTGGTTGTCGGGTAGACTGCAGAGGGTCGGAGTAAAGGGACAATACTCTGACTGGCGGGGAGTCACGAGCGGTGTGCCACAGGGATCGGTGCTGGGGCCGTTACTCTTCAACATATTTATCAATGACCTGGAAAAAGAGGCAAAGTGCGAGGTTATAAAATTTGCAGACGATACCAAACTGTGCGGCAGAGTTAGGTCTAGGGAGGAGTGTGAGGACCTGCAAAGGGACCTGGACAAGCTGGAAGACTGGGCAAACAAATGGCAAATGCGCTTTAACGTGGAAAAATGCAAGGTCATGCATATAGGTAAAAAGAACCCGCTGTTCAAATACAAATTGGGGGGGGGCATTATTGGGAGACAGCAGTCTTGAGAGAGACTTGGGTGTGCTGGTAGATGCATCACTGAAGCCATCTGCACAGTGCGCAGCAGCCTCGAAAAAAGCCAACAGAATGCTGGGCATCATAAAGAGGGGCATAACAACCAGGACGCGGGAAGTCATCATGCCATTGTATAGAGCTATGGTGCGTCCACATCTGGAATACTGCGTTCAATACTGGTCGCCGTACCTCAAGAAGGACATGGCAGTGCTTGAGAGAGTCCAAAGGAGAGCAACGAAACTGGTAAGAGGGCTGGAACACTGCCCATATGCCGAGAGGTTGGATAGGCTGGGGCTCTTCTCTCTGGAAAAAAGGAGGCTCAGGGGAGATATGATAGAGACCTTCAAGATCATGAGGGGCATAGAGAGGGTGGATAGGGACAGATTCTTCAGACTGAAGGGGTCAACAGGCACGAGGGGGCATTCGGAGAAACTGAAGGGAGATAGGTTCAGAACAAATGCAAGGAAGTTTTTCTTCACCCAAAGGGTCGTGGACACTTGGAATGCGCTACCGGAGGAAGTGATCAGGCAGAGTACGGTACAGGGATTCAAACAGGGATTGGACGGATTCCTGAGGGATAGGGGGATCGTGGGATACTGAGAGAGGTGCTGGGATGTAACACAGGTATAGAAAGCAAACCAAGTAATAAGTATAGAAATCCGACCAGGTCGTGCATGTGCAAGACCGGAGGGTTAGGACTTCGATGGGAAGATAAAACTCAATGGGAAACCAAGGTGGCAAGGGGGCCCCTTCTGGTGTCTCAGACAGGCCGTGACCTGTTCGGGCCGCCGCGAGAGCGGACTGCTGGGCAAGATGGACCTGAGGTCTGACCCAGCGGAGGCACTGCTTATGTTCTTATGTTCTTAAGTCAATGGGCGCTTCACAGGGAAAAATTTGCGTTTTTATATGATACTCATTTTTTGTATTAAATTGATAATAAAAATTACTTTTTTCTTTATTATACTATTGTTGTTGTGTATATACATAAACTTAGGTGGGTCTTTATAAGCTGTAAAGTACAAATAAACTTTTAATTATTCCTTACATGTGTTCAGAGAGAGAGTGACACTATTGAAATTCTGCTACCTTACAGGCCCAGCGTTGCAATTTTACAACATCCTCCCCAAAAGTTACTAAAATGTCAAAATAAAAAAAAAACACTGATTTAGGGATCACAAGCCTCCTATAACAACATGTGAACGTTCGAAAAAAAATTTTTACGTTTTTTTCTATATTTGGGTCTCTAAGTGATATGTACTTCTGATCAGTGTTCCCTCTAAGCGGGCGGGTGTTGTGAGCAAACTTTTTTCACCGTGAGCCAAAAATATCGGGCGCCAGCAAGTTATGAGCCAACTCGCCCGATTCTCCTCTCGCTGCCCTGCCATCTGCCGTACGCCTCTTCCGATCGTGCGCTGTGACGAGAAACGTGTGCGCTGCGATGTAATATTTTGTGCGCCAGCGCACGCCAGCGCAGCTTAGCGGGAACACTGGTTCAAATGGTTTTATTTATTTCCCCAAATTTATTTTTGTTATACGCATTGAAAATATTTGATATTGCGTTTAAATCAAAATCTCAATAAACTTGAAACGAGTGCCCGTGAGATTGTGGGAGGGTTAAATACTCAAAACTTAGAAGTTTTTGCTACGCCAGCTTTCTGGTATCTTTACATACAGTGGCGTACCTAGCATATGTAACATCCGGGGCCCATCATTTTTTGGCACCCCCCCCCCATCTGTAAGAAAAACATGATTTTTAGTAACAAACCACACGTCACACATGAGTACCTAGGAAAAGGCAGCATCTTACATATTGCAGTGAGCAGTACATCAATACACCCATTGTAAAACTAAACAAGCCAGACCAGCACAGATCAATCCTACACCGTCAATCCTAACAGAAAACCATGTCTTTCGAACACACAGAACACAGAAAACACCTTCGCCTAGTAAGGAATATGTAATCACAAACTAACCCCTCCCTCTTTTACAAAACTGTAGTGTGGATTTTAGCTACGGAGGTAACAGCTCTGATGCTCATAAAATTCTGAGCATCAGAGCTGCTACCACCAAGGCTGGTGCTAAAAACGCTTCACAGTTTTGTAAAAGGGGGGATAAAATAAAAATACATAGACAAAGGTTAAATTGAACCAGCAAGAAGCTGGACTCTGCATACAATGCTTCACAGAAACAGTGACACATGTCTCCTAAAGCAATAAATAAATAGAAATTTTTTTCTACCTTTGTCTTCTGTGGTTTCTCCTTTCCTCATCTTCTTGTAACTCTCTTCCTTCCATTCACTGTCTGCCGTCTCTCTTCCCCTATATGGCATCTTCTCTCCTTCTATGCCCCTTCCAGAAACTGTATGCCTCCCCCTTCCATCTCTCCTTTCACCCCATTGGTCTGGCATCTCTCTCCTCGCCTTCCCTCTCCCACACCTCTCCTCATAGTCTGGTATCTCCCCTTCCCTGATTCTCTGGCATCTCTCTCCTTTCCTTTTCTTCCATCTTTCGTTCCCCCTCCATGCTCTCACATCTCCCCCTTCCTTTTCCCTTAGACTGGCATACCTTCCTCCTACGCTCCAAGCCCTGGCATCTCCTTTAATTCCCTCCCTCATCTTCCTTCTCCCTCCAGCTGGGTACCGCAACACTCTTCCCTGCAGCTCTGCACTTCCCCACAATTGCCATGCTTCGGTTCCTCTTCTTCCTTCCTTCCTCCCCCCCCCCCCCGCGGGACCCTGCGGCACCATCAACTCTTACTCCCTCTAATGTCGGCCCTGCAGCTCCAGACTTCCTCGCACCTTCTCCCCTCCCCCTTTGGATCGCTATTATTTTAAATGTTATAGCCGCGGAGCTGTATCCATCAGTGGAGATGTCTAACCTCGGCCTGCCCCGGAACTCTTACTGCAGCAGCCGCCCGTCTAGGCAGGAACAGGAAGTCACTGTTGCAGTAAGAGTTCCGGGGCAGGCCGAGGTTAGACATCTCCACTGATGGATACAGCTCCGCGGCTATAACATTTAAAATAATAGCGATCCAAAGGGGGAGGGGAGAAGGTGCGAGGAAGTCTGGAGCTGCAGGGCCGACATTAGAGGGAGTAAGAGTTGATGGTGCCGCAGGGTCCCGCGGGGGGGGGGGGGGAGGAAGGAAGGAAGAAGAGGAACCGAAGCATGGCAATTGTGGGGAAGTGCAATCCCCCCAATGCGTCCCCTTACCTTACCTCCCCTTACCTTTGCGACGCGTGTGTGCGCTGTGAAGAGAAACTTTGCGCTGCGATGTAATATTTTGTGCGCGCGCGCAGGCCAACGCACCTTAGCGGGAACACTGCTTCTGATGTCATGGCAATTCAGACATAATTTATGTTATGTTATGTTTGGAATAATGGTTACATATATGAGGTTCAATAAAAGAAAATTTTCACTGCCTGTTTCTATTCTGACCATTTATTCCATTTCATGGTTATTGCAAAAAAAAAAAAAAAAAAAATTTTTTTTACATGGGGGGGGGGGGGGGGGGTGTCAAAAAATGATGGGCCCCGGGTGCCACATACCCTAGGTACGCCACTGGTTTCAGCCCTCTGCCCTTCTCTTTCTCAGACACCCCCTCCCCATGTGCCTTTCTCAGATACACATACACACACATATCAAATGTGCCCTCTGCCCTTCTCTCAGTCACATCCCACTTGCCCTCAGCCATTTTGCTCTTCTCTTTCTCAGACATGTCCCACCTGCCCTCAGCCCTTTAATCTCCGAGAGCTTGTTCATTTGCTGTCTCATGAGATTGGGAGTTATAAGATCAACAGGCTCTTCTTGCACCTCAACACATATCAGTTGCTGCAAAAAGTGTAAAGCCCTCTTTGATGTTATGGCAAACTAAAACTATATTAAAAAGTTTTGATATCGCAACAGTAAAGCCAATGTACCAACCCAGGACCTTACCATATCATAACAGTATTAAATTTCTGAACTCAAGCTGCAACAATCTTATGCACCTAGTGAGAAAACAGAACACTGAGATTGCTGCAAGATTTCTACATACAAACTATATGCATTATTTTATTGGATTATTTTGTAAACTGCTTTGATCCTATTTGGCAAATTAAACATAAACAGATTTTTAATAAACATACTAGCAGAATCCCACACCCTGGTCACACGCGCAAGACACATGAAACAAGAGACTACAGATCAGGCGAAAATCTTGATTGGAAACCTCAATAAATCAGACTCAGTATATACAGTAATACTGATAGGTACCATCTACTCGTATTCAAGTCCTAGCGACTTGATAAACATCATCAAGTTTTTGTGGCAGAATATAGAAGTAGATTTACAGAACTTTCTGCTGTGCAGTATGAATTTTATGTTGTCACCATTGTCTCATCAAACACGATCCTCCGCCTCCAACACTGTCCATCTGCTGATGCCCAGAAGGGTGGTACATCATTAGACTGTGTCAACTCCCCACGAGCTCCTGATCATTGCAGCGAGCTGTGGTCCACGTGACTTTAACTGTTCCCAGCATGAACCCTTTAACAAGGGAATCCTTCAGGCCTTCTTAGGCAACCACCTAAGATAAAACAGTAGGTTCAAGGTTCTCAGGTAAATCAGGCAAAAGGAAAAAGAAAACCACACACTGCCCAGCATGCCAGAAAAATAAAGCTGTATTTTATTTTTATACTCCAGGTTTACTTTGTCCAGGTACTTGCAATGCATAGCAATATTTTCAATGCATATGTTTTAGTGAAACATAAAACTTCAGGCCAATCTGACCCCTCTGGCTTAGTAAATACCAGCTTAGCTCTAATGTCAAAAAACATCAAACCAAATTAAATACACCCTTTAGGCTGGACTCTCTAGTCTTTTATATCACAGTCCTCTTCACTAGCCTTCTGGGTGTTAGCATAACCTCAGCAGAATTCCTTCTCCATGCAAAGGCAGAAGAAAAAACAAAACTATACTCCTGCAGTCCAGGCAAAATAAAGCTTTTACAAAAAAAAAAGTCAAAAAGAAAACAGCTAACGTTGCAGCACTGCCATGGAGTGCCTGGAGATAAGGAACTTCTTTTACAAAGGAGCTCTCCTGTGCTTGCCGTTAGACAAAATCTAATCTGCCTCTAATTAGTTTCCAGCTGGGCTGGGAGAGTGAAAAGACAAACGCTACTGTGTGTTGCAATGCTAGTCAGTACAATGTCCCGTTTCAAGCATTGCAGTGCTTTAAAGATTAGCTTTGCTAAGCTCCCAGTGTTTTGCATACAAGCACTGTTTCACTCAAACTTTTAAGCAAAAAAAACAGGTAAGAAACAAAGCCACACATTCCCCACCTTTGCTCAATCAAGGTTCATGGCATCAAAACCCTTGCTGGGCAGACTTGAAACTCCAAGGTCCATGGGTTCACCACTCTGGACTTGTCCCTCTGCTTCAATCTCCAGCACATCAAACATCTTCACAATTAGGGCTAGGTTCCCCACACCTCCGTGGAGGAGCAGGGTGCTCTCCTGCTTCCTGGGCTCCCCTCCCTGACTCTCTCAGCTGCTCTGTTTTAACCCCCTCTAATTCGCCCCTCCCTGCTCTGAAGAGGGGGAAGGGAGAAAAATCTCTCTGCAGCTGTGCCTGTCTCAGTGACAGCTTCCTGTGCTGAGACTGGCCTTCTGGGAGCTGTAGTTTCTTAGCTCCTGGGATAGTCCAAGTGAAGTCAGCTTTTCATATTCTGCAGGGCCAACCTGACCAGCTCTCCTGCCTCGGGGACTACCAACCTTCTTCACCACTGTGTCAAAGCTAGGGAGAGCGCTAGATTTGTCACAATTGACATCTCCACTGAATCCTGTCCACCTTGGGAGGTCCTGCTGGTAGTGAAACTACTGATGGCATAGCTTTCAGCTTCTCAGATGTGCACAAGCCCCAGTGACACGACAAGCCTATGTACCATGACTGGAGATGCAGCAATACTAGAGAATACACTTCTCCCTCAATATTCGCAGGGGTTAGGGGCAGAGCCGGCCCGCAAATATTTAAAATTTGCGAATAACATTTGGGATGGCTCTGACCCACCCCCTGCCATCCCCCGGAGCTTACCTAGTGGTCTAGTGGGCTTTCGGAGCAGGAGCGATCTTCCTATGTTCCTGCTCTGTGCAGATCACTCATACAAAATGGCTGTGGGGAGTTCCCATCATAGTCTCGAGAGACTACGGGAACTCATGGCAGCCATTTTGTATGAGTGATCTGCACGAGGCAGGAGCATAGGAAGATTGCTCCTGCCCTGAAAGCCCGCTAGACCACCAGCTAAGGTCCAGGGAGGTCCAGGATGCAGCGTTTCTTTTCTTCTCCCCCCCCATCACGAATAACCAAATCCGCGGATATTGAAACCGCGGATTCGGAGGGAGAAGTGTATAATCAAGGGATGTGTATTTCCAATGACTCCCATAAACAGGCAGTATCGTTATAATGTTTTACATTATTTTTTTTTAAAAGACTTATTTGAGTACCATTTTGCAAGGTCTTCAGAAGTGCCAATTGCTAGCCAAGTATTTTTTATGGCTAAGCAACGATGTCGGCACTGGCATCGTCATCAGACCTGCTTTATTTTTTTTGCATTT
This sequence comes from Geotrypetes seraphini, assembly GCF_902459505.1. NCBI lineage: Eukaryota > Metazoa > Chordata > Amphibia > Gymnophiona > Dermophiidae > Geotrypetes > Geotrypetes seraphini. Next base: position 278,236,244 of record NC_047085.1, on the reverse strand, counting down.
TAATTTTGTGCTCCGTACTCTGTGATTATATAACTTATAACATAACTTATGACTAAAATCTTAGCTTTTTTTATGCAAGTTTTCTTCTATATCAGGAAGGGACCAGTCAGTTCGACATGTTTCGCCTCATGGCTTTTTTAAGAAAAGTCCCCCCTTTTATTTTATTCCACACCATCCTGATCAAATCTCTTCTAGTAGACAATGACTGGCATATTCCAATTAATAAATTCAGAATTAAATACTTTTTTCTACCTTTCTCTGAGTAGCAGACTATGGACTTTTCTTCCAAACTTCTCCAAATCTTTTGTAAATCCAGCTATGCTAACCACTGTTGCAACATCCTCTGGAACTCATTCCATTTAAAACATTCAAATAAAATGCATTTTTTCTATCTTTGTTGTCTGGACATTTTATTTTTCCATTATATTGGTTCCAGTTTCTCCTTTCTGCTGTTCTGTTATCTGCTAATTCTTCAAGCTAAGAGGAAAAGGTAAAAAAAAAGAAAAACCAACAAAGGCAGGCCCCCTCTCTGAGACAATAAGGCCCACAAAGTCCTGCCAAAGCCTGCAAAACGTTCAGAGACATGATGCCACGCAGTTTCCATAGGCCAAGGGGAACTCAGAGTACGTAGCTCGTGAAAGTACCCTTCGGGGCTCCAGGGTCTGTGCAGCTGAATAACAAAACCAAGTTTGAAAAAGGAGCCACATCGGGGAAGAAGGCAACTGGACCCCAACCTCCGTGGCATCAGTGCAAAACACCATGGTAAATAGTGCCGAGTACAGGTATCAAGGAAGAACCCTCTCAGGGTGCATGGCAATCCTCCAGTATCGCAGCAGGCAGCTGCTTAATGAATTGATCCAGCTCCTCAGGTGAATTTAGAAAGATTTTATTATTATAGTTCACCCGGGCCCCCGCAGGATAAAGCAGGGAGAACCTGATGTTCCGCTTGAAGAGCTCACTGCAGTATGGCGCCATAGCTCTTCATCGGGAAGAGATCTGCGGTGAAAAATCTTGGAAGATCAGGATCCTATGGCCCTCATATTGAAGAGGTTGGTCTCAGCGCTTGTGAAAGTGGGCCAAAATCAGTTCTTTAATGGCGAAGTTCAAAAAACAGGCAATAACCGGCCGTGGGCACGTCTCCCCCTCCCTCTGGGGCCCTACACGGTGTGCGCGCTCAATAGAGAATGGAGCTTGATCAGCGGGCAAGTCCAAGGCCCCGGGAAGCCAACCCTCCAACCAGTGCCGCAGGTCCACATCGCCGATCGTGTCAGGGAGGCCCACAAACCTCAGGTTGTTACGGCGGCCTCTATTTTCATGATCCCCAAGCCGGTTGGAAAGTGTCTGATTAGTGGTCTCCAGAGTGCGAATGCATTCCTCAAAATCAGCCACGCTATCTTCTTGCCGTGCCACGCGGTCCTCAACACGTTGAAGCCGGCCAGCATGCGAGTCCAAGCTTTCCTTTATATCTTCCAGAAAGGTATATATCATTGCCAACTTGTCTTCCATGACTAAGGTGAGTGACAGGGTTAACTCCTGGATCGCAGCAGCCTCAAGGGTGAAGAGAGGCATCTCAGGAGGCTCAGCTATCTTGGTGTCCGATCCCTTTGATTTATCTTTGGCGCCACTTTTCTCTGCCATGCCATGATCGCACCACAAAGCGGGAGATATCAGTACAATCAGAAAGATAAGGGCTGTAGCTGGGCAGGAGCGGGTCCCACGGCCATTGCAAAAATAGGGGCAAAAAGGCGTGTTAAAGTAGTAGGGCCCAGAGCTACTGAGATGCACGTCCGATTAGTCTCCTGGCATCACGTGCCCCCCAGCTCATCCTTTAGCTCTTAGAACCAGCTGCGCAGCTCCTGCCATAGACCCGTCAATGAAGCCTCCAGCTGCTGGTCCACCGTTGCAGAATCAACACACTCCCCCACCATCTTGGGTGCAGGCTTCGAGGGGCCGCTCATGAGAGGGGAGGAAAAAACCTTGATGTTAGTCTTTTTTTTTTTTTTTTTGCATCTCCATCAGAATGCACTAGGCAGACTTACCCCGAAGCAGGAACACTGATGAAACGCGGAGATGCAGAGAACTCCAAGCAGTGCAGGAGGAAGATAGAGATGCAGAGAACATTGAGATAGAGAACACCATCGAGGAAGAAGTCCGAGAGCTGGAGAAGTTGATAGAGGAGGTGTACAGGGAGGCTGTGGAAAATCACCAGCAACAGTGGAACTGCCGAGACTCACCTGCAGAGAGTGTGGACCACCCAACGGACAACCACCACGAAGGAATAGGTGACACAGCAGTGAGAACGAAGGACACAGACCTACGGCTGGAGAGATGGACGTACACCAGGGACACGGACCTGCGGCTGGAGAATCAAGAGAAGATAGAGAGGATAGCAATCGTCGTGGGAGACTCCATCATCAGACAAGTCGACAGTCACATAGTGGATGATGACTGGATCGGCTGGTGACCTGCCTATTGGAGCCAAGATAGAAGACTTAGTGAGCCGCATCAATAGGATCATCGACAGTGTGGAAGAAGATACGGCAGTGGTGATCCATATGGGGATGAACAACGTGAGCAACAGGAACTACAACAGGGAAGTACTGAAGGACCAGTTCTGGATGCTAGGAAAGAAGCTGAAGACCAGAACGCAGAAGATAGCATTCTCGGAGATCCTGCCGGTATCCAGGGCTGACGAGAAGAGGCAGATGGAGCTGCAAGCAGTCAACACGTGGATGCGGCGCTGGTGAGAGGAAGAAGGATTCCACTTCGTGCGCAACTGGACAACGTTCTGGGGGAAGAGCAAGCTATTCAGGAAGGAAGGACTCCACCTCAGCAGAGATGGAACGAGGCTAATTGCAAGCAACATCAAGAGAGAAGTTGAGAAGCTTTTAAACTAGGAAGAAGGGGAAAGCTGACAGTCGACCAAGAGAGAGAGTCGATGGTTCGGGAACCGGTATACCCGGAGAATACCGTGCAGGATGATAGAGGGGAAGACTCACCAGAGGATACCGTGCAGGAAGATAGAGGGGAGGACTCACTGGATCACAGACAAGACAGACCGAAAGGGACACAAGAGGGAAGGAAATGCATGAAAAGAACAGGCCGCAAACTCAAGTGTACGTACACGAATGCAAGGAGCCTAAGGAATAAGATGGGCGAATTAGAAACTATGGCACAAAAAGATAACGTTGACATCATCGGCATCACGGAAACATGGTGGAATGAGGAAAACGTCTGGGACACTGTGCTACTGGGATACAAACTATACCGCAGAGACAGAGTGGCTCAAAAAGGTGGGGGCGTTGCCATATAGGTAAAAGAGGGAATTGAATCTAATGGAGAGACTACACCACAACTGATGGATAAGTTAGAGTCTCTATGGGTCAAAATTCCGGGAACAAATGGACTGGAAACAAAGATTGGCATCTACTACCGACCTCCAGGGCAGTCTGAAGAAATTGATGGAGAAATGACGGACGAGATTAAACACAACTGCAAGGGAGGCAATGCAGTTATCATGGGTTACTTCAACTATCCGGGGATAGACTTGAACCTAGGCACCTCCGGCTGTGCTAGGAAGACCAAGTTCCTGGATGCTGTAAGTGACTGCTTCATGGAACAACTTGTAAAGGAAAATACAAGAGGAAATGCAATTCTGGACTTAATTCTAAATGGATAGCGAGGACCGACACAAGATGTAGAAGTAGAAGGGATGCTGGGAGACAGCGATCACAATATGATCCGCTTCGACCTGGATGCAGGGGAGAAATATCAGACCAGAAAGATGGCCACGGTGCTGAACTTCCGAAAAGGGAATTACGAAAGGATGAGACTCATGGTAGGGAAGAAGATTGAGAAGAAGATAAACACTGTAAAAAATGCTAGAGCAAGCTTGGACCCTTTTTAAGGACACAGTCACTGAGGTGCAAAATCTATATATACCGCGTATCAACAAAGGATCCAAGAGGAAAAAGAACAAAGAACTGGCGTGGCTCACTGTAGAGGTGAAGGAAGCGATCAGAGACAAGAAAACTTTGTTTAAAGAATGGAAAAGGTCACAAACGGACGAAAACTGGAATAAGCACAAACATCAACGCAGGTGCCATAAGGCAGTAAAAGGGGCCAAAAGAGACTACAAGGAAAAAATAACCAAGGAGGTGAAAAATTCCAGCCGTTCTTTCGATATATTAAAGGGAAACGACCCGCGAAGGAACCAGTGGGACCGTTGGATGACCATGCAATAAAGGGAGTGCTAAAGAAGGACAAAGAAATTGCAGACAGACTGAACACATTTTTTGCGCATGTATTTACCGAAGATGATATACACAGCATACTGGAACCCATCAGGCTATATGCTGAAAATGAAGACGGGGAACTGACAGGGTTGACGGTCAGTCTAGAAGAGGTATGCAGGCAGATCGATAGGCTTAAGAGCGATAAATTCCCGGGACAGGATAGCATAAGAAACTGAAAGGGACTATAGCTTAACTGCTTCAACTAATAGCCAATCTGTCGATCAAATCGGAAAAGATTCCAGAAGACTTGAAGGTGGCGAATGTTATGCCGATCTTCAAAATAGGTTCAAGGGGAGATCCGGGAAACTACAGACCGGTGAGTCTGACCTCGGTACCGGGAAAGATGGTCGAGGCGCAGATAAAGGACCACATCATTGATCACCTTGATGGACACAGTTTAATGAGGACCAGCCAGCACGTTTTCAGCAAAGGCATATCTTGCCTGCTGAACTTGCTGCACTTCTTTGAGGGAGTAAACAAGCAGATAGTCAAGGGGGGTCGACATTGTATATCTGGATTTTCAGAAGACGTTCGACAAGGTTCCACATAAACAACTACTTCGGAAAATTTTGAGCTATGGAATCAAGGGTGAAATACTCACGTGGATTAAAAACTAGCTGGAGCATAGGAAATGGAAAGTGGGGGTAAATGGACAATACCGGGGTGCCGCAGGACTCGGTGCTTATAAACGATCTGGACATTGGTACGACAAGTGAGGTGATTAAGTTTGCGGATAATACAAAGTTATTCAGAATAGTGAAGACACAGGGGGATTGCGAAGATCTACAAAGTGACATAATCGAGCTCGAGAAATGGGCAGCAGCATGGCAAATGAGGTTCAGTGTGGATAAGTGCAAAGTGATGCATGTTGGTAACTAAAATCTCATACACGAATACAGGATGTCCGGGGCGGTACTTGGAGAGATCTCCCAGGAAAGAGACTTGGGAGTTCTGAACAAGTTGATGAAGCCATCTACACAATGCACTGCAGCGGCAGAAAGGGCGAACAGAATGCTAGTAATGATAAAGAAGGGGATCACAAACAGATCGGAGAAGGTTATCATGCCGCTGTTCCAGGCCATGGTGTGCCCTCACCTGGAGTACTGCGTCCAGCACTGGTTGCCATACACGAAGAAAGAAACGGTACTACTTGAAAGGGTCCAGAAAAGAGCGTCTAAAATGGTTAAGGGGCAGGAGGAGTTGCCGTACAGTGAAAGATTGGAGAAACTGGGCCTCTTCTCCCTTGAAAAGAGGAGACTGAGTAGAGACATGATCGAAACATTCAAAATACTGAAGGGAATAGACTTAGTAGATAAAGACAGACTGTTCACTCTCTCCAAGGTAGGAGAATGAGAGGGCACTCTAAAGTTGAAAGGGGATAGATTCCACAGAAACGTAAGGAAGTTCTTCACCCAGAGAGTGGTGGAGAACTGGAACGCTCTTCCAGAGTCTGTTGTAGGGGAAAACACCCTCCAGGGTTTCAAGCCTAAGCTGGGCAAGTTCCTGCTAAACTGGGACGAACATAGGTGAAGCTTGACTCATTTTAGAGCACTGATCTTTGACTTGGGGGCTGCCGCGTGAGCGGACTGCTGGGCACGATGGACCACTGGTCTGACCCAGCAGCGACAATTCTTATGTTCTTAGCAAAGCCTAAAAAAGCCTTGGGGCCCGCAGAGCTATCGTTCTAGGCTGCCATGAGCCTCGATGATGTCACTTTCCCTCAGATCCAGCTCTTTCGATACAGCTGGAAGGTATGTTGCCTTCTTCCAAACTAGTCATTCTGGTGGTGGAGGTCCCTTAAAAAGAAGCCCTATCATCTGGCTATGTTAGATCTCGATTGCATTGGTTGTCACATGGATATTATGCCTATCCTGTCTCTTGTGTTTCTGATCGCCACCCTGAGTCTCTTCCTGTGACCAAGTCTCTCTAGGTTTCGGGAGGGAATCGTAGTAATTTTTGTCCCTCCCAAAGATTTCATCCTCAGGCTTATCCACTGAAAGATATTCCCAGGGCTACCATACCCATTACAACAGTTCCAATTTAAGACATCCTCATTTCCGCTGCTGCCCCTATAAAACCCTAATGACACAAGAAGTAAGGTGGGGCTCCCTCATATCGTGGGCAGACTCTCTCAGATTTGCCAGATGTGGACTCAGATATCCTCAGATTAATAGGTTCAGGACATCATTTGGAAGGGGCGTAAGATAGACTTCTTTTGCCTGGTTCTGGCATTGTTTCTGGACTCTCTGGCGGATCAGCCGGAAAAGGAGTCAAAAGTCTGAGCTTCCCTGCAGTGTCTCTTGGACATCTGAGCTGTAGAACCTGTTCTGGAACATGAATTGGGTTTAGGCAGATACTCTTTATACTTCATCGTGCCAAATAAAGGCTTGGAAGACTGGATCTCAGACAATCTCTTCTTGCGGATTCCTCATTTTCAAATAGAAACTGTGTGCACAGTCATAGCTGCTGTCTCTCCCAGAGAGTTTCTGGTGTCCTTGGATCTCCATATTCCAATCTACCCAGAGCATCGTAGATTTTTGTTTCTATGTTCTGCAACAGCATTTCCAGTTCGCAGCTCTGCCCTTTGGGCTTGCGACAGTCTAGGCCCAATCCAGAGCAATTTGGTTTTTGAGGCATTCAGTTTCATTTGATTGGGTGACCAGAGAGCTGGATCAAGGACATATGCTAGATGTAATTTACTTGGATTTCAGCAAAGCCTTTGATACAGTTCCTCATATGAGGCTTTTGAACAAACTTGAAGGGCTGAAGTTAGGACCCAAAGTGGTGAACTGGGTCAGAAACTGGCTGTCGGACAGACGCCAGAGGGTGGTGGTTAATGGAAGTCGCTCGAAGGAAGGAAAGGTGAGTAGTGGAGTCCCTCAGGGATCAGTGCTGGGGCCAATCCTGTTCAATATGTTTGTGAGTGACATCGCTGAAGGGTTAGAAGGAAAAGTGTGCCTTTTTGCAGATGATACCAAGATTTGTAACAGAGTAGACACCGAAGAGGGAGTGGAAAATATGAAAAAGGATCTGCAAAAGTTAGAGGAATGGTCTAATGCAGGGGTGTCAAAGTCCCTCCTCGAGGGCCGGAATCCAGTCGGGTTTTCTGGATTTCCCCAATGAATATGCATTGAAAGCAGTGCATGCAAATAGATCTCATGCAGATTCATTGGGGAAATCCTGAAAACCCGACTGGATTCTGGCCCTCGAGGACCGACTTTGACACCTGTGGTCTAATGCCTGGCAACTAAAATTCATTGCAAAGAAATGCAGAGTAATGCATTTGGGGATTAATAATAGGAAGGAACCGTATATGCTGGGAGGAGAGAAGCTGATATGCACGGACGGGGAGAGGGACCTTGGGGTGATAGTGTCCGAAGATCTAAAGGTAAAAAAAAAGTGTGACAAGGCAGTGGCTGCTGCCAGAAGGATGCTGGGCTATATAAAGAGAGGCGTAGTCAGTAGAAGGAAGAAGGTGTTGATGCCCCTGTACAGGTCATTGGTAAGGCCCCACTTGGAGTATTGTGTTCAATTTTGGAGACCGTATTTGGCGAAGGACATAAGAAGACTTGAGGCGGTCCAGAGGAGGGCGACAAAAATGATAGGAGGCTTGCGCCAGAAGACGTATGAGGAGAGACTGGAAAACCTGAATATGTATACCCTAGAGGAAAGGAGAGACAGGGGAGATATGATTCAGACGTTGAAATACTTGAAGGGTATTAACGTAGAACAAAATCTTTTTCAGAGAAAGGAAAATGGTAAAACCAGAGGACATAATTTGAGGTTGAGGGGTGGTAGATTCAAAGGCAATGTTAGGAAATTCTACTTTACGGAGAGGGTGGTGAATGCCTGGAATGCGCTCCCGAGAGAGGTGGTGGAGAGTAAAACTGTGACTGAGTTCAAAGAAGCTTGGGATGAACACAAAAGATCTAGAATCAGAAAATAAGATTAAATATTGAACTAAGGTCAGTACTGGGCAGACTTGCACGGTCTGTGTCTGTATATGGCCGTTTGGTGGAGGATGGGCTGGGGAGGGCTTCAATGGCTGGGAGGGTGTAAATGGGCTAGAGTAAGTCTTAACAGAGATTTCGGCAGTTGGAACCCAAGTACAGTACAGGTAAAGCTTTGGATTCTTGCCCAGAAATATCTAAGAAGAAAAAATTAAAATTGAATCAGGTTGGGCAGACTGGATGGACCATTCGGGTCTTTATCTGCCGTCATCTACTATGTTATTGTATAAACTATAATTTGCTCACCTCTGGAGCTTGGAGATGCAGCTATCTATGCCTGTAACCAAATCGCTAAGATCATGATTAACTTCCAGTATAGGATGAAATTATCATCCAAAAAAAGTAAATATTGCCTCTACAGATGAAAGACAAATTTTTTCAATGAGGTCATATACGGTAGATGTTAAAACAGAATAGGTGACAAAGGGGAACCCTGTGGTACCCCACATTTGGGTGTCCATGAAGATGAGACCTCACCCTTTAAACATACCTCATTAGGAGCGTTGCAGAAGAGATTTACTAAACCAATCCAGGACCACATGATTTAGACCTATGTCAGCCAACATACGAATCAAAATATCATGATGAACCACATCAAATGGTTCATCAAATATTTGCTCTGCAGCTGTAAATTTTGAATCTTTGCAATTGATATCAAGAGTTTCTGTTCTGAAATTTGTTTTGAATCTTTGTTTAAATGGTAATAGGATAAAAAATTTCTCTAAATAGTTGGAAAGTTGACTAGAAAGAATTGATTCCAACATTTTTGTCATTAGTGGTATATTCATGATAGGGCGATAATGAGAAGAAACCGAAGGATCTAGATCGGCACCTTTCAGCAAGGGCGTTAGGATTATATTACCCATTTTCAGTGAAAAATGACCATTACTAAGAAGGTGGTTTAATAATGAAGTCAGCCAGGTAATAGCCTGTGAAGGTATATAACCATAAAGGTCAGAAGGAAAAGGATCCAAAGTACAGCTACACCTCTTAAATTTTTTGCATAATTTTAGAACTTGAAGTTCCAATACAGGGTCAAATACATAACAAAAGCAATCTGCATGGCTTAATAAGGCCATTAGAGCCTAAGCAGAAGTCATCAAGATTGATAGCTGGAAAGGTATCTCTAATAAGAGCAATTTTGCTGTTAATAAATTTAGCTAACTCCTCAGCAATTGGAATGGTAGTTATAGTGGCTTTTCTTCGCAGTTAGGCTGTCCAGGCCCATCCTTATTTGGATGACTGATTGATCTGGGCTCCGTCTTGGCAGGAGTGTGAGTGAGCGGTAGAGACGGTGTTTCTCTACTACAACACTTGGGTTGGATTGTCAACTTAAAGAAGACAAACTACTCCACTTGATTTTCATCAAAAGACAAACATCAAAATAGTGGAGTGGGCATATAAATTCACATAATATTAAAAAAAAAAGTTCTTCAACAAACTTCTCAAAACACTCTCCAAGACATTAGAAAAAAAAAGTTTACATAAACATCCAATGTGCTGACTGAAACATAGATGCCAGTATTGAAGACAGGATATGTGCAGCAGCTGGGCTCAGTGTGTTGGCGCTTCTATTTGGCATGAAACTTGCTTCATTCAGCATTGCCAAGTGATTGCTGCAGATATCACAATCTTATTATGTGGAACAGGGCTACATGGGGACAATGTGTCTTCTGATCTTCTGAAGCTTCATGGGGATAATGTGTCTTCTGATCTCCTGACGAAGCTTTAGGGCTAAACGGTCCTCGTTGGGATCAGTGACCAGAGATCAGCGATCATAAGAGATTAATTATCAGCAGCTAAGTTCCTTTTATGATTTTTCAATTAATTAATTTTGATACAGTTGATATTTTGGGGATGTGCTAGACCAATGATTTACAGAATATCCAATTGAATTGATCAGCGTAAGCTGCTCTGTTATGAGCTGGAAAAAGGAGTCTGAGGTCTTCCACCTTTCCAATATTATTACAACACTATTTTTCAAACAGCACATTGGATGTTTATGCAAACTTTTTTATATGTCTTGGAGAGTGTTTTGAGAAGTTTGTTGAAGAACCTTTTTTGAAAATTATGTGAATTTATATGCCCGCTCCAGTATTTTGATGTTCAACTTCAAGAAGAGCCAGTTGTTGCCGTTGCAGACCGTGGAGTATCTGGATCTTCTCTTCAACATCCTGCAGGACCATGTGTTTCTTCCTGAGCTATGCAGACAGAAACTTCACAAGCAAATCGGAGATCTCCTGGATCTTCCAGTTCCCACAGCCTGGCATTATTTGCAAGTACTGGAGTCCATGGCAGCCTCCCTGGAAGCGGTCCCCTGGGCCAGAGCACATATGTGCCCTCTACAGGAGTCCTTCCTCTCTCAGTGGTCTCCGCAGCGTCATCCCCTTCAGATGCCACTCCCCTGAGCAGAGCATGCTCGGAGCAGGCTGCACTGGTGGCTTCAAGTTGAGGCTCTCCACCAGGGTAAACATCTGTGGATAACAGAGTAGCTCACTCTCAGACTGGGGTGCTCACTCCATTCAAGCACAGTGGACTCTGCATCAGAAGTGTTGGTCAATCAATCATCTGGAGTTTCAGGCTATTCGGCTGGTGTTACTTGCTCTCCAGCCCACTCTGGAAGGGAGAGCGGTGTGAGTATTCTCAGACAACGCCATGGTGGTGGTGTATGTAAATCATCAAGGTGGCGCAAGAAGTGCTCCCTTGGGCCAGGAAGCTCACATGCTGTTTTGATGGGTGGAGTTATATTTTCTGTCTCTCTCTGCAGTGCACGTGGCCGGAATCAACAAGTTCTGGACTTAGGAGAATGGTTATTCCTTTCATGAAAAGCATTCCGTCTTATAGTGCAGCACTGGGGCCAACCACAGATGCACTTGATGGCTTCAGCCAAGAACTCGAAGGCCAGGTGCTTCTTCAGTTGAAGAACAGAGTGTGGAAGTGTAGGTCTAGATGCCTTGGTTCAGCCTTGGCCAGCTCACAAACTCTTTTATGTTCCCTCCGTGGCCTCTGGCTACTCAGGTCATCCACCAGATAGTGTCACATCCTGACCTAGTGGCTCCGGACGGGCCTTGTCATCCATGGTATGTGGATCTCGTATGTCTTCAGTGGGACCAGAAGCTCAAGCTCCCTCTTCATTGAGACCTTCTAAGTCTGGGTCCAGACACATAGAGAACCCACAGCACTTTGGTCTTAAGGCATGGCTTTTGAGCGCTCAGTCTTGATAGAGCATGGTTATTCTGATGTAATTTCAATGCTTTTGAAGTCCAAGAAACCCTCTACTTTGGCTTCTTATTCCAAAACCTGGAAGACTTTTCCAACAATGGTGTGCCAAGGACCAGGTGGAACCTGAACGGACTCCCATTTTGGTGGTTTTAGCTTTTCTTCAGGCAGGCTTGGATAAGGGTTTAGCTTTGACCTCCTTTAAGGTTCAGGTAGTAGGCCTTTCGTGTTTTCGAGCTAATAGGTGTTCCAGTTCACTTACTGCTCCTACCGATGTGACCAGGTTTCTGAGAGGAGCACTTCGCTTGTGCCCTCCCTTGTGTCATCCTTTCCTTATGTGGAATCTTAACACCATTCAGCAGGGCCTGGTGGAAACCCTATTCGGGCCCCTGAAAGATGCTTCTCTTTGTATGGCCATTTCTGCGACATATTGCCCGCAGCAAGCAGCTGCTGGTTTCTCTTAAGGCCCACTCGACTATAAATATTGCTGCATCATGGACGGAGTCTCAAGCGATTCATCCAGATGAAGTTTGCAGGACAGCTACTTGACCCTCTCTTCATACCTTTACCTGGTTTTACTGAGTGGATGTTGCAGCTCGCTGTGATACTGCCTTTGAGACCTCGGTGTTGAGGGCAGGCTCTTTTGTCCTTCCCTAGACACTGCCATTGTTTGGTATGTTACCTTGAGTACGGAATCCAGAAGGGACATAACAGAAAGGTAGATTAGGTTTTTACCTTTGATCATCTTCTTTCTGTTAGACCCTAGGATTTCATAAGGCCCGTCCTCTCTGTGTACGCTCAGTTGTTCGAAATCACCTTCCTCTTTCTGCCTTGATTATTCTCCTTACAGGCTTAAGGATCTTCCAGCCAGTTGACAGATCCTATGGGAAGTTTGCCCACTCCTATGACGTCAGCAGAACACAGATCCGGAGCTCCCCCTTAAAAGGGGAGGGGCCAATGACACTCAGCCGTTCAGTGCGCGTCAAAGGTGTTCACCTTAGCGAGAGCACCTTTGCGATGGGCCTTGAGAAGGGACGAGTCACTGCACTGAAGAAACACTAGAGAAGGACACCTCTACAGGCCAAGTACCACACGGGTAACAGAACAAACAGCAGATACATAAACCCAGCAGTCGCAGAGGTCATACACAGCAAAGGACACACAAACCAACAGGGGTAGCAGGTATAAAATTAGGAGAGGGACTATACAGTAACAACACCAAGGTCGCTACACAAGAAGAAGCCACTTCAGACAAGCGTGAGAAGGCATATAGAAAAGAACAAGGAGAAGCCACTTCAGACAACAGACCTGAAAGCAGATGTCAATGGAAGTAGCAGACAGAAGCAAGAAGATGAGCTACTAAGTTTTCTGCACTGTTTGGCATATGTATGACTACCTCCCCTTTGGGAGGTGGTCTTATGTATGCACTTGCTTTTTCAGACCCTCTAGTTACTCGCATCAAGTCAGACTACTGGAGGGCAGAGTACTTGAACTAGAAGCACCGAGCAATTGAGGAGATCGGAGAGGCAGAAAACTTCATGAGAGGAACTTTGAAGAAGAAGTCAGGGAGTTAGAGAAGTTCATCGAGGAGGCATACAGAGAGGCCATGGAAAATCAACAACAAAGGAACTGCCAAGATACACCTACAGAGAGTGAGGACCACCTGAAGGACAACCATAAGAAAGGAATAGATGACAAAGCAGCGGGACCAGGAAATAGCAGGAGGGAACACACAGGAAGATGAGTCCAGTGCAAGGCAACACTGGGATGAGAAAAGATGGAAGTGCACAGAGGACACGGTCTGTGGCTAGAGAGGCATGAGAAGATAGAGATAACAGCAAGTCAACAGCCACATAGCGGGAGGAAGGAAGGACTGGCTGGTAACCTGCCTACCAGGAGCCAAGGTGGAAGATATAGTGAGCCGCATCAACAGGATCATCGACAGTGCGGAAGGGGGAGATACGGCGGTGGTGATCCACGTTGGGACAAACAACGTGAGCAACAGGAACTATAGCAGGGAAACGCTGAAAGACCAGTTCCGGATGCTAGGAAGGAAGCTGAAGACCAGAATGCTGAGGGTACTGTTCTAGGAGATCTTGCCGGTACCCAGGGCCTTTGGGAAGAGGTATAAGAACATAAGAATTGCCGCTGCTGGGTCAGACTAGTGGTCCATTGTGCCCAGCAGTCCGCTCACGCGGCAGCCCCTAGGTCAAAGACCAGTGCCCTAACTGAGACCAGCAGATAGGAAGCGCCACAAAGGTAAGGGGACCTGGCCGGCTGTGCACCCCCCATGAAGTCATCCCGATGTCAGCGCTGACATTGGAGGGAGGGAGGGCTTTGCTTACATCAGCGCTGACATCGTGGAAAACTTATGTTCCGATCGTCTGTATGCTGCAGCAGGGCAGGTAGGAAGAAGACGAACCTCGCATCCAACCCCGCAAAGACCCCGCGACCCTCGGAGGTGTCCCCACGGGATCCCCGCGACCCTAGGGGGTGTCCCCACGGGATCCCCGCGATCCGAAGGGGGAACCTGCGGGATCCCCGTCGTACCCGTTCCCGTGCAGCTCTCTAGTTTCTCCAAGTACTGCCCCAGACATCCTGTTTTTGTGCATGAGATTTTTGTTACCTACATGCATCACTTTACAATTATCCACGTTGAACCTCATCTGCTATGTCGATGCCCATTCCTCAAGCCTGATTATGTCACGTTGCAGATCTTCGCAATCCCCCTGTGTCTTCACTACTCTGAATAACTTCGTATTGTCCGCAAATTTAATCACCTCACTCGTCGTACCAATGTCCAGATCATTTATAAAGATGTTGAAGAGCACGGGTCCAAGCACCAAGCCCTGCGGCAAACCACTGGTGACTTTCTTCCAGTCCGAGTATTGTCCTTTTACCCCCATTCTCTGTTTCCTATGCTCCAGCCAGTTTTTAATCCACGTGAATATTTCACCCTCAATTCCACGGCTTGCAATTTTCCGAAGTAGTCGTTCATGCGGAACCTTGTCAAACGCCTTGTGAAAATACAGATATACAATGTCGACCGGGTCGCCCTTATCTATCTGTCTGTTTACTCCCTCAAAGAAGTGCAGCAAGTTCGTCAAACATGATCTGCCTTTGCTAAAACTGTGCTGACTGGTCCTCATCAGCCCGTATCCGTCAAGGTGATCAATGATGCGGTCCTTTATCAGCGACTCTACCATCTTTTCCGGTACCGAGGTCAGACTCACCGGTCTGTAGTTTCCCAGATCTCCCCTCGAACCTTTCTTGAAGATCGGCAGAACATTCGCCACTTTCCAGTCTTCCGGAATCTTTCCCGATTTGATCGACAGATTGGCTAATAGTTGAAGCAGTTGAGCTATGGTTCCTTTCAGTTCCTTGATGACGCTCGGATAGATGCCATCCAGTCCCAGGGATTTATCGCTCTTAAGCCTATCAATCTGCCTACACACCTCCTCTAGACGGATCTGCAAGCATGGATGAGGTGCTGGTGTGAGAAAGAAGGATTCTACTTCATGAGCAACTGGACGACGTTTTGGGGAAGAGCAAGCTATACAGAAAGGACTTCACCTCAGCGGAGACAGAACGAGGCTACTTGCAAGAAACATCAAGCGAGAAATTGAGAAGTTTTTAAACTAAGAAGAAGAGGAAAGCTGACAGTCGACCAAGAGTTGATGGTTCAGGAAACAGTATACCCAGAGGATACCATGCAAGAAGACTGCAGGGAAAACTTACCGGATCATAGGCAAGATAGAAATCCCTAAGGATCAAAAGAGACGGAAGTGAGAGAGACAGAAGGGGGAAGGAAATGCAAGAAAGTAACAGGCTGCAAAATTAAGTGTATGTACACAAACGCAAGGAGCCTAAGGAATAAGATGGAGGAATTGGAAGCTATGGCACAAAAAGATAACCTAGACATCATCGGCATTACGGAAACATGGTGGAATGAGGAGAATGGCTGGGACACTGTGTTACTGGGATACAAGCTATACCGCAGACACAGAGTAAGACAAAAAGGTGGGGGTATTGCCCTATACATAAAAGAGGGAATTGAGTCTACCAGATAGAACACGCCGGAAACGAACAATAAGGTAAAGTCTCTATGGGCCAAAATACCGGGAACAAATGGAACGGATGAGAAGATCGGCATCTACTACCGACCTCCAGGGCAGTTTGAAGAGACTGATGGAGAAATGATGGACGAGATTAAACACGAATGTAAGGAAGGCAACACAGTTATTATGGACGACTGGATAGATTGGAGCCTAGGCAACTCCTGCTGCAGTAGGGAGACCAAGTTCCTGGATGCTGTAGACGATTGCTTCCTGGATCAACTTGTGAAGGAAAATACAAGAGGAAATACTGGACTGGAAATTCTGGACTTAATTTTAAATGGACTACGAGGACAGGCGCAACGTATAGAAGTAGATGGGATGGTCGGAAACAGTGATCACAATATGATCCACTTCAACCTAGACACGGACAAAAAAATCGATCCAGAACAACGGCCACAGCACTGAACTTCTGAATAGGGAACTATGAAGGGATGAGAGTCATGGTAAGGAAGATTAGGAAGAGGATAAGCACTGTAAATACGCTAGAGCAAGCATGGTCCATTTTTAAGGAAACAGTCACCGAGGCGCAAAATCTATATATACGACATATCAACAAGGATTCCAAGAGGAAAAAGAACAAGGAACCGACATTGCTCACTTTAGCAGTGAAGAAAGCAATCAGAGACAAGAAGACTTCGTTTAAGGAATGGAAAAGGACAAAATCGGACGAGGTGGAGAGAACAAGAGGGCACTCTCTAAAGTTAAAAGGGGATAGATTCTGTACAAATGTAAGGAAGTTCTTATTTACCCAGAGAGTGGTAGAAATCTGGAACACTCTTCCGGAGGCTGTTATAGGGGAAAAAAGCACCCTTCAGGGATTCAAGAAAAGATTAGATAAGTTCCTACTGAACCAGAACATACGCAGGTAAGGCTAGACTCAAATAGGGCACTGGTCTTTGACCTAAGGGCCGCCACGTGAGCAGACTGCTGGGCATGATGGACCACTGGTCTGACCCAGCAGCGGCAATTCTTATGTTCTTATGGGGGGTTTTTTGTGTGTGTAATATCATATTTATTAAGGCAAATGCAACCAGATACAAAAAGAAAAGAAGATACCACAAAGTCAATATTATACAGCAAAGAAGAAGCACACAGTATTATTTGTTTTTATATTTTGCAGAGCAGACCATAACAGAAATTATTTGTGTTGCTGGGGAGATTCCCCCATGCCCCCTTCTTTTGTCCTGGATTGGTTCCGGTATAGTTGCTTGACTTTGGGCCTGAACTCTAGGGGGCTGTAATTCTCTCTCTAAGATAGGAGGAGCACATGCTCAGAAAAGTGTTTGGATTTCTGCAACTCCTGGATTGCTGGAAGGGATTGAACACCTAAAGTATGGAATCCTACAGGGACTAACAGAAAGATTAACGAAGGTAAAAGCCTAATCTTCCATTCTCCTCTCTCCTATCTAATCGTATTTCCTCACTACACCTGCCTCTTACATATTTTAATCCTTTTTAGCTGTTTTCTTCCTCTTTCTCACCCTTCTTCTCTTTACTTTTCAGCTACCTATCAAATTTTTATGTTCTTTCACCTGTTGGCGCTCCCATTCCCTATCTCACTCCTTCCTCAACCCTCCATTCCCTTTCAACTTTAATTTACTCCCCATTACCATATTTCTACCCTCTGTAATCACTATCCTCTCATTCATTTCCTTTCCACCCCTGTCCTCCACCTCCTGGCCTCTCTAATAGGGTTCCACCATTCCCAACACCTTCCTCCCTCCACCCTTTTAGCCCAGCATCTGCTCCCTTTTCCCTGCTAATCTGGCATCTCCCTGTACCTTCTCTCTTCCCTCCTTACATCTCCCTGTCTCTTATTTCTTCCCTCATACCTTCGCCCATTGTCTGGCATCTATCCATATCCTCCTCCTGAATCCAACATTTCACTTTTTCTTCCCTCTCCATCTGCTGTGTGTCTCTCTGCTGTGTATCTCCATCTGCTATGTCCTCTCATACACCCCAATATCCAACATCTCTCTCTTTCTTCTTCCCTTGTTCCCCAGGTCCAATATATTTCTTCCTTCCCAAATGAAGCATTCTCTTCCTTTCTCTGCCATGTTCAACATCGCTGTTCCCTTCCCCTCTACCCCATGTCCATTTCTCCCTCTCTCCCTCTCCTCTACTCCCTATGCCCATTTCTCCCTCTCTACCCACTCTCACCCCTCCTGCAACAATTTTCCTTCTTTCCTTTCCCACCAATCCCACTCACAGCTAACATGCTCTCTCCTCATGCACCATCTCTCCCTCCCCTCCAGCCCATATCCATTTCTCTGCCTCACCCCTCTCATTCTTCCTGCAACAATTTTCCTTCCTTCCTTCTTCCCCAACCCCTTCACAACTAACATGCATTGCTCTCTCTTGCTTCAACAGATTAGTGGCAGCAATTCGTACACACTGCCTGCTGCTAATCTGGAAGCCTCTCCTCTGCCATGTCCCACCTGAGTAGAAACAGAAAGTTCTGATAGAGGGTGGGACGTGGCAGAGGAGAGACTTACAGGTTAGCTGCAGGCAGCATGTATGAATCACTGCCACTATCCTGTTGAAGCAAGAGAGAGAATAATCAGGAGATGCAGGGACCATGGGAGCTCAGCCTGCTTCCCAACGCAGGAGGCAAAATTAATTGCAGGAGTGGCAACAATGACAGTAGTGGGTCCACCAGCGAGTTGAAGAGGAAAGAGAGTTGGAGACTCGTGCAGCGCTATATACCCCTTGGGGTACTTGTTGAGAACCTCTGCTCTTTGTTCTCCAGTACTATCAGCTTTTCTTGGTACTCCAGCTTACTGATACAATCAGTAAGCAACCTATTCACTTCTGCTAGCCGGGCACACACTAACTGGACTACTTTCTCTTTTTTATAGGCCCCTTCCTTCTGGAGGTACAATTCGTATTATGTACTCTGAGGCATTCAGGTCTACCAGATCCTGTATCCTTGCTTCTAGCACTTCACAACTTGACATTTCTTCAATCAATTGTTCCTGCAGTTCTTTCTTATATTTGGCCTGGATGTCCAGCACCTCCTCTTTATGCCAGGCCTACTCTCGCTGCCTTTCAATCGCCATCTGGTCAAGCATGGACTTTCAGTTCTCTGCACTCTTCCTAGTTTCCTCCAGGATTTGCTGCAGCTGCTTCCTTTGCTGACACTGATCCTGCAACTAATCTAGCAGTCAACTGTTAGCATGCAGAGATTCCTGCAGCTAAGTTTGGAGGTCATCCTGCTGGAACCGCAGCCCTTCTTTCATGCTCTATTGCTGCTGGAGCATTTTGCTCTTACAACATGTTCATCTCTTGTGTCTTAGATGTATGGATCCACTCCTGAAGCGCCTGAGGTGCTGCTTCTTGCTCCTTCTTCAGTACCTGGGACTGCACCTCCAGATCCATACAACCCTGCTAAGCAGTCTGAAGGTTAAGAACTTAAGATCTACCAGTTGCTTCTGTAGGACTTTCTTCTCTTCCCACAACTGGGCCATACACTTAGCAGCAACCTCCTGATATTATAGCAGACTTTTAATAAAGCAGTTGGCCGCCTCAAGCTCAATAGCTGGATCCCAAGGCAGGCTTTGAACCCCTACCATGTAATCTTCATGGGATTCGGTTTCCCCTTCTGGCTGAGATGTCATGTCATATATCCCATTCCATCCTTTAGTGAGCTCTAAATCACAGGGTTTGACTGTGCTCCCTCTCTTGGGTAGTGCCTGAGGCAGGGTTTGAACTGCTACCCAGTGCCCTCACTAGTCTCTTTTTTCTTCTTGGAGCATCTGGGCTTGGGTTGTGAATCCCTCCAGTGTCCAGAAACTGCTTCTTTCTGCTGTCCAGTCTCTGGTCTGGCTTCTGACTCTGTACTCCTGCCAAGGCACTGAACTTCCTGGTCCTTACTTAGGGAGGGGGGAAGTCCATTCCCAGGACTGATAATCGTCTGACTTCCCAGGACTCTACTGCATGGTTAGCCAAAGTTCTTGTCATTCCAGCTCCAAGATTCCAATCTTGGAGTCTCACTTTATTAGCAACTAGGTTTTCCCCAGGGGCCTGGGATACTGACTTTAAATACAGTACTTCACTTCAGGATGCTGTGCCAGTTTTCCTTTGAATCAAACTCTGACAGGTCCTTCCTGGCTGCCCTTCTACCTTGTTTAGGGAACACTTTTCAGCTGCTCTTCCCTTCCCTCTCAAAGCTTGCCTTTGCTCCTAGACTGTGCTGCTTCTCAGGTGCCTTACTGCATGTACTTTCAATCTTTATACTAACAAAAAAAATCCTGTTTGTTCAGCACTGGCTACACTCTGTTTTAGTTCCCTGACTTGGGCAGAGCTTTCTCCTTAATCCCTTTTGGAAAGGAAAAGAGAAAAAACTGCACTATTACAGTGAGGTCCCCCAGTCTCTGTAGATAATGTACATGGGTCAGTCTTTCTGATTCAGAGACTTTAATCTCCCCATACAGGCTACCATATGTGAGAGACTGGACTTTCATTCCCTACAGGGGTTTGGAGGTAAAGGTTGCATATGTGCCCCACCCTCCCCCACCACCACACACACACACGACACTCTTTAAAAGAAAAGTGCAATGCTTTATTGGTTACAGACCTGAGCCTGTTGCCTACCAGCTCAGGGATTGTAACAAATTCTCTGCTCAAGGATATCAGTTTATTCCAACAGACTCAATCTCTAATGATGTTTTGGCTTACTTTAGCCAAGCCACCAGTAATCGTTTTACCTGGATAATCTCTCTCGCTCGATCTCTCCACTTCTTCCCAGGGCTTTTCCCCAGCCCACAACTAGGGAAGTCTGGAATCTTATCAATCCTAGGGATCTCTCTGAATGATTCCAGTCTAGGGCAGAAGTACTCCTCCCTGTCTGAGTTACACCCCTCTGACTCAGCAGGGCTGTATCCCTTCCCTAATGGATCTCAGCACTGAGTTGCAAAGCTCAGGGCATTCTGGGACAGGTAGTTTTCCCCGATTTGTCTGATGTTCCTTGCTGCCCAGAAGTATAACTGCAGTCTTAGTGAGGGAAACCCTCTTAATCCCTCACACGTTCTTTAAAAAGTGTATAAAAGAAATGGGATGATAATTTTGATGATAATTTTCTCCATATTCTTCAGAACAGGCTGTACTTGTGTGTCTTATGTACAGCGCTGTGTGCATCTGGGTGAAATAATAAATAGTAGTACATCATTATCAATAGCCTATGTTGCTTTATAAAACAGACTTAAAATAGGTGCCATTTTGGAACTTAGATATGGATATCCAACAACACTACAGAATCTTGGTACAGTTAACAATCTGTCATCAGGGTTTTGAACTTTAGGAGCATGACCTTAAAGAAAATGCGGTGACTGATTGGAAGCCAGAGGTAATCGATCAGGAGTGGTGTAACATGATCATATTTCTTGGCGTTATATATTAATTTAATAGCAGTATTTTGTATAATTTGCAATCTCCTCTTTTCTTTTTGGGGGATATAGAAATATAATCCATTTTAATCTGCATTGATGTATATTTTCTATGTAAAACACAGTTCCACCTATTTCCATGTAAAAACAAAAAAGTACGTAACTCGCGTAGAACTCCATTGTGCAAGGATTTGGTGGGATATAAGCTTGTTTATAACATAACATATACAGGTGCCTTTTTATAAAATGACCATTATCTTGGAATAATATGTACTTTTTACTCATTTAGGTTGGCAATTTTGAAGTAGTTAATGGCTCTTGAAAAATGCCCTCTGCAAGGTTACGGCTAAACTTATAAAGTATGCTATTGTATTAGCATGCTGTAATATTGTTAAAATAGGACAGGTGATAAATAACACACATTAATGCATGTTTGTATTGCAGGTATGATGTTTGCACCTTTCAGTAAGTCTTAACTGTAATTTTTCAGTCTGTTCCCATATATATTATCTTGTTTATAATTGAAACTTAAATGAAAAGGTTTTGTTGGCATTTTCAGACCAAAACATGAAAGATTTCAAAAGTATGACATTTTTCCTAATAACCTTTAATGTTACTTCTACAGCTGACTGAAAATGTTCTCTTATAGGATGTTCCAATGGGTCAATATCATTTTCAGCGTCGTACAGAAAGGTAGGTGTAAATATTGACAGGTGGAACAATGTCATTAATTATTTTAGCTCTTTAACATTTAGGCCTCCTTTTACAAAGCTGTGATAGCAGTTTCAAGCGTAAGGAGCCGCGCTGAATGGCCTATGTGGCTCCCGATGCTCATTGAGTTCCTATGAGTGTTGGGATCTGTGCGGGCCATTCAGCACAGCTCCCCGCACTAGAAACTGCTATTGCAGTTTCGTAAAAGAGGGGGTTAATGTTCTACAAATACTGTATAATTTAAAAACATATAATTATAGTAAGATTCAGTTCTGTGTCATAAGCTTGTTTTTTATGTTTTCATTCATTTCAAAATATAACAAATCCAAGTAATAAACACTTGTTAGAAAATGATTACAGATCCAGAATAAACATAAATCAATTTCTAGACCGCATAAACTCACAGTTCTTTTTTTTATTTTTTATAAATCTTTGTTAATTTTCAAAACTAATATAAAGTGCCAGGAATTATACAAACCTTAATAAACAAAATAAGCCACTTAAATTCCATCAATAATAATGCAGAAGAAAAAAAAAAATCCCTCCCCTCCCATCCAACATATTAAATCAAGAACAAACCAAAAAGATATCTCCCCCACCCACCCTGTCCTGGATGTGTATAAAAAGAAAGAAACAAAAATTAAAACAATAGACAACTATGTTGAAGTAACAAAGGATGTCAACAAACCCCAAATCAATTTAAATAGATTACTATGCCCCAACATATCAGCATTCATCTTTTCATATCTGTATCCCAAACATAAACAGGCCCACCAAAAAGTTCTATGCAGTTTACAAAAGACAAAAAAAAAATAACATTTGAAATAGGAATGAAATTAATTACCTAAAAATCTAGAAAACAAATAGGTTTTCAAGTGTCTCCTAAATTCCAGTCTTTTTCCCAAATGGCAGCCTGATAAGAAAGCATATGTTCATGTTATCTTTTGAACTTTTGAACCGATGGATAAATAAATATGGCTTGAGTTTTACAAGAAAATTTTTGTGTAGAAGCTGAAAATAAATCCATCAAGTACAATGGAGCTTGATCCATTAGGACTCTATAATAAATGCAACCCAATTTAAAGACAATACAGTGGTACCTGGATTACGAGCATAATCTGTTCCAGGAGCATGCACGTAATCCAAAATGCTCATTTATCAAAGCAAAGTTCCCCATAGAAAATAGTGGTAACACCGAAGATGCGTTCCAGAACCCGGGGTCTGTACCTGTCGGGTGCTGCAGTGCCGTCTCCTCCGTCCTCCTCCTCCATCCGTCATCCGAAGAAGAACCACACAGTGCCGCTTCAAAGGGATGCCTCCTCCATCCGCTGTCCAGCCCCTCCACGTCGGATGCCCCCCGCATGCTGGAGAGTCCCCACCCGAGCCCACGCAGCTGAGCGCCGCCCCACCCGCATACCGTGCACAACACGCACAACGCCGATGATTGACGCTATGCGTGTCGCACGCAACGTGCAGGCGGGATGGCACCCGGCCACGCAGGCCCAGACAGAGGTCCTCCAACCTGCGGAAGGCACCCGACGTGGAAGGCTGGCCGGAAGACGTAAGAGGAATCCCTCGAAGCGGCACTTCCTGGACTGTAAGTGCTTGTTTATCGGGGCAGTGCTCGGTTTGCGAGTCAAAAGTTTGCTGAGTGTTTTGCTCATCTTGCAAAACACTCACAAACCAGGTTACTTGCAAACCGAGGTTCCACTGTACGTGCCTCAAGCGGTAACCAGTGTAATTCCCGAAACAACAGAGTGACATGATTGTACTTATTCAGTCCAAATATAAGTCTAGCTGCGGTATTCTGAATGACTCGCAGCCTGGAGATAGTTTTTTTTTAACACCTGCCGAGAAATCAAAGTATGCTGTAAGAGTACATAGTTTCCATAAAGTTTGGAAACCTTTATGTACGACTGAGTTAACTTGTTCTTGCATATTCAGAGTCTGATCAAAAATTACTCCTAATATTTTAACCAAGGATTGAATCGGATATAAGAAGGTTTTCCTGTATACATCATCAAGTCCTCAAAAAATGGAGACAAGTATAACATTTTCCATGAAATATAATTGAAGAACTTTAGCAAATTCCTGAAATTCTAATAAATCTAATGGATATGACAATCTCCAACTCTAAGGTATAGAGGTAGCAGGACGTGGAGGTTCTTCAGAGGCAGCTTGTTTCCCAGCTAAAAATACCTCCCTCTCCCCCTTTTTACAAAGCCGCACTGCCAAGCAGCACAAAGTAAATCCTGAGACGCCCATTTTATTCCTATGGGTGGCTCAGCATTTAGCTCATGATGCTTAGTAGCGCGGCTTTGTTAAAAGAGGGGAAAGTTAATTGTTATGGATTAAAAAAAGATACTTTCCATCTTATAATCCATTTACACGGATATTCTTACCAGAACTGAACCCACATTGCAGAATCCCCAGTCTCACTAAAAAAAATGCTTTTTTTTCTTTGTGTAGTTCTAGCAATATCAGGGAAAGCATTATTTATTCTGTCCATAAACTTTTCAGATCTTATTCTAAAGAAAAGTTTCCAGATCCAGTCCCTGTCAGATTCAATGCAAAATCCACAATCAGAGTCCCAGACTCACTAGAAGTTTCCAGTATATACAAAGGTTCTAGATTTAAGCCAGTTGAGTTTGAATTTGAATATGTAATGGTCTGACAAGAGTGACTGATGTCAGTTGCCATCTGAGGATGGAGAAGGTCTTTTGAAGAAATGGTGACCAGATCTAGATGGTGGCCTTTTACATGTGTGGAACAGAAGGGTAGCCAAGAGTAGTCCACCCTTAACCAAAAACAAACCCCCTTGTAATCACTATTCAATCTCTCAGGAAGCTCCATTTTTTCATGTATTCTTTACCCATGGAACTTAAATTAATATGTAACTTGTTTATGTAACTTTTCTATTTTAGGCTCCTTATCATTCGCTGACTGTCCAGCCTTCTTCCAATGTGAGCCGCCTAGAAGTCGCCTGACTATGGCGGTATAGAAAAATAAAGTTATTATTATTATTAGATTGGAAACCAAGTAGTCATTTTTAGAGTCTAGGTGAAGGTTTAAATCCCCTAGTAATATGCAATTAGGAGAGGTGAGTAAGTTTTTAAAACACAAAGTTTTGGAAAATGA
Organism: Geotrypetes seraphini; assembly: GCF_902459505.1. Classification (NCBI taxonomy): domain Eukaryota; kingdom Metazoa; phylum Chordata; class Amphibia; order Gymnophiona; family Dermophiidae; genus Geotrypetes; species Geotrypetes seraphini. The sequence goes on along the minus strand of NC_047085.1, from coordinate 278,211,369 downwards.
CCTTTACGTTGGTCCAATTTTTAAGCGTCACATAAAAAAGAATACAAGTAAAAGAAGTTTTTGGACTAGGACTAGACATCTGACATGCTAGAATTTCAATGTTATGTTGTTCGAACTCAAATAGGTTGATAATGGAGAAAGTCTTTCACTTTGAAAGCAAAGCCGCCTCCTTATTTATTCTTCCTACATAGTGATAATGTTTTGTAGCCTGGTGGACAGAGGTCTTTGATGAGTGGGTCTTCTGGCGAATGAAGTCAAGTTTTAATGAGGAATAGACAATCTATGTTATCCTCTGTGATCAAGTCCCTTATGAAGTTGGCTTTGTTTCTAAGAGACCTGATATTAGTGTAAGCACATGATAAGTGGAGATCGTTGGTGGGCTGGTAATTTGGAGCACTTTGAAGAGAGGATAAAAATTTAACTTTTCTTGATTTAGTTTGGGAGGTTGAGTTTTGGTGGATATGTGTGAAGTGGGATATGTTTATGTTTTGAACAGGATAGTATGTTGGGGATCTGAGTGTTGGAAGGAGATAAGGATAGGAGATAGTGTTAGGCCTGGTAAGGGTAAAATGCATCAGGACTGCAGTAGCCCATCCCAATCCTTCGCACCATATGTACTTAGTCAGATGTTTGCTGTTATTAGATTTAGTTAGTTGGTAACACTTATAGGTTCCTTGGTATCTAACAGAAAAACACAGTGGCTCTGCAATGATGATAACAGATGTTACAAAAGTTCTTTACTGCTCCTTCTGCTATGGTAGGAATGAGCAGGGTACCTGGTTGTCACAGCAGCCACTCTGAATAAATCCTCTCTCCTTTTCCGAAGATTAGACAGAGATGGGAAGGTTCTCCATATCTCCCTACTTACACAAGCCAGCAACTGGGTTTCAAGTCTGTTACTTGTTCCTTTCTTTTTTGTTCCAACATGTGGGAATATAGCAGGCTGATTCAGCATTTAGGTTACTGCAGATGGACGGGAGGGATCTCATAGCATTGGGTTAAAGGCAGGAGATAGAATCCAAGACAATTTTGGCAGGCAAGTAGTAGGCTTCTAATAGTTAGGGGCAGCTTAGCTACTTCTGCCACCAGAATCCTTCTCCACATTTTCATAAATCCTCCTAATGTTTCATCAGCTTCTAGAGACATCTATACTATTTCTCCTTAGTTCTCTACCCCTCAGGAAACTTACAGTGGGAACATGTGATTTCCTGACATACAAGAAACATCTAGTTCACCTAAAACAGTGGTTCCCAAACCTGTCCTGTGGGACCCCCAGCCAGTCAGGTTTTCAAGATATCCCTAATGAATATGCATGAGAGAGATTTGCATATAATGGAAGTGACAGGTATGCAAATCTCTCTCATGCATATTCATTAGGGACATCTTGAAAACCTGACTGGCTGGGGGTCCTCCAGAACAGATTTGGGAACCACTGACCTAAAAGCTACAGAAGACTGGCTCCAAGCTGTTTGCTAAGTGGTAGAAGCCTGGAGAAAAGGTGCTGCGATAAAATGCTGGTGGCTTCTTCCTATTAGCTGGTTTATTCCATAAACCGATAATGGAAACACTAACTTTAAATTAGCTGTGCACAGCATAGAGAATTCAGACAACACAAACTGCTGCTATAATTCTTATGAAGTTGCATTTGTAAATGTACACTTACTTGTGAACATCCAGCAGGGAACCTAAGTGCTATTCCACAAATACCACAGGGGTCTCAAAGTCCCTCCTTGAGGGCCGCAATCCAGTCGGGTTTTCAGGATTTCCCCAGTGAATATGCATGAGATCTATGTGCATGTACTGCTTTCAATGCATATTCATTGGGGAAATCCTGAAAACCCGACTAGATTGCGGCCCTCAAGGAGGGACTTTGAGATCCCTGCACTAGATTTACGGTGGTGTAACTGTGTGTACATAAATGTTAGGCACCAAGTTCCATTACAAAAAGGAGCTGACTCTAGTATAGTTCTTTTGTATGCACTATAAGAGTAGGAAAGATAAAACTGTGTAATGCAGGGTTTTCAAAGTCCCTCCTTGAGGGCCGCAATCCAGTCGGGTTTTCAGGATTTCCCCAATGAATATGCATGAGATCTATTTGCATGCACTGCTTTCAATGCATATTCATTGGGAAATCCTGAAAACCCGACTGGATTGTGGCCCTCAAGGAAGGACTTTGAGATCCCTGCTGTAATGGTAACTATTATCAGAATTTCTAAAACCCTAGGCAGAGAAAGACAAGGTAAGGGAGAAAAGCAACCATGTGGAAAACAATCATTAAACCCCCCCATCTAGTGGCAAGCTGGAAAAGCCCTTTCAAACAGCCAACTAAGAATTATGTGTAAATGTGAGGTTGCTCAGGAAAATAAATGATAAAGATTCTTGTCAAAGATTTAGGCAGAGTGAACGCAAATTAAACCCTAGATCAGGCCTGAAATCAGGTATTCTGACATTACCCTTTAGCAATAACAGAGCTAGCATACTACCTGGATGTAGATGAAGGTAGCAGGTGATCATATCTGTGCAGGATACCCAATGAACAGCTGCTGCAGCTAAAAAGATGACTGATAGAAACCTGAGTGGTGATAATTGAGGCTGAATAGAAAAACCAGTTAACACTCCTTGGTTTCCAGCACTGCTTTATATAATTGTGGTAGAGGAATTATCCTTGAAGATAAGCAAGCTCTTCCCTGTTTCTGAACATTCGTTCTTCAGAAATTTTACATCCTTGAAGATGCCGTTCTTGGAACTCAGGAAAGTCCCCAAACTCAGGCACCAGCATGGCAAGATCAAGCTGGTATCTGTACAAAAGGTCAAGGGCATAGGTTTTGCAAATGACATCAGATAAGTAGTCCAGTTCCAGCTGATGAATGAATTCAGCCTAAAGTTCATCCTGCATTGGACTCTGTTATTACAGGAGGCTGTCAAGCCAAGCTCTGTATAGTTGTATAAGGTGGGACCTTGCCCCGACATCACGCTCCAAACATGCATCCTCTGGGCATCTGAATGGAGGCATCTAGTTGTAGAATTACTCCCATAGTGGCTGCCTATAAACTTATCAGTGTCTTTGAATACCGACCTGAGTATAAATGTGTAGAAATAAGAATCTTACAGTGTTTAGCATTTTTAGCATAGATAAATATTAACTTTGAATAGTATGAAATTAACAGAAAAAAATATTTTAGACATGTTCTTAAGTAACCTTTGTACTACTGTGTGGTAGAGTCAATATTGAGCCAACAATGGTCAACATTTTTATAAACACTGACCACTACATTAGACTCAGATATTCAGTGCTGGACTATATCCAGACACCAGAACTGAATATCTGGATCCATGGCAATACCCGAAAGTTATGTGGGTATGGCTGATATGTGGAGGGGCATAATAAAAAAAAGTCTAAGTCCCCTTTTGGCCCAAGTCACTAGACGCTGAAAGTAGGCAGCAGGGAAATGTCAATTAAAAAAAAAAACAACAACATCCAAAATGAGGTTTTTTTGAGAATGGCCTACCTCCACTTTCAGCAATCTACTTGCTCAGACTACCATTACGTCAATCTTTCGCCTAAAAGCAGGATTATGTAACTGGCATCTGTCATAAACAACGCCAGTTACAGAATCCTGTAACTGCCCCCCCCTCCCTCCAACGATCACGGCAGGAGAGATGCCTAATCTCTCCTGCCACGATTCCTCACCTGCTCGAAACTCCCCAGCAAGAGAGATGCCCAATCTCTCCTGCCGACATAACCCACCCCCGAAACCATGATCACCAGCAAGAGGGATCCCAAGCCCTCCTGCTGACACCCCTCCTGAAACAAACCCAATCGCGGCAGGAGGGAGAGCAAGCCCTCCTGCCGACACCCCCCCCCCCCGAAACAAACCCTCTCACGGCAGGAGGGATCCCAAGCCCTCCTGCTGACACCCCCTCCCGAAACAAACCTGATCTTCAATATTGTAGCACTGTTTTTAAATACATATGGTTTATTAAACTTGTTATACCGCTCATTCATTTTACTGGTCCAAGCGGTTTACAAAATATAATAAAAATAAAATGAAAATAAAACAAATATAAAAAATAACTCCATTTTTAGATAGTATAGACCTAATCCATATGAACAGCAGGCATACTAAGGAACATTCATTCTTACAAAAGACATTCACTCCTAAATAAAATCATATAATTACCATTAAGCTTTAAATTATCCCAAGACTGCTAACTGAGAATCAAGAACATTCAGAAGCTATGAGTAATATCAGATTGATTTAAATCTAGTCCAAATGCTTCTTTAAAAAATATTGTTTTTAACATAATTTTGAAAGATTTCAGATTTGCTTCTAGTCTCAGCTCTCTTGGCATATGATCCCATAAATTTGCAGCTGCAAAATAGAATGCTTTATTTCGAGTAGACTCCCATCTAACTCTATGAACAGAAGGTATTACCATTCTATTATCCTGAATAGATCTCAAAGTTCTTAATGGCAAATAAGGAATCAAATACAAATATAAAGAGTAGAAAACTCTATGCACAAAAAATAAAGCTTTAAATTGGATTCTATAATGAATGGGTAACCAATGATATTGCAAATAAAGGGGTGTTACCCTATCAATTTTTTTCTTAAAACCTAAAACTTTTATTGCAGTATTCTGTAGGGTTTGTAATCTTTTCAGATTCCTATTTGAAGTCCCTAGTTATACAATATTGCAATAATCCAATTTTGAAATTATTAAAGCATGGAAAAGGGTGTGTAGATATTTCTTTTGGAATCCTCTTATGGTTCTCAAAGCCCTTAATGTATAGAATCCCCTTTTTATAACATCTGATACTTGTTTTTCAAAGGTTAGTTGATAATCGACCCAAATTCCCAGATTTCTAAAACTTTTTACCAATAGAATGTTCTTTCCAAAAATTTCAACATCCAAATTTGGTTGTATGTAATGTCCTGTAATCCAACAAGACACACATTTCTCAATACTCTCTCCTTTACTTTCTGCCATGACACTGATTTAATTGAATAGGAGATACATTGTATATTTTTCATTTGTTGGTATACTGTTTTTGATCTCCTTTGGTTTATTTATGACACCCTGATTTGTTCATTGTTGATTTAATATATATCCATCTTTAGCATTAACTTTTAATATTCAATTATCTTCCATTTTTCTGCTTTCTTCTCAAAATCTATTTTTCCATGCCTTCCCTTTCCATCTATCATATGTACCATCTCTTCCCTCTTTCTTCTCCCCTAATCCCATGTATCCATAAGAAGCATTACTTCTTATCTCTTCTCTGTCACACCCATTGCTGTGCACCATCTCATCCCTCTGTCTCCCCTTCCCCTCCATCCCTATTTACCATCTCATCCCTCTCCCATGGTCAGACATCTCTGTCTTCCCCCTTCTCCTTGCATCTTTCTCTTCTCCTTCCCATAGCCTGGAATATCTCTCCTCTCCCATGGTCTGGCATCTCTCTCTCCTTCCCTCCCTCTTCCCGAGGTCTAACATCTCTTTCCTCTCCTTTCTGCGTTCTGGCATCTCTCTCTCTCCTTCCCATTCCAGTGATCTGACATCTCTCCCTTCTATGGGTCATCTCTCCTCCCTCCCAGTGTAACATTTCTTCCTCTCTCCTCTTGACCACTATAATATCCAACAATTCTCCCTCTTTCTTCCTTTCCCCATATACATCATCTCTGTTTTCTCTCACGCCACACACCTATGTACAACAATTCTCCGTTCCTTTTCCCTCCCCCACCGGCAGCATTTCTCTCTCTACCTTCCCACTATTCCACCTGTGCAGCATCTCTCTTTTCCTCCTTTCCTACCCTCCCCCAGCCCATTAATTTGTCCTTCTCAACCCTCTCCCAGTATGTGCAGTATCTGTCTTCTCAACCCCCTGAGCATCTGTCCTTTCTGCCTTCCCAACTCCCTACCCCCCGGCACCCAGCTTCTTCCTGCCAGGCTCTGCACCCAACACCTGTCAGACTGTACACCCAGCCCCCCTCCCTCCCAGGCTCTGCACCCTGTCCCCCCTCCCTGCCCTACCTCCTCCCTCCTCTGGCAATCCCTGGTGGTCCAGAGGTGCAGCAGGCAGGAGCGAGCTTTCCGTGCTCCTGCCCCGCTGCTAACCCGGTCGGTGGCAGTCGCGGGATCCGGTTTCTTCAGCCCCTGAGTGGCAGCAAGCATGAGCGCGCTTTGGCCCTCCTGCTCGGCGCTGAGTGGTTTCTTGACTGGCTCCTGCAAATTCTCGTGAATTGTGAGAATTTGCGGGAGCTAATGAAGAAATCGCTCAGCACCGAGCAGCAGCGCCAAAGCATGCTCCTGCAGAAGAAACCAGATCCCGCGGATGCCGCAACTGACTGGGTTAGCAGCGGGGCAGGAGTGTGGAAAGCTCGGTCCTTCCCTGCACCTCAAAGTGCCAATTTTGGGGGAGGCCACGGCTCCTGTGGCCACCCCTGTTCCGACGCCTATGCTTAAATGTATTGGCTTTTTAACTGTAGCTTTTCTGTCTCTGTTTTATTTCAGAACTAAGTCACAGAAGAAAAGGTTTGAAGAGGAACTGAACGAAAGGATGATTCAGGCCATTGATGGAATAAATGCTCAAAAGTATGGAAGAGTTGTACTTGCTGTCGATTTAAATTACAGAGAGTGGACATATGGGGAAAAAGTATTTACATTTTCACTCATATGTAATATAGTAAATGACAGTAAATAAAGACCTGAACAGTCCACTCAGTCTGCTCAGTGGTCACACTCATTATACATTCATGGTTAAATTGTCTTTTTTTTCTTTAACATTTCTGGGCAATATACCATAGAAGTACACCGGTACTGTCTTTAGGTTACCACATTAAAGCTTACTACAACCTATCCTAACCATCCTGTCACTGGAGCTTCCATCAAAGCCCTCCCCAGCTCATCCTAAACCAAATCACCATATACGGGCCAAAGAACATACAAGACTGCCCAGTACTGACATTAGTTTGTTTTCTAATTACAGATCCTCTGTATTCATCCTACATTTTTTTGAATTCTGTCACTGTTTTCATCTCTAGTACTTCCGTCGGGAGGGCATTCCAGGCATCTACCTCCCTTTCTGTGAAAAATAATTTCCTACTATTACTCCTAAGGGTCTATTTTACAAAGCCGCGGTAACGGCCCTGAAGCCCGTAGAGATTTAAAGGGCTTTAGGGCAGCAGCTAGCGTGGCTTTGTAAAACAGGCCCTAAGTTTGCCATCCCGCAACTTCAATTCATGCCCTCTAATTTTATCATTTTCCTCATTTCATTTCTCTAGAAAAGATATGGGGCTCATAATAAAAAAAAAGTTCAAAAAGTAGCCTAAATCGATACTTGAACGATCAAAAAGACAGATTGTCCAAGTACCGATAATCAAATCTGGTTTAAGACATATCAAAAACCAGCCTAGGCCTTTACCCTGCCTCTGAACGCCTAGAGCGAAAAGAGGCGTTTTTAGAGGAGGGGAAAGAGTGGGAGGTGGGCCGACCTAGACTTAGTCATACTGCAAGTATAACCAAAAGTCTAGGGTGATGGCCCAGTCGGAACTTAAACGTTTTGACTTAGATCAAGTCAAAACAGGTATAAGTTCCAAATAGAGGCCGCTGAGCTGATCACAGCTGCAGCGATCAGGTCAGCAGCCCGGGTATCCTGCCCACCCCCCACAATGATCACGGCAGGAGAGATGCCTAACCTCTCCTGCTGGCATCCCCCCTCCCACAAACCCAAAACCAGCAGAAGAGATGCCCAGTCTCTCCTGCCAAAGGCGCGGCGCACTCCTTTCCCCCCCCCCACATGACTACCGGACTACCAGCAGGAGGGATCCCAAGCCAGCACCCCAACCACCCCCCGAATACTGGCAGGAGAGATGTCCAAGCCCTCCTGCCGGAAGGCGAACCCCCCCCCCCCCCCAACTGGCAGGAGGGAGTCCAAGGCCTCCTGCTGGAAGGCGAACCCCCCCCCCCCCCGAACCAGCAGGAGGGAGCCCAAGCCCTCCTGCAGGAAGGTGAAATCCCCACCCCCCCCGAACACCCCCCAAACTGGCAGGAGGGAGCCCAATTCCTCCTGCCAAAAGGCAAACATCAGCCTGCGAGCTCCCCCACCACCGATCAACCCTCCCCGGTGAACAACCCCCATCCAGCCTCACACTAACCTTAAGGTTGGCCGGCCGGATGGGTTGGCCCTTGCGCCTAAGGCCCCGCCCATAGAAGGGGCCTAAAGCAACTGGGCCAATTCCAGTTGGCCAAGTTGCCTAAGGCCCCATTTATGGGCAGGCCTTAGGCGCCTAGGCCAGTCAGGCCCTAGGTCCCTCCCCGGTGTATCCCACAGTGCACCAGGAAGGGGCAGGCCCGCCATTCCGAAGATAGCAGGCCTGCCGGCCAGATGGACCAGGGACCCATCTGGCCGCCAACCTTAAGATTAGTGTGTGTGGGGAGTCCGGGGATGGGGCTCACGGGGGGGTGTTCACCTTCTGGCAGGAGAGCTTGGGCTCCCTCCTGCCTCCTTCCAGCAGGAAGGCTTGGGCTCCCTCCTGCCAGTATTCGGGGGGTGGTTGAGGTGCCAGCAGGAGGGACTGATCCTTGCAGTTAACACATAGTCATGTATTGTGCATTATAACTTGTGCAGGTGGCACAGGTGAACTTACCATACTCTAGTAGAAGGCAGTAAGTGCACGCCATAATTGTGATTCTGTTACATCTACTCAGGAGTCCGTACATTAGATAATCAATCCATTCCCATGATCCGGGTTTTGCAGAAGTGTGATATTTACAGCTTTCAGCACCTCCCACATTGTCAGTTTTTTTCCTTCTGAAAGCAAACTACAAAAGTATTTCTGATCTGCTCGGCTTAGCCTTTCTTATTTTTGGATTTCAGTTCATTTTTTCTGAGTCATTTCAGTTCATTTTTTCAGTGCCAAGACACCCCCATATTTGGAAGATTCTCTGCCTGGAAAAGGATGCAGGTTCCATGGAAACATAAGATGGCCAAACAGGTTGAAAAAGTGACAGCGAAAGCTAGAAGGATGCTAGGTTGCATAGGGAAAGGTAAGGTCAGTAGGAAAAAGGAGGAATTGATGCCCCTGTATAAAACTTTGGTGAGACCTCATTTAGAATATTTTGTACAATTCTGGAGGCCGCACCTTCAAAAAGTTATAAAAAGGATGGAGTCAGTCCAGAGGAAGGCTACTAAAATGGTATGTGGTCTTCATCATAAGGTGTATGGGGACAGACTTAAAGATCTCAATCTGTATACTTTGGAAGAAAGGCGGGAGGGGGGGAGATATTATAGAGATATTTAAATATCTACGTAATGTAAATGCGCATGAGTCGAGTCTCTTTCATTTGAAAAGAAACTCTGCAATGAAAGGGCATAGGATGAAGTTGAGGGGATAGGTTCCAGAGTAATTTAAGGAAATGCTTTTTTTACAGAAAGGGTGGTAGATGCATGTAACAGTTTCCCGGAAGAAGTGGTGGAGACAAAGACTGTGTCTGAATTCAAAAGGGCCTGGGTTATGCATGTGAGATCTCTCGGAGATAGAAAGAGATAATGGTTACTGCTGATGGGTAGACTAGATGGGCCATTTGGCCTTTATCTGCCATCATGTTTCTGTGTTTCTTTGGGTGGACCTGTAAGGGCCAAACTGCTGTGTGCTGCTTCAGTGCTCGAGGTCCATCCCCCTGGGAGCCAGCTTGTCTTCTGATTTTTTTTTTTCAGTAGCTTGAGAACAGGCTGTGAGCGCCCTGAGTAAGAACCCTTGGAGTATCGAGCTGGCTGCATAATTTCTTCCCCCCTGTCATGCTTCGAGGCTCCATGGAGGTGGGGGTGTTGAACAGGGTCATTCCGACTGGCATCCTGATGATTTCTAGGTTTGGAGTCGTTTTGGGAAGTTTTTGAGGCTGAAAGTCATTTCCATGTCTTCCAGCTGCAGAAAGCACAGAACTGTAAGTACAGCCCCATTATTTCCTGTGGGAAAATTGGAGGGAGGTTCCAAAAATCTCATTTTAAGGGTTTCTGGGGTCAGGGTTCAGATCCTCTACCTCCAAAACCTTTATTTCAGTGGTTTTTTGTTTTCAGTTAAGTCTCCAGAGGCCGTTTTTGGCATGATTTTTCTCGCGGCAGCCATCTTGGATTTTCAATATATACTGGCTTGTACTTTACGATCTCATGGAATGATGAAATTAACCATGAAAACTGTAAATCGAGTGCATCATATGAAAACTTGGGCATCAGCTATTTCAACAGCTGGGCTACGGATGTGGAATTCTTTGCCAGGTGTTCTGAGACTGAGCTTTAAAAAATGATTAAAGACCCAACTCTTTGTTAAAGCTTTCTACTAGTCATTGCAGGATTTGAGTATATAATTCAGTGAGCCTAAGCAGATAAGTTAACTGCAGGTAAAAGTCTGTTATATGTGCAAATTTATTAATGCCTGTGAATTTTTAATATGTTTGTTTTAGATGTAATCCAGTTAGGCATAAAGTGTAATAAAAATAAGAATAAACAATCTTTTTTTTCTAAAGCCGCTCGATTTTGACAAGAATCAACAGAGATGGACTCAGGGTGTGCTAACACCATTTCTTGTGACATCCAACCATTTCTTGTATTGTAAGATCAATGGAGGATCATCTGTGTACCTTGTGCCACAGCATATGTGAGGGAGGGGCAGGAGCCTAGAACTAAGCCCCATCCATACTCCAGGGTTGGTGAACCGCTGTGGGTCCGTGAAATGGGTAAAAAGTCCTTTCCGGAGCCCAAAATTCATTAAGAAAAAAAAGCACAGGTGTATAGAGTTTGTGGAACTCATGAAAGCCCAGTCAGAGATTTTGCAGGGTTCCTGTATCTCTCCTGCACAAGGCTTCTGCCTAGAATTTGTTAATCTCATGTGAAGAGCTTTTTTGATGAGACTAGGATAAGTGGCGCAGCCTACATGCACATAGCCATCGGCCCAGGGAACGTCTTTACTTCCTGTGATTGCTTCGCAGATGAACAAACTAGGCCCCAGTTCCAGTGGCCATTCGGAGCTAGACAGGCAGGACTGGAGGTCAGACTCCTTGCCACTTTTATCTCACGACTCTGAGACAGTCTGGTTCCCTGTTTGGATCTGCTAACCAAGAGGCCTCTCTGGCACTTGACCAGGGGGATGACCATCTGATTTGCTTCCTTTTCAAGTCGGTCTCTGTCCACCACTTTATAGCAGATAGCGTTAAGGAGTTGAAGCTGGAGGTGCAACCCTACACTTCCCAGTGCATGGTCATGAGTGGTTCTAATGCTCAGACCTCCTTTTATCCAGCACATCTGGACATTACTGCCCTACTTATGGAGCTGTGGGAGACCCCAGAGGGGTCCTTAAGGGTTGCTAAGGCTGTATCCCATGACACCTGAGTTCCAACAGCTGTGTAATCAGTCAAATGTGGACTCTGCTGTGGCTCAGGCCACCAATATTTGGCTCTCCTGAGTGATGGAAGGGTTATCATGAAAGATGTGCAGGATTGCAAGGTAGACATGGTTTTGAAGTAACAGTTTGAAGTTCTTGCTCTGGGAATCAAAGCTGCAGTAGCAGCTTCTTTTGCTGCTTAGGCCTTTCAAACCAGATTAAAGTGGAAGCCCTCTGTGGAGAAGGACGTCCTGTCCCCAGCTTGTGCTAGAAGGGGTGGATTACTTGGCAGATGCCCTATATGACTTTATCAGGGTCAGCATATGCAGTCTCTGCTCGCAGAATGCTTAGGGTCTTGCGGTGGGCGAATAACTCAGCATCAAAGGCAACCTTAAGCAGGCTACCTTTTAATCGCTGCCAGAAGTCTCTGCCAGAGAACAAGCTGCACTAACCCCTGGGCGGGAGTAGAAGTAATTTTTGTTCCTCCCGCCATTCTCAACCATACAACCTGAGTTCATCTTCCCAGAGATCCTTCCAAGGTTACAGACAACGATTTAGCAACCTCAGATGCCAGCAGTCCTCAGGGTCTCACATCAGTCCACCCTCCAAAAAGTCTCAATGACGCCAAGGTGGCAGCCGCGCCTCCACATATTGGAGGGAGGCTATTAGCGTTTCTGAGGGAGGAGGAGAAAATCAGACCAATGGGTACAGGTCACAAGTTCAGGTTTCATAGTACTTCTGTGGATTTGTTTCTTGATTTTCCTTCTGGATGGCCATAAAAGAAAGCCAGGGTCAGAGCCACATTACAAAGGCTCTTAGATATTCGGGCTATAAAGCCTGTCCCCCGACAATGAATCAGGCTGAAACAGATACTTAATTGAGTACAAGAAAGACACAGAAGACTGGAGGCTCATCTTGGATCTCAAGGCCATGAATGTGTTTCTAAGGATCCCACATTTCCACATGGAAATGGCCCATTCGGTCATTGCAGAAGTGGCTCCTGGGGAGTTTCTGGCCTCTTTGGATCTGACGGAAGCATATCTGTATATTCCCATCCTTCCAGGGCACAGAAACTGTCTGAGGTTCCATATATTTTAGGATTATTTCCAGTTTGTGTCTCTTCTATTCAGACTGGCAACAGCCCCTCGCACGTTCACCAAGGTTATGGTGATAGTTGCAGCTCATCTCTGAAAGATGGAGATCCAGGTGGATCAGAGCTCTGTCCAAATGGGAGTGCAAGCTAGCCATGCAATAGGTGTTGGATTTACTCCTGCAGTTGGGCTGGATAGTCAACTTCAAGAAGAGTCATCTAGAACCAACCCAGATTTTAGAATATCTGGGCATTCATTTCAACATGGCTCAGGGCCGCGTTTTTCTTCCCAAGCTATGCAAACTCTAGCAACAAATTTTGGCTCTCTTAGCAATGCTGATTCCTACTTCTTAGCATTACCTTCAGGTGTTGGGCTCTGTGGCAGCTTCTCTGGAAGTTGTTCCCTGGGGTAGGGTGCACATGCAGCCTTTCCAGGATGCTCTTGTCTTGTTGGCCCCCCTCAACATCATTCTTTTCAGATGCAGCTCCCATGGACAGGGAAAGCGAAGAACAACTTATGCTGGTGGCTTCAAGGAGACTCCTTATCGAAGGGCAAGCCTCTCCGATTCATGAAGTGGGTGACTCTCACAACCGATTCCAGCCTATTAGGCTGGGGAGTCCATTGCAGGCACTGCTCGATTCAGCATACATCACCTGTGGTAAGCAGCTGCCGGTTTCTCTCAAGGCGCATTTGACCAGAATGTTGCATCTTCATTGGTGGAGTCTCAAGCAGTTCTACAGAGATTTGTAGAGCAGATACTTCATCTGCACCAGGGCTCTCAAAGTCCCTCCTTGAGGGCCGCAATCCAGTAGGGTTTTCAGGATTTCCCCAATGAATATGCATGAGATCTATGTGCATGCACTGCTTTCAATGCATATTCATTGGGGAAATCCAGAAAACCCGACTGGATTGCGGCCCTCAAGGAAGGACTTTGAGATCCCTGATCTACACAGTATACGTTTACAAGATTTTACAGAGTGGATGTGGCAGCTCGAGAGGTCGCCACCTTTGGGTCATCGGTGTTGTGAGCATGCTCTTCTGTATCACCCTAGATGTCAGCCATTGCTAATGTACAGACTCCTGAGTAAATGTAACAGAATGAAAGATTAGGTTCTTACCTAGATAATCTTCCTTATGTTAATCTTCGCAGGAGTCTATATGGCCCACCCTAAGTATATGCTGTTTTGCCTGCTTTTCTGCCACAAACATTTCTAGATTCCAGGCCTGGAGTTCTTCTCCATGCAAATCATTAACATACAAAAAAGATAGTGAATCAATTGCTGGAATCGGCTAACAGCGATTGACTCCCTATTTTTTAGTGAATCTGGGCCTAAGTTCCCTCTAAGAAAGCTTTGATTATCACTGAAGTACATCCAAGTTTAAGCCTGCCTGATTCCAGCACATAACACCTCCCAACACGCCCCTTTGAGCTCTGTCACACAGCAGCTTATAAATGCTGCTGCATGTCCAGAAAGTTGGTTTTGATTATCAGCACTTAGACGTCCCTGCTGTTAGGACATCCAAATATTTAAATAATAATAAAAATAATTTATTTATATGCCGCCATATCAGGGAGGTTCTAAGCAGCTCACACCAGGAAGAATTTTGGGAGGTGTTTGGACGTTTTAAAGTTTTGATTATGCCTCCCATTGTGATATAGGCTTGGAAGACCTTCCCTTTCTCAAAGGTCTGGATTTCAGCAAAAGCAGTACTTTCGGCAGAACAAAAATATGGCACCTCAACCTTCCTGCCCCACTGCTACCTGGTCTTCACAATGATGGGGCGCTAGCTCACTCTGCCGGCCACATAGGATGATGGATGTCCACTTTTCTAAAGAGTGGGCCACCATTACTGCAAATCACTGAGTCCAAGATGTTATTCAAGAAGGCTACAAATTAGAATTGTCCTCTCCCATTGTGTATGTCATCTACCAAGAGATAGGCAGTTAGAGAGACTTTGGATGCCTTGATAGAAATGGAAGTGGTAGTGCACGTTCCGCCTGCAGAATATGGGCAGAGATGTTATTCAATTTATTTTGTTGTCTTGATAAAGAGGGCAATTTCCATCCAGTTCTCAACCTCATAAAGGTTAACAAATTCCTCAAAGTCAGGCACTTTCGCATAGAGACGATGCAGTCTATCATTTCAAGGTGCAGCCAGGGGAATTCCTCATGGCCCTGGACCTCAAGGAGGCCTATTTACATTTTCTGATTTGGCTTCCTCGTCATCGTTTCCTGCATTTTGCAATGCTAATTCAGCATTTCCAATTTTGGGTTTGCCCTTTGGTCAGTCCACTGCCTCCCACACCTTTTCCAAGGTGAAGGTAGTAGTATCTGCTAATTTGAGGCAGCAGGGGATTCAGGTGCACCCTTGTTTGGATGATTGGCTAATTTGGGCTCCGTCAGAGCAGGAGTCTCACTGAGCCACAGAAAAGGGGGGGGTGTTCTAGCAATCTTTGGGATGGGTCATCAGTTTTCTAGTCACCTTTTCCTGTTCTAGACCCTTGAATTCCTTAGGGTAAGATTCAACACAGTGCAGGCGAGGAGAGACAAGCTTCTCAGGCGAGGAGAGACAAGCTTCAAGTGCAAATTTGTCAGCTTTTACGGATCCCAGAGCTTGTAACTATGTGGAGGTGCTGGGGACCATGGTGGCAACCTCGGAGATAGTTCCTTGGGCACATTTTCACATTAGACCCCTCCAACATTCTCTTTTGAAGCAGTGGTCACCTATATCTCAGAAATATGATCTGCAACTGCGGTGGACTCCGTGAGCTCGCAGCATGAACTGGTGGCTTCAACCCTCAAGTTTCTACGGGTCATGCAGTTGGTGACAGCCAATTGTCTCCAGGTGATGACTGATGTGAGTCTGTCAGGTTGGGAAGCTCATTGATCGGATCGCTTGACACAGGGGCGATGTATAGTGGAGGAGGCCCGATGGTCTGTCAATTGTCTGGAGTTGGTGGCAGCTCACAGAGCTCTCCTGGTCTTTCAACTTCTGTTGGAGGGCAAAATGATTAGTGTCCTGTCCGATGATGTGACAACATGCCATATATCAACAAACAGGGAGGCACACACAGTGTTCCTCTAGCAGTAGAAGCTCCCGGGCTGTTGAGCTGGGTGTAGATGCACTTGCAGATCTCAGCAGCTCACATTGCAGAAAAGTTGAATGTGCAAGTGAATTTTCTCTGCCGAGATCAACTGTACTCAGGAGAGTGGCAGCTGTCAGAAGCTGCCTTCCAGTTGCTATTCCAGACTTGGGGAATGCCAGTGATGGATCTAATGGCCACAAGCAGCAATGCTCAAGTAGCCCAATTTATCAACAGACACAGAGATGAGACATCCGAAGGGATTGACACTGCTGTAGCTGTGGGTCC
Organism: Geotrypetes seraphini; assembly: GCF_902459505.1. Taxonomy (NCBI): domain Eukaryota; kingdom Metazoa; phylum Chordata; class Amphibia; order Gymnophiona; family Dermophiidae; genus Geotrypetes; species Geotrypetes seraphini. The sequence continues at coordinate 278,195,525 of NC_047085.1, read as the reverse complement.
TGCTTTCCCCATGGCCTATGATTGGCAGGGTGTTGTAGGAAGAGAGCACTCACCTGGAGAGAGTAATTCTAGTGGCTCCTGATTGGCCTCATCAGCTGTGGTATGCAGATCTCATCCAGATGTTAGCCAGCGATCCAATAAGTTTGCCGGTGACGCACGACCTTCTCTCACAAGTTTGGTTTATTTATAATATGCCTTATACATGGTGACCCACGACCTTCTCTCACAAGTTTGGTTTATTTATAATCTACCTTATACATGGTGAAGTACATCAACAAATTCATAAATAGACATAAATAACATTTCAATTCTTTTACAAAGATAAAAATGACAACATCAAATTACATAATCAGACTGACATATCAACATTAACATCTTCAAACAACCCTGAGAAAAACATGTAGTAATCATAACAAAGCTGATTAAGTCATACTGTGTATTTCATACAACAGAGCAAATGACGTTTTAACAATTTCTTGAAAGCCTGCAAACTTTCTTGCTGCTTAATGAAAGAAGGAAGCTTATTCCACTCATCTGAACCACTACATGAAAAAAACTTTTTTCTCACTGTCTGCAAGCTTAACTCCTCTCTTGACGGTATAGTCAAGTTCCACTGTGTTGCTGAATAAAGCTTTTGCATCCCAGCATAAGGTGATATGCAATCCATCAAGTATTGTGAGGCACACCCTTGCACACTTGAGTAAACCAATAGCAATATATTTTAACCAATACAGTTTACAATAATACTCTGATACATGTTCATTTCTTTGAAGCCGGAACAACGCTCGCAAAATAGAGTTTTGCACCACCTGCAGAGATTTTAGCACCATCATTGGAACACCTAACAGTACCAAAGGATCCAGTCAAGATAGAGGATTCCTCCCACTTTGGTCTTACAGTCTAGCCAATGAGAAGTCAAAGCAAAGATGGGAAGGCTACTCGTACTAGGTGATAACCACTCTTCTACAGGTGAAGAAATAGCCTACATCTACAGCTTACGCTAGAGTGTGGTGAGTCTTCGAGTTATAGTGTGATCAAAGAGGCATTTCGCCATTTCATTCTTTGCTTCTGTAAATTTTGGACTTCATAAAAGAAGGTTTCTCTAAAGGTCTGGTGTACAATTCGCTGAGGGAGCAAATAGCAGGTTGAATATCTAATTCTTGGCTTCGTAGTTGGCTGTGTTTCGGATTTTGAGAGGTTTAAGCCCCCCTCTAAGAAAGCCTTGTCCAGATTGGAATCTTAATCTAGGCCTCCTTTTACGAAACTCCAATAGCAGTTTCTAGCGTGGGGAGCCACTCTGAATGGCCCGCGCTGCTCTCGACGCTCATTGAGCTCCTATAAGCGTCAGGAGCAGCATGGCCATTCAGCGTGGCTCCCCACGCTAGAAACTGCTATCACAGTTTCATAAAAGAGGGGGCTAGTTTTGCAGACATTTCAGCAGACTCTGAGCCACTGGAAAAGGCTTTATCCATGCATGATAAAGAACTTTTCTGTGTGGGAATATCCCCACCATTTAGTGTAGCGAGCTACACGGGAACGGGGCTGATGGGAATCCCACAGGGAAGGAAGTTCCTCGAGGGGCTCCCATGAGTGTGTTATCTTAGCAGCGTCTCCTGCTTCCTACCCTCCAGCCGCACTCGCCACTCCACAAAGCCACAGGCAACCTAGAAGCCGTCCCTCCGATGTCTGAGCTGACATCATAGGGGAAGCTTGTGGGTCAACCATGTTCAGGAACCACTTCCTGCAGCCCTGCAAATAAATGTGGCTGAGAGGCAGGAAGAAAGAGACCCATCTGGACAGCTCTGGTACACACTTGAAGGAGGGCAGCACTAACCTGGGCCACAGGGAAGAAGGAGGGAGCAAGAGTGCTGGGACAAGGAAGGGAGAGAGGGGTCATGAACTTGGGACAAAAGAGGGAGCGGATTGGGACATGGGAAGGGCATGAACTTGGGACAAAGGCTAGAAGGAAGAAGGAGTGTGCATGATCTTGGGACACAGAAGGGAGAGAGGAAGGGGATACAAACTTGGGACATAGGAAGAAGGGAGGAAATAAAAAGGAAGAATTGTTGGTCATAATTATGTGAATGAGAGGGAAAGAGAGAAGGTGCATATGAGGAATGGAAGAAAGTGGAGAATTGTTGGGCATAGGGAGGGAGAGGAGTGAGGTAGAGATGCATGGGGCCTCCAGAATTGTATACAATATTCTAAATGAGGTCTCACCAGAGTTTTATACAGGGGCATCAATACCTCCTTTTTCCTGCTGGCCATACCTCTCCCTATTCATCCTAGCATCCTTCTAGCTTTCACCGGCACCTTTTCAAGCTGTTTGACCACCTTAAGATCACACCCAAGTACCGCTCTTCTGTCGTGCACATAAGTTCTTCACTCCCTAAACTGTACCGTTCCCTCAGGTTTGTGCAGCCCAAATGCATGACTTTGCATTTCTTAGCATTAAATTTTAGCTGCCAAATTTCAGACCGTTCTTCAAGTTTTGCCAGGTCTTTCTTCATGTTACTCACACCATCTTGGGTTTCTACTCTATTGTAGATTTTGGTATCATCCACAAAGAGGCAAATCTTAGCCGACAGCCCTGCAGCAATATTGTTTATAAATATGTTAAAAAGAACAGACCCAAGAACCCTTGAGGCACACCACTGGTAACATCCCTTTCTTCAGCGCGATCTCCATTGATCACTGCCCGGTGTTGCTCAGTTTTGCTCCACAGTCAGGTCACATGGCAAGCTAGCATTGGATACCTTTATCCGTGATTGAGAGGAGGGACTTCTGTATGCATATCCTTCAATCCCTCTCATAGGGAAAATTTAGCAGAAACTCAAGCAGGACCAGGGATTCTTGTCATGCTTTACTGGCCAAGACAGATTTGGATTCTTCTTCTTCTGGAGTAGTCCTTTGAAGAATTTTGGAGGTTAAAGTTTTTTTCAACCCTCATTACAGAGAATGAGAGTGTTTCTTCTGCCTCTCAACCTCCAGTTCCTGGCCCTCACTACCTGGATGTTGAGAACATAACATACATAACATAACATAACTTTATTCTTCTATACCGCAATAATCAAACAATTTCTAGGCGGTTTACACAGAAGAAGGCTAGACAATCAGCGAAATACAATTCATTGAAATACAGCAATTTTCCTAAAAAATTCAATATTAAATTTTAGTTAACAGTAATGTCCTCATTTAAGTTAATGTTGTTTGATAAATTTATTACTTAATTACTTTTCGAATGCATCATAAGACAACACAACTCCACCAATACAATTACCCCACCAGGACTGCTGCTTACTTACTTGAAATGCAAGAGTCCTGTCCAAAAAGGTCTTATATCTGCAGCCGATAATTTTTGGATAGGCAAATAAATTGGAATTCTTAGTTATCCTTGTTGGACTATATAACACAAAATGAGATAAAAGGTAATTTGGGGCAGATTCACAAACCAGCCTAAAACAAATGCACGAAAGTTTGAACAGCACTCATGCTTCCACCGGGAGCCAATGCAACATCTCTCCAACTGCATGGGGGTGTCTCCAAGATCTTGCTTTCTTCCAGGAAAGACTCAAAAGATGTTATGCTTTCAGATGATGGAGGAGATATGCCATCTGGTGTAAGGGCAAGGCCCTAGATCCTCTCACTTGTCCTACACAAAAGCTGCTTGAGCACCTCCTACACTTCTCTGAATTTGGTTTGAAGACCAACTCTGGAAAGATTTATCTCAGTGCAATTAGTTCTTATTGTCACTGCAGTTATCTCTGTACAGCTTCTAGTTGTTCCCTTCATGAGAGCTTTGCTGTTGACAAAGCCCCCATCATACTGCAGACTGCATCACTGAACCTCAACATCATCCTCACTCAACTGATAAAAAGCTCCTTTTGAGCCACTTGATTCTTGTCACCTGAACTACCTGACCTGGACGGTTTATATTTGATGGCAGTCATTTCATCTTGCAGAGTCAGTGAGCTGCAGCCCTAGTATGAGATTTACCTTACACAAAATTTAATCATAACATAATAGTTCTCTGCATATATCCTAAGTTCCTTCCTAAGGCAGTGTTGAGGTTCCATCTTAACCAGTCAATTTGTTCTTCCAACATTTTTCCCAAAACTTCACACCCATCCTGGCAAAAGCTCATTTCATATCTTGGAGTACAAGCGAGCCTTAGCTTTCTGTCTGGAGCAGACTAAAGTCCATTGACAGTCCACTTAGAAAACTGATTATCGCAGTGGCCTGTGGTAATCACACCAGATCCCATTGGGAATTAAAGGGCTCACTGCCATTGTCATACGGCTTTGTTAAAAGGGAACTCAGAGAAGTTCTGGCAGGTCCTCTTAAAAATTTGTTCAATAACTTCTTGGAGAAAGGAGAGGTTCCATGGGATTGGAGAAGAGCACTTCCTAGAATCCAGTGGGTTACAAGATTTGAGTTTGAGTGGGATCCAGTGGGTTACAACATGGCTTTACTAAAGGTAAATTGTGCCAAATGAATTTGATTGGGTGACCAAAAAACTGGATCAAGGACGTGTACTAAGGCCTGGATTCTGTATAGGATGCCCGTGTTACAGATGCCAGTTAGAGAATTGGGTTGTTGTAGATGCGGCCGCTAAGCTTATCGCAGCAAGGGATCACCCTGCCACGATAAGTTTAGTGGCTGTGGCCACCAGTCCCCCCCCCCCCACCCCCCGAACAAATGCGGCAGGAGGGATGCCCAATCCCTCCTGCCCAGAACACCCCCACTCCCCCAAACGAAAGTGACAGGTGGGATGCCCAGTCCCTCCTGCCTGGAATATTCTCCACCCCCCTGTAGATCGCTAGCAGGAGGGTAACCAATCCCTCCTGCCGGAATACCCCACCCCTCTCTTTAGATCACTGGCAGGAGTGTGTCCGATTCCTCCTGCCAGTACACCCCCCCCCCCCCATAGATCGCCTACAGGAGGGTGCCAAATCCCTCCTGCCGGAACACCTCCCCCCAAACAAAACTGGCAGTAGGATGCCCAATTCTTCCGCCTGGACCCCCCACTCCTACCTGAAACCTAACCACCCTCCTAGACTCCCCTTTAACCTGAAATGATGGCACTGTGGGATGCACCAGGAAGGGGCCTAAGGCCTGATTGGCCCAGAGCAGGGCCTTAGGTACCTGGGACAACCTAAGATTCTGGGTTGGGGGGTTCCGGCAGGAGGGATTGGGCTCCCTCCTGCTGGCGATCTACAGGGGAGGGGGGTGTTCTGGGAAGGAAGGATTGGGCATTCCTCCTGCCTCATTCATTGGGCATCCATTCTGCGTTTGTTTGGGAGTTGGGAGGGTGTTCTGGGCAGGAGAGATTGGGCATCCCGCCTGCCGCGTTTGTTTGGGGGGTGGGGGTGGGGACTGGTGGCCGCTAAACTTATCACAGCAGGGAGATCCCTTGCCACGATAAGTTTAGCGGCCGTGTCTGTACATTCTATGCGTCTCCCGCTGGACTAGGAAGACTCGTACAGCCGCCTAGGTTTGCCTAAGGTTACTTCCAGGGCAAACTACGCCCACGCATAGCCTTAGGTATGCCTCTGGAGCTTTTTATTTTTTTAAAACAGTGCATCCTGATTGGCTGGTTAAACAGCAGTAAGATGCCTACTGTTGCATACAATCGGGATGCCATTTACAGAATCTGGGCCTAAATGTAATTTACTTAGATTTCAGCACAGCCTTTGACACAGTTCTTCATAGGAGGTTCTTGAATAAACTTGAAGGGCTGAACATAGGGCCCAAAGTGGTGAACTAGATTAGAAACTGGTTGACAGACATGCCAACTAGATTAGAAACTGGTTGACAGACAGATGCCAGAGGATAGTGGTTAATGGAATTTGCTTGGAGGAAGGAAAGGTGAGTAGCGGAGTACCACAAGGATTGGGCTTGGGGCCGATTATGTTCAATATATTTTTGAGCAACATTTCTGAAGAGTTAGAAGGTAAGGTTTTCCTTTTTGTGTATGATACCAATATTTGTAACAGAGTAGACACTTCGGAGGGAGTGTAAAACATGAAATAGGATCTGCAGAAGTTGGAAGAATGGTCTAAAGTAACTAAAATTCAATGCCAAATGCAGAGTGATATACTAGGGAGTAGAAATCTGAGAGATGCATATGTACTTGGAGGTGAGAGGCTGATATGCACAGACAGGGAGAGGGTGATAATATCTGAATACTTGAAAGTGACAAAACAGTGTGACAAGGCAGTGGTTGTTGCCAGAAGGATGTTGGGCTGCACAGAGAGAGGAGGAACTAGCAGAAGAAAGAAGGTGTTGATACCCCTGTACAGATTGTTGATGAGGCCCCACTTGGAGTACTGTGTTCAGTTCTGGAGGCCGTATCTGGCTAAGGATATAAAAAGACTTGAAGCAGTCCAAAAGTAAGCAACAAAAATGGTATGGGGCTTGCGCCAAAAGATGTTTGAGAAGACCTGAATATGTAATTTCTGAAGGAAAGGAGGGTCAGGGGAGATATGATACAGACATTTAAATACTTGAAAGGTATTAATATAGAAATAAATATTTTCCAGAGAAGGGAAAATGGTAAAACTAGAGGGCATGAATTTAGGGTGTGGGGTGGCAGACTTAGGAGTAATGTTAGAAAATTATTTTTCACAGAGAAGATGGTGGATGCCTGGAATGCTCTCCTGAGGGAGGTGGTGGAGATGAAAATGGTGAAAGAATTCAACAAAGTGTGGAATGAACACAGAGGATTAGAAAATGAATGGTATAAAACAAACTAAGGCCAGTACTGGGCAGTCTTGCATGGTCCTGCTTTGATCCATTCCTAAAACACTTCCAGTCAAATCCGATTAACCTTAACATGCTATTGTAATCGCAAAAGTTTTTTTCTGTAATATCGCTGATGTATATAGTCCCTTCCTCTGTAAACTGCTCCGAACTATTTGTGGTATTGCAGTATATAAAAATAAATTGATTGAAGCTCCAGTGATTTGGAATGTGAGGAAAGTGCTGAGCAAACTTTATGGTCTCTATACCGCAAACAACAGGATGATTAGGATAGACTGGAATGAGCTTCGACAGCAACTCCTGTAGTGGGAACCTAAAGATGGTACTGGGTGGACTTCCATGGTTTATGGCCCAGAAATATTAATGAAAAAATGCAGTTTTACATGAATGTATAATGTGTGAGACTATTGGGCAGACTGGATTGACTATTCAGGTCTTTATCTGCTGTCAGTTTCTATGTAGATGCAGTGTGAGTTAATAGTCAGTCACCACAGTCATTAAAGACTTAAGAAAGGAGCCAGGTTTCCTGAAGCAAACAAGGTGCTAGGAATTATTAAATAAGGATGTTTAACAAGACTAAGACTGTTATAGGGGAAAACACCCTCCAGGGATTCAAGACAAAGTTGGACAAGTTCCTGCTAAACTGGAACGTACGCTGGTGAGGCTGGACTCATTTAGAGCACTGGTCTTTAACCTGGAGGCTTCCACGTGAGCGGACTTCTGAGCATGATGGACCACTGGTCTGACAGCAGCAGCAATTCTTATGTTCTTAAAGTTATAATGCCTCAGTATCGCACTATGATGCGACCTCACCTGGAGTATTGCGTTCAATTCTGGTTGCCTTATCTCAAGAGAGATATAGTGGAACTAGAAAAGGTTCAAAGAAGATGATAAAAGGGATGGAACATCTCTCGTATGAAGAAAGACTAAAAAAGTTTAGGGCTTTTCAATTTGGAAAAGAGACGATTGAGAGGACATATGATTGAAGTTTACAATATCCTGAGTGGTGTAGAACTGGTACAAGTGGATCAATTTTGTACTCCATCAAAAATTGCAAAGACTAGGGAACACTTGAAGTTACAGGGAAATACTTTAAAACCCAATAGGAGGAAATATTTTTTTTTCACTCAGAGCATAGTTAAACTCTGGAATGCGTTGCCAGAGGTTATGGTAAGAGCGGTTAATATAGCTGATTTTAAGAAAGGCTTGGACAATTTCCTAGAGGAAAAGTCCATAGTCTGTTATTGAGACAGACATGGGGGAAGCCACTGCTTGACCTGGATTTGTAGCATGGAATGTTGCTACTATTTGGGTTGTTGCCAGGTACTACCGGTAGTGACCTGAATTAACCACTGTGAGGACAGGCTACAGGGCTAGATGGACCATTGATCTGACTCAGTAAGGCTATTCTTATATGGGTAGCCCCTTCTGAGAAATAGCTGGTAGGTGTCACATTGCATAGTTTCCTTTGATGAGGATAGAGGTGCTCCTTGAGTGGTTCATTATCCTTTAGCTTGGCAGATCATGACAATTAGATGGTGTCATTAAGAAGCTAGGTTCAAGGATGGGATAGGCGATGATGATGATGAGTGGATTTAGTATCAGAGAGATAAATAGGAGGAAATCTATAAAGGACTTCAAAATCAATGTTCAAAATGTTGAAGTTACTAGAAGAAATAGGCAAGCTAACAGAGTGTTCAAAGAACAAGTCATATGGTTTTGTTTTTGGAACAGGTGATAAAGCAAGCCATAAGATGACTTTCTAGAATCAGCCGATTTGGTAGATCCTCCATGAGTGCACTGTTTATATGCTTTGAAAATCAATAAAGATAAAAAAAGCAAGCAATAATATTGTATATAAAGCAAGTAAATTCTGGGATTTACCTCCTCTTCTTTTAAACTGCGCTAGCAGTTTTTAGCTCAGAGAACCGCGCTGAATGGCCCGCGCTGCTCCCAATGCTCGTAGGAACTCTATAAGAGTCTGGAGCAACACGCTAAAAACTGCTAGCGCAGTTTCGTAGAAGAGGGGGTATGAGCGTCGGAAGCAGCGCGGGCCATTCAGCGCAGCTCCCTGCTAGGAGGCCCTTAGAAAGAGATAGTTGAAAACAACTACAGTAGTTAGGATATCAAGAAATAAATAGAAAGTTAGGTGCTTTCTTTTCCAGTTAATTTATTTGTATTTGGTAATTGTTATTGTGGTCTCAAAGTGTTAATTTTTTTTTTAATTGATGCATGCATAGATGTGTTAGGGTAGTTTTTATACTTTATTTTACTTTATCTCATGGAGTTTTGAGCTAAATTAAAAAAAAAAAATTGTTAGAATATTAGTGGTTTTTTAAAATCATAATTTATTTAGATTTTTCTTTACTTTAGGCAATGGTTAAAGTCTGAGGACATTCAACGAATAACACTGCTTTTTCATAACAAAACATTAGAAAAAGAAGTAAGTGATTTCCTGTTCAAGCAAAATTTCTCTAGTCTGTATTTTGTTTTGAAATACATTATAAAAAAAGAGGTTACCCTGTGCCTTATCATTAAACCCTGCTCAATTAATTATTGTGCAAAATTTGTGTGCATACAGTACATTCATTACAACTGCAGCTATCATTTGATTTAAAGAGAAAGTACTAGTCAACAACTATTTTGGATAAATCAGATGAATGGTAATATATAGAAAATTATAGCATTTTATTACTCTCATTTTACTTTATGTGTAGTATGAAAAGTAAGCAAAGTCATAGAAATATAATGGGATTTATGAATCTGGTTCTGTTTTATAAGGGAGTAATATGCATCACATAGAGAAGTACATAACTTTAAAAGGCGCATACTCTGGATTGGGAATGTGTGTGTACTGGATAGAATGCATAGTCTACATCAGGGGTGCCCACACTTTTTGGGCTTGCGAGCTACTTTTAAAATGACCAAGTCAAAATGATCTACCAATAATGAAATTTAAAAAAACCCCACAAAGCACACTGAAAGGCAGAGAAAATATTAATTATCATTCATATTCCGGGTTTTTTTTCAAAGAGATCACGGCAGGTGACTCTATGCAATGTCACCTCAGTAACAACCATACAAAAATAGACAAATATACTCCCTCCCTTTTTACTGAACCACACTAGCAGTTTTTACCACAGGGAGTTGCGCTGAATGCTCCGCGCTGCTCTCAATGCTCATAGGTTCCCTGCACTAAAAAACGCTATTGTGGTTTAGTAAAAGGGAGCCATAGTGCAAAATATAAACAGCAGATATAAATTCTCAAATCGGGCATATTTTGATCACTAAATTGAAAATAAAATCATTTTTCCTATCTTTGTTGTTTGGTGATTTCATGAGTCTCTGGTTGCACTTTCTTCTTCTGACTGTGCATCCAATCTTTCTTCCCTTCTTTCAGCCTCCTGTATGTTTCCTCTCCTCCAGAGCTCATTCTCTCCCCCAACTTTTTCTTTCTGTTTCCTTGCCTCCCTTTTTTTCTGTCTCCCTGTTCCCCCTTCTTTCTGTCTCCCTGCCTGCCCCCTTTCTTTCCTTCTCCCTACTCTCCCCCCAAGCAACTCGGTTTGCTGCCATCAAGGAACAGCCCCCAAGCCACTGCCGCCCCAAGCTCTCCCTGCAAAAGCGTTGTGCTGACCAGCATTCCACTCCCCGACATCAATTATGACGTAGGAGAGGAAGTTCCGGGCCAACCAGGCATTTCTCCCCATTCCATCCAGCCCGAGCCCCATCTCGCTTGATCCAGCATTTCCCTTCTGTGTCTGTCAGAATTACCATTCCACCTATTTTCCAGCATCACCCTTCTTTGTGTCCATCTCACCTATATCCCTATCTCACCATTTTTTCAGAATCTTCATTTGTCTCTGTCCTTGTCTTTACCCCATGTTCACCATTTGCCCTTTCAATGTCTTTATCTCCCCCCCTCCTTTTTCAGCATTACTTCTATGTCTCTATTTCACCTCCTCTTTATGTCTCCTCTATATCTCTATCCTTATTCAGTAGGTCCTGCTTACCCTTTCTCTTCTTTGTGTCACTATCTCCATTTTCAGCATTCCACCCTTTTCTTGTAGCCAGAATTTTTCCACCCTCCCTCCACTCCGGCCCATCCCCGGTAAGAAATATTTCCTTTTGTTTCCCTCCCCTCTCTCTTTCTCTTTCTCGCTCTCCTCCCTCACCTACGAGTCCTGCATCTGGCCCTCTCCCTTCCACCTGCATCCAGCCACACACCCTGCCCTGCAGCCCTCTTCAGCAACTCATCAGCAACGGTGATCAATACAGGCTGCCGACATTGAGGCCTTCCCTCTGCGAGTCCCGCTTTTGTAGAAAAAGGAAGTTGAAACAAGCGGGACTTGCAGAGGGTAGGCCCCGACATCAGAAGTTTGTGTTGATCGCTGCTGCTGAGTTGCCGAAGAGAGCCGCGAAGCAGGGGGTGTGCCGGATGCAAGTAGAAGGGAGAGGACCAGATAGGAAGGCTGTAGAAGCTCCGGAGCATGACACCGACCCCAGCCAAGATGATTTCTTTTTCAGGCTGCTGCCACTGCCACCGCCCCCCCCCCCCCCAACACCGAAATGACAAAAAACAGACTAAACTGGATGCCCGGCGTCATCGTCTTTGACGTCGGGGAGAGGAAGGATGATCGGCCGGTAGATCAGGACGGCAACACAAGTCTATCATGGGATGGGCTCCGCGATCGACTCACGTTGCCTTCCCGATCTACGGTTGATCGCGATCGATGTATTGGGCACCCCTGGTCTACTTAGTTTATAACATAATACTCTTGGGGGAATTCTGCGCAGCTGCACAATGTAAAATTGTAGCAAAATTCCCCTCCTACACACTATATGCAGAATTCAGCTCTTCTAGCACAGAATTCTGTAAAAGACCCAAAGCAGCACAACACCTGGTATGGTTAAGCCCCCACCAACCCCACTCATTCTCTGATCTCTCCCCTGCCCCCACTGCACACTACCCAGCTTGTGCCTCATTTCCTCTGGGTCTGCTCCTTGCTCAGCAGAGGAGCTGGAGGAGAGTAGCTGCATGTTGGGCCATGTCCTTCTCATCTGCTGCACAGGCTCTGACTGCTGAATTTCGAACTGTGGGATATCCCACACAGTTCAGGAGGAGCATGTGTGCCAAAGATACAAGGGACATGGAGGAGAGAAGGAGAAAAAGCTGAAGGTGCCATGGGTGAAGTACGGTAATACCCTGGGGGCAGGGGGAGTGAGAGAGGTGGGTCACATGGGTGTATGTATTGCTAAAAGCAGTAGGGAAAAAAAGCTCTGGAGGGTGTATTGGAGGATTCACAAATAGCTATAGGTAGAGAGAGAGAGTGTGTGTGTGTGTGTATGTGTAGAGGGGATTGATTTTAGAGAAGTATGATGCTGTATTGAGGAGTTTGAGAAAACTGTGATGGAGTATGTGCCTGGATGGAGAGGGCAAAGATTGACTGACTGCTATGCTGAGTATATTCTGGAGGGATGCTAGGAGAAGATAGAGATATTTCTGTGTCTCTTTTTTTTTTTTTTTCTTGTTCAAAATTTTTATTGCAATTTTAGTTCGATAACAGAAAAATAGGAGATTGACAGAGGTACAGGATATGTGTGCACTGGGAAAGATAGAGGGAGAAGCTTAGGGAGAGGTTCAAGCTAGTAAGAATGAGACTGCAAGGGAGGAGATAATCAAGTTTATGTGTAAATCTGTTTTATTGAATTATCAAATAACTCACATAGGAAAAGATCAAATACAAAGAAAAAGAAATCCCCCCCAAACCCCCCTCCCCCCCTGGGAACAGCTACTCCATAAACCAAACAAAGTGAGCAAGTCAATTCAATAATTGGCTTCTAGCAGTAGGTGTCAAGGTAGAACAAAAAGGCAAACAACATTGAAGAAATAATGTATCCTGTTTAGAGTCCATGTCAGAAATAGCCTGGCGCTCATACCCCACCAGGTAGATCATTTGGTTCCTCCAGTGGGACACCGTGGGGGTATGCGGAGTCAACCAACATTGAAGACTAGTCTTAAGTCCCATAAAGATAGCTTTTTGAACAAATGCAGCAGCGCCCAGGAAAACCGGGACAGGAGAAAAGTTTCAAAGTAAAAAGAAAGGTGTCAGTGGGCATCCAAGTGCAGTTCCACAAAGATTTGATCTGGAAACAAAGACGTCGCCATTATGCCTGAATGCTTGGGCATAACCATAACATATGTCCCAGAGTTGCCCTGTGAGTGGCACATTTAGGACAACTATCTGATGAACTGATATGAGCTCTGTAAGCTCTTACAGGCGCAAAATAAGCTCGAACCAGGAATTTGTAATATTGTTCCCTCTCTGCTGCCGCAACCAATAGAGTATTCCCAAGCTTGATACTCCGCTTCAGCATGGTGGCAGGAACTGGCAGCTGTAAATCATGGGTCCATTTTTTCGTCAGAGTCTCGTAATCCAGATCGCCAGCCAGCTCTTGCAAAAATCAGTGATGAAAACATAACGGAGTGGGCACCTGCGCAGTCAAACAAAAGGATTCCGACATTTTCTCCTGAATTTCCTCAGTCAGAGCCAGATTGTACATAATGCAATAGCTGTCTATAGTAGAACCAATCCCCAGCCGACAAACGAGAGGAGTCCTGTAATATCTGAAAGGATTGCATCGTTCCATCAGACTGCAGTACTTGAGACAAGTAAAACAACCCTTTCCTGGACCACAGAGAGGGTGATCCAGGAATCATGCATGGGAGAAAGTCCCTATTGCCTGTAATAGGCAGACACGGTATCACATCAAACCGAATGCTCAGTTGCGTACAAAGTCGTTTCCAGATTTTACGCACAGGAAATAAAAACAAGTCCCCATAGGACTGTGGACTTAGAGGCAAACACCTGGCGTGTAATAAGTAACTAAAGTGAAAGGGAGCAAAAGCAAGGCACTCTATCCCTGTGGCTGAAAAATGAGAGGTCCCACAGAACCAATCATTCGCATGCCTAAGTTGACAAGCTATATTCAGTCTCCCCAAGTGTAATAACCCAAGGCCCCCTTGGTCAGTAGGGAGTGTGAGAGTGTGTAGAGCAGGGGTGCCCAATACGTCAATCGCGATCGACAGGTCGTTCGCTCAGGCGACCCCAGTCGATCGCAGGTTCCCTTCTTCCCTTCTCTTTTTTCCCCTCCTTACTGGCCCGCTCCTGAATTCTGCTGCTGCCGCCGCTGCTCAACATTTTTTAAAAAACCGGCTTGGAGAACTTATGCTCCAGGGGCTAACCTGTGCTTGTACCGACTTCCCTTCTCTTCCCTCTGAAACCGGAAGTTATGTCGGGGGGAGGGAGAGAAGGGAAGCCGGCACGCACATGTTAGAGCCCCGTTCGCGGGCTAGAGCGGGAGACAGGTCAGTGAAGCTTGCGATTTGCTCTTCTTGCTGCCAGGTCCTGCCTACTTTCTGTTTCCTCAAAGGCAGGACCCAGCAGCATTTCTCCCAATAGGTCGATCTTGGGCCGATCAGCCTTCCTCTCCCCGACGTCAATTCTGCCGTCGGAGAGGAAGTTCTGGCCAGCGGAACTTCCTCTCCGACGGCAGAATTGACGTCGGGTAGAGGAATGCTGGTGGGCCCGAAGCAGGAAGAGCTTGGCCGGCGGCCTGTTATTCGATGGCAACGGGAGTGGCAGTGGCTTGGGGGAGGGCAGGGAGGGAGAAAGAGGGCAGGCAGGGAGACTGAAGGAAAGAAGAGAAACAGAAAAAAAGAAAGGGGACATGAAGAGAGAAAGAAAGAGAGGGCAGGGAGAGAGGAAGAAAACGTTGAGGGGGGAGGGGAATGAGGTCAGGAGGAGAGGAAGCATACAGGCTAAAAGAAGGGAAGAAAGATTGGATGCACAGTCAGAAGAAGAAAGTGCAACCAGATTCATGAAATCACCAGACAAGGTGGGAAAATGATTTTATTTTAAATTTAGTGATCAAAATGTATCTGAATTTATATCTGCTGTCTATATTTTACACTGTGGTTCCCTTTTACTAAACCGCAATAGAGGTTTTTAGCGCAGGGAGCCTATGAGCGTCGAGAGCAGCGCTGGGCATTCAGCGGAGCTCCCTGCGCTAAAAACTGCTATCGTGGTTTAGTAAAAAGGTAGGGGGGTATTTGTCTGTTTTTGTATGGTTGTTAGTGAGGTGACAGTGCATAGAGTCATCTGCTTTGACATCTTTGAAAAACCCTGGAATAGGAATGATGATTAACATTTTCTATGCGTACAGTGTGCTTTGTGTGTTTTTTTTAAAATTTTATTGTTGGTAGATCATTTTGATCATTTTGGTCATTTTAAAAGTAGCTCGCAAGCCCAAAAAGTGTGGGCACCCCTGATGTAGAGGAATCCTAGAGCGTCTACCTCCCCACAAAAACAAAAGCAAGGACCGATACAATAACCGAAGATGACGGCACTGCAGGAGCAAAGGCAATGTTTGAAGGAGGTAAAGCCACTGGGGTATCACCATCATATTGTATAAAGCAATTCTGCCAAGGAGGGTCAATGGATAGGAGCGCCATGCCCGCACCCGCTGTCCTGTTTTCGCAAGCTGGGGAAGTACATTAAGAGAATTAAGCGCTGTCAAATCCCGGGGAATCAGGATACCGAGATAACGCAGGGACGCGGAGGCCCATTCCAAGGGAAAGGGTCCCGACCAAGTATCTCAAACCTCCTCTTGCAAAGGAAGGACCAAAGACTTCTGCCTGTTCAACGTCAGACCAGAGAAAAGATGAAACTCAACCAGTAGCTCCAGGGCCCTGGACAAGGATCTCTGCGGTTGGGCTAGGGCAAGTAAGAGATCATCAGCAAAAGCCAACACTCGCAATTGAGAAGAGCCCTCCGACAATCCAACTAGTTCATTATCTCTCTGGAGCGTACGAAGAAGAGGTTCTAAATAGAGCAAAAAAAGTAAGGGCGACAGGGGACAACCCTGACATGTTCCTCTACCAACCGCGAAAGACCTAGTGAGGATCCCGTTCACCAAAATAGACGCAGTGGGGACAGAGTATAAGGCACGCAGAGAAGACAAGAACCATCCCCCAATGCCCACAAAATCTATCATCTGAAAAAAGATAGGGCCAATGGACCTAGTCAAAGGCCTTGGCTGCGTCTAGACTCACGAGAATGCCCAAGGTATTAGTGGATTGCGCTCTAACCATAGCCAACAGCGCTCGTCGAACATTCAGTACCGAATATCTACCCTGAACAAAGCTAACTTGCTCGGGAGAAATTATACTAGGTAGAAGAGGTGTTAAACGGTTGGCAAGCAAGCGGGCTAGTATTTTCAAATCCACATTTATTAAGGAGATCGGTCGGTACAATTCAACGTCATCTTTAAGTTTGTTCGGCTTGGGAAGTAACGTGATTGTAGCTCCGTTGGCATAAGCCATTTAAAAATGGTTTAAAAATCATATAAAAAATGTAGATGCCTATCATCACTTTTATCTTGTCTACAGAAGCACCTTAGAACATCTAAGTTTGAAGTAGACATGGTTAATGCCAAAAATGACCTTAGGTGTTCAAAGGCGTCTTCATAGACACGATTCTCATCAAAAGTAAACATAGAAACATAGAAGATGACGGCAGAAAAGGGCTATAGCCCATCAAGTCTGCCCACTCTGCTTACCCACCCCCTATCTATGCCCTAATGACCCAATATCCTTATCTTGACCCTCTTAGGGATCCCACTTGGGTATCCCATTTATTCTTAAAGTCTGGCACGCTGTCTGCCTCGATCACCTGCACTGGAAGCTTGTTCCAATGATCAACCACTCTCTCTGTGAAGAAGTACTTTCTGGTGTCGCCATGAAATTTTCCGCCCCTGAGTTTGAGCGGGTGCCCTCTTGTGGCTGAGGGTCCCTTGAGAAAGAAAATATCATCTTCCACTTTGACACGTCCCGTGAGGTACTTAAATGTTTCGATCATGTCCCCCTCTCCCTACGTTCCTCGAGAGTGTAGAGCTGCAATTTGTTCAGTCTCTCTTCGTACGAGAGACCCTTAAGCCCCAGATCATCCTGGTGGCCTTCCGCTGAACCGATTCAATTCTGCGCACATCTTTACTGTAATGTGGCCTCCAGAATTGCACACAGTACTCCAGATGAGATCTCACCATGGCCCTGTACAACGGCATTATGACTTCAAGCTTTCGGCTGACGAAACTTCTGTTGATACAACCCAATATCTGCCTTGCCCTAGATGAAGCCTTCTCCACTTGATTGGCAGTTTTCATGTCTGCACTGATGATTACTCCTAAATCTCGTTCTGCTGAAGTCCTAGTTAAAGTTTCTCCGTTCAAGAAGTACGTCCTGCATGGATTTCCGCTTCCGAGGTGCATGACCTTACATTTCTTAGCATTGAAGCCTAGCTGCCAGGTTGAGGACCAGATTTCCAATATAAGCAAGTTCTGCGCCATATAATTCTGTAAACTGCATTCACTTACTATATTACAAAGTTTGGCGTCATCGGCGAATAGTGTTATTTTACCTTGAAGCCCTTGAGTCAGATCCCCTATGAATATGTTGAAAAGGAGTGGACCCAGGACCGAGCCCTGCGGCACTCTACTGGTCACCTCCGATGTTTTAGAGAGGGTACCATTAACCACCACCCTCTGAAGTCTGCCACTCAGCCAATCATTGACCCATGCAGTTAGTGTCTCTCCTAACCCCATCGATTCCACTTGCTTAGCAGCCTGCGATGTGGGACACTGTCAAAAGCTTTACTGAAGTCCAGGTACACAATGTCCAAAGACTCTCCCAAGTCCAACTTACCCAGTCAAAGAAGCTGATGAGATTGGATTGGCAGGACCTACCCTTGGTGAATCCATGCTGACTGGGATCCCGAAGATTCCCTTCATTCAAGATCGTGTCCAATTTGCTTTTAATTAGTGTTTCCATGAGTTTGCACACTATTGATGTGAGACTCACCGGTCTATAATTCGCAGCCTCTGCCCTGCAACCCTTTTTATGCAGAGGAACGACATTAGCTAATTTCCAGTCCAGGGGAACTTTCCCCTTACTTAGGGAGAGATTGAATAGCTCAGCCAACAGTTTCGCCAGGACATCGCTCAATTCTCTGAGCACTCTTGGGTGCAAATTGTCTGGTCCCATGGCTTTGTTCACCTTGAGTCTTGTCAGTTCACTGTAAACTTCACCTGGTGTGAACTCAAAATTCTGAAACAGGTCTTCTGTGCTTTGTGTTGCCTTCAACTGCGGACCATGTCCCGGTGCCTCAAAGGTGAAGACTGAGCAGAAGTATTCATTCAGTAGTTCGGCTTTATCGGAATCTGCTTCCATGTAACTTCCGTCCGGTCTTCTAAGGCATACTATCCCGCCTGTGTTCCTTTTCCTGTCACTAATATACCTGAAGAAGGATTTGTCCCCCTTTTTAATGTTTTTTGCCAGAATTTCTTCCACTTGAAGTTTTGTCTCCCTAACTGCCATTTTGACCGCTGTAGACCTGGTCCTATATTCTACCTTTGCCTCTCTTTTCTCCGTGCGCTTGTAGGAGAGAAACGCTTTTTTCTTCTCGTTAATGAGGTGCGAAATCTCCGCGGTGAACCATTGGGGTTTATTGTTTCTTTGTTGTTTATTTACTGATTTTATGAAGCGGCTAGTTGCTTCATGTATGGTTGATTTCAGTGTTAACCACTTAGCTTCTACATCATCAGTCTCCGCTTGGTCTTGCAGCGTCCGATGGACGAAATCTCCCATGCGTGCGAAGTCTGTGCCCCGGAAATTGAGTACCTTTGTTTTCGTGTTTGATCTAGGGAAGCCTTTCCTAAGGTTGAACCATACTATGTTGTGGTCGCTGGAGGCTAGCGTATCTCCTACTGAGACCTCTGAGACGCTTTCCCCGTTGGTAAGTACCAGATCGAGGATCGCCTGGGCCCTAGTGGGCTACGTTACCATTTGTTTGAGACGTGCTCCCTTTTATGGAGGTTAAGAGCTGAAAATGAGTTCCAGTCTGCATCAGGCATATTGAAGTCCCCTAGC
Organism: Geotrypetes seraphini; assembly: GCF_902459505.1. Classification (NCBI taxonomy): domain Eukaryota; kingdom Metazoa; phylum Chordata; class Amphibia; order Gymnophiona; family Dermophiidae; genus Geotrypetes; species Geotrypetes seraphini. The sequence goes on along the minus strand of NC_047085.1, from coordinate 278,176,780 downwards.
AGTACAGCTTCTCCTCGTAGAGTGATATTTTCTATGTCTTAAATTAATTCTGCGTCCATGTCTTCCAGTTGTCTTGGGGGTCTGTATACCACACCTAGATACAGGCATTTTTCTCTGCCTCCTGCCAGGTTTACCCAGAGGGACTCCCCGGTGTACTTGACATCTGTGATCCTGGTGATTTTGATGTCCTCTTTAATGTATAGAGCTACCCCCCTCCTAACCTGCCCTCTCTGTCCTGACGAAGTAGATTGTAGCCCGGTATAGCCATATCCCACCCATGTGAGTCCGTGAACCAAGTTTCAGATATTGCCACCACATCTAGGTCGGTATTCCTTATTTCAGCCTCTAATTCTAGAACTTTGTTACCTAAACTGTGTGCATTGACATACATGGCCCTCCATATCTTGTGTTTGCTATGTTCCTGTGAGGCGTATCCTACCCGAGTCGGTGTGACTCCTAAAGAACTGTTTGCAATGTGGGTACTTACCTTGGACATGGAAGCGGAGTTTCGACTCACCTCATCAGGATAATTACTTTCTGCACTAATATGTGAATGGGTACCCTCTCCCGACTTACCTAGTTTAAAGCCCTGTGAAGCAGGCGGGCTAGTCGGTGTCCGAAGACGTTCTTACCCCTACTGGTCAGATGGAGTCCATCTGGTCTCTGAAGTCCTTGTAGCGCTTCCCCTTGGTTTAGGAATCCGAAGTTCATATCCCGGCACCATCCCTGTAGCCACTCGTTCATCCTCAGGCTATGTTCATCTCTGGCTCTTCCCTTGCCTCTAACTGGGAGGATCGATGAGAAAACCACCTGCGCTCCTGTGCGTTTCAGCCTCTCACCCAGTGCTCCAAAGTCTCTGGTGATGGTCTCCGGTGTGTTCCTGGCAGTGTCATTGGTTCCTATGTGGACAAAAAGCATAGGAAAGTGGTCTCGGGGCGTGAGTAGTCTATCCAGACTGGCGGTGACATCTCGTATCCTGGTTTCAGGCAGATAGCAGACCTCCCTAGATTGCATATCCGGTCTGCAAATTGGTCCCTCGGTGCCCCTCAGCATGGAATCCCCGATGACTATTACTCTGCGCTTCTTTGGGGGGAGCCGGTCAGTTGTCCCTGGAGATGGAGCTGTGTTTTGGGCCTGCTCCTGTTCCTCATCGGCAGTTCCTTCCTGAAGAATCTGGAATCTGTTCCGCAGGGTGAGTTGAGGGGTTGATGTATAGCTGCCCTGTTTATAAGAAGAAGGAGAAGAAGAAGAGATTGAAAAAGGTGTGGGGGGGTTCTCCTATGTTTGCCCGTGGAGGAAGTCACCAGCTGCCAGGAGTCAGTGCTGCTAGCCATTTCCTGTATCCCAATTGTTGGTTTCAAAGCTGATGATTTGGGCGTCTCAAGGATGGACTTGTCATGGGCCTGTTCGGTGATTTGGGACAGCTCCTGGACGACTCCGTCGATGTAGGCCTCATCCTCTCGGATGCTTCTCAGGTGTATCACCTCCTCCCTGAGGCTCCTTAGTTCCTTCATGAGATCTCCATCCAGCTGCGCGGCCTCCTCTCTCTGTGTAGAGACTGTAGTGTAGTGCTGGGGGATGGTCTCGGTCTGCACAGAGACCTCTGTCCACCGTCCTGGGTCCTCCTCCTTCTGCACACAGTCCGTGGTCGCTTCCTGGATCGCCATAGCGACTGGAATACTGGTCTTGATTGTAGACTTCGTGCTTCTTGTCCTCCCTGCCATTGCTGAGTTGTAATTGAGGTCTGCCTGTCAGTAAGGTAGGGAATTAGGAAAATTAGAAAAATCTGTCTGTGAGCAGGTGTGAGATTTTGAAAGATTAGGGTGTCTGAGAGTTGGAAGATTGGGGTATCTAGTTCTTGAAAGATAAGGGTGTCTGAGAGACTGAGAGTTTGAGATGTCTGAGAGGGTTGCTGTCTGTGAGTTAGTATGAGAGCCTGTACGATTAGGGTGAAGGGATAGTGTGTTTGAGAGGTCCGCTTGATGCCCTAAGGTATCGTTGTCTTGTGTAGTTTGGCTCTTCTTAAGGCTCTTCGCAAAGGCGCTCTCGCTAAGGCGAGCGCCTTTGCCGCTTGCCTTCGCTGCGCGCCGTTGGCTCGTCCCCTTTTATGGGGGGAGTTTGGCTGGTGACGTCAGGGGTAGGCGGAGTTAGCTCTCGCCTCTTCCCTTGCTAGCACCGCCTTCTCTGCTCCTCTCTCTCCTTCTTCCTGCTAGCACACTCTCCGCTCACTTTTCTACCATGTGCTCAGGACTAGGCACAGCTCCTACAGTCTCCCTTCGGCTGGCCTTGCACTGTGGACTCTCTGCCGTTGGCTCGTCCCCTTTTATGGGGGGAGTTTGGCTGGTGACGTCAGGGGTGGGTGGAGTTAGCTCTCGCCTCTTCACCTGCTAGCACTGCCTTCTCAGCTCCTCTCTCTGCTTCTTCCTGCTAGCACACTCTCCGCTCACTGTTCTGCTATGTGCTCAGGACTCTTCTACCATGTGCTCAGGACTAGGCACAGCTCCTACAGTCTCCCTTCGGCTGGCCTTGCATTGTAGGCTATGGAAATGTAGGCCTTTAAAACCCTGGCCTACATTTCTGGCACCTACCTTTGATAAAAGCCGCATTTCTGTAAACAGTGCTGTTGCATGATTGACAAGTAATTAGATGCTATATTTTTAGGCATCTGCTGATAACGGAGCAGGTTACATAATCCGGACCATTGAGTGTAAATCTTCCCAGAAGTGTAGTTTGGATGCAATTTTGATGTACATGCATATTTTATAAAATCGCACAGCTACATGCACACATTTACACCAACACTGGAACAAGTATAAATATAATGTATGCACTGACATTTGGAAGCAAACAGAGGTGGTTGTGGGGCATTTTATAGACTATGAAATACAGTTGCACGTTTTGGGAGAAAATATTGGATCCTGCCGGAGCCACTCCCGCACGATCATCGGCAGGAGGGTACCCAATCCCTCCTGCCGGGCAGCCTCCACCTAACACCTGTGTGATTAGTGGCAGGAGGATGCCCAATCTTTCCTGCCAGACAATCCCCCCCGAACTCCCTTCCCCCAACAATGCACCCACCCCCATGGACCTTTCCTCCACACTCCCTGGACCTCCCCAACACCTTAATAGATGGCCAGACGGACGTGTCCTCCCTCTGTCTGGCCAGCAGGCCTGCCTTCCTCTGAAAGTTGGGCCTGCCCCTTTCCAGTGCATTGTGGGATGCATTGCCCAGTTGGCCCTGCCTCTATCCAGTACATTGTGGGAGATTCAGTTGGCCCATGTGCCTAAGACCCCGCCCATAGGAGGGGCCTTAGGCACCTGGGTCAACCAGAATTGGTCCAGTTGCCTAATGCCCCTCCTATGGGTCGGGCCTTAGGCACATGGGCCAACTGAATCTTAGGTTGGCCCATGTGCCTAAGGTCCCGCCCATAGGAGGGGAATTAGGCAACTGGGCCAATTCCTGGGCCAATCAGGCCCTAGGCCCCTCACCGGTGCATCCCACAATACACTGGGAAGGGGCTGGCCTGCCATTCAGAGGAAGGCTGGCCTGCTGTACAGATGGCGGGAGGACACACCCAGCCAGCCATCTGTTAAGGTTAGAGGAGGGATCTTGGGGGATGGGTGCGTGATCAGAGGGAAGGGGGTTCAGGGAGGAGTTATCCAGTAGGAGGGATTGGCAATCTGCTGCTGGTAATCAAGCGGGTGTTGGAGATGGTTGTCCAGCAGGAGAGATTAGGCACCCTTCTGCCGAATGGCGGGTTGTGTCGGGCAGGAGAGATTGGGCATTATTTAAGGTCTTTCACATATATTTAAGAATTGTTTTGCTGTGATTAAGTAGTGTTCAGTTTCGAGATATTTTTAGCTTTTGTAACAGTCTTAAATTAGATGCCTTTTGGGATTTACTACATAGGTGTTAAAAACTTACCCCCACTGAGAAACAGATGTAATTGCAGCTGTCACAGAGCAAGTATAAATTTGTTAATAAGCGTTTGTGCTGTACTGAGGATTATTGTAGAAGCATTTTTCATTGAGGCATATAGATGTCTAGATTGCTTGCATAAAATAAATAAAATGCTTTTGGGAATTTTTTCTATGGTCTGTCCCCTATTCTGTACATGGCAAGACAGATCAGGATGGTCTGGAGTTAGCTTTGATGGTAACTCCAACAATGGGGAAGTGAAGCTGATGCAGAACAGACTGCTACGGTTTATGTCCTACAATATATTTGGCAAGGCAGATCAGAATGGACTGGAGTAGTTTGGACAGCACCCCAATAGCTGGGGCTCCTCAATCAGGACCAGTGCAGGGCAGACTTACTTACTTTCTGAGCCCTGAAAATGGCAAGGCTGGATCAGGAGTAAGTATTATTATCCCAGGACAAGCAGGCAACATATTCTCAGCATGTGGGTGACGTCACCAACAGAGCCCCGCAGCGGACAGCCTCGCAAGCAGACTTGCTTGAAGATCTTTTAAGAGCTTACGAGTGCTGCACTGCGCATGCACAAGTGCCTTCCTACCCGAGTTAGGGCACGTGTCTCCTGTGAGATACCTCAGTTCAACGTTTTCCGCGGAGCCGAGAAGTCTTCTTCACTTCAGCTCTGCAGCTCTTCGTTGTCTTCTCGCACCGCGGCTTTGTTATTTTCTCTTAGTCGCTGTGCCCGCACGTCTTCTATCTTTTTTCTCTTAAAAAATAAAAAAAAAGGTTTTTATTAACTTGCCTTTTTCCGGCCGGCGGCCCTTGGTCCCAGGCCAGGCCGCTGAACCTCGTTCCTTCGCCGTCTCTCTCTTTTCTATGTCCCGGCCTCTTACTGGGTTCAAAAAGTGTAGCCAGTGCGGCAGGGTAATTTTAATCACCAACCCTCATTGTTGGTGTATTGTTTGCCTGTGTCCTGAACATTGTCCCGACACTTGTTCGCGCTGTACTACCCTTCAACCTTGAGCCCTTCGCAGATGCCATGCTAAAATTCTTCAACTATTTGGCACTATGGAGCAGTCTGCTGAGAGGGTCTCGACCTCGGCTTTGGGGATGGCCTCGACTTCCAAAACTTCGGTCCTCGGCTGCAGTCCTTTCTAAGTCTTCATCTGTGGGTAAGTCTCCTGTTTCTCCTTCAGGTACCCTTCCTAAGAAGCCTCCAGAGTCTCAGGCATCCCAGGCCGTGCCTACGATCCTGCCAGCTTCTACGAGACCTCCAGCTAAGCGTGCCTCCAAACATAGGGAATACTCATCCTCGAGGTCACCCTCTTTGGAACACACTGCTGCACCTTCAAGACCTAATCCTTTCGTCTCGATGCCTTTGTTCGAGGACATGTTGAAAGCCATTCTGACCACTCAGATTTCCTCGGTCATGGCTCAACTTCTCCCGGCCTCGCCCCTGCTTCCTATGAGCCAGCCTGAGCCTCCTGTTGAAGCACCTCGAGGCAAGACTCGAAAGTCTCGTCACTTTCATCCAGTGACTCTTCACCGCCTCCTGGGACAGAGTCTCCTGAACCTCGATCGAGGCATCACTCAAGGCATTTGAGGCATCTTGCTTCCAAGCAGAGTCAGGAGTCTTCTCTCAAGCAAAAGGGCTCTCCTCTTCCCTCGTCTTCTATGCCTCGTTTATCAAAGGCCGTCGAGACTCCTTCAAAAACTAAATATAAGTCTCGGTCTCGCAAAGCTTCTACACCAGCTGCTTTGCCTCGAAGCCCGTCCAGATTGAAGACTCCTCCATCGAGACTGCCTCCGAGGGAGATTTCTCCTCCTGCCTCAACCCACTCTGTTCCTCGAACCCCGGAGACTTCACCATCGAGGCTTCTCAAGCGAAAACACTCTCTGACTCCTCCTATCATAGGTAGTGGTGCTGGACTCTGAGCCTCCTTCTTAGTATTCCAGATAGGCTTCTCCATTCTATTCTGCAGCTCCTAGGTCTCACTCTCCTCCTGAGGAACCGTCTACCTCCAACTCTGCCTCAGTTGCAAGATTTGTCTTTGACATGAGGAAAGCTCTTCAGCTGGATCTCCACTCTGACTCTAAGTACACTCCTGAGTACTTAGCCGACATAGAGTTACCTCATCCACCCAAGGAGACATTGAGGCTTCCCATGACTCCTATCTTAAAACAAACTTTCCTTAGGAATATGGAAACTCCTTACTCTATTACAGCTATACCTTCTAAACTGGAATCCAGGTATCGCACCATCCCTTGTAAGGGGTTTGAGAAATCCCAATTATCTCACCAGTCCTTAGTTGTGGAATCTTCCTTAAAGAAAGCTCAACTATCTAAGATCTATGCTGCGGTCCCTCCAGGCAGAGATGGCCGTACCATGGACAAGTTTGGCCGCAGGCTTTATCAGAATTCCATGATGGCCAATAGAATTCTCAACTACAATTACATTTTCACTGCTTATTTTAATCACTTCCTCAAAATAATGCCTAAGTTTTTCCATCTCTTGAGGAGCAGTGTCTTCCTGAGTTCAAACAGATTATTCGTACTCTGTCATAACTTTGACTCTTCATGCTACAAACCACGTACGATGCTTTTGAGCTCTCTTCCAGAGTTTCTGCCTTTGCTGTGGCTATGCGTCGCCTCGCTTGGCTCCGCATTGTGGACATGGACCCTAATTTACAGGATCGTCTAGCCAACTTGCCTTTCCAAGGGACTGAACTATTTGATGATTCCATCGAGGCTGCTACAAAGAGTCTCTCTGAACATGAGCGCTCTTTTGCATCCTTGATTCGGCCGAAGCCTAAGACTCCTTCTGCTGTCACACCCCATGTTCCTGCAGGCTCAGCAAGCTCCGGGCAAAGTGACTAACACTCTAATACTACGTGTCCCTTGCTACTAAGGGATCCTCCAGGTCTTACTTTTTAGGCAAGCAGGTAAGATAATAAGGTTCCAGACAAAATGTGCCAAAACAAAAATAGCTTTATTCCAGCCATGGTAATGTAATTCAAACAATTCAGGCTTCAACCTTGCAGTGCAGTATACAGTTCTAGCACATGACATCAAACTCCCAAAGGTCCAACATAATACATTCCAAAAACAAAACTTGAATAACACTGTATTACAGACAGTCCCTGCTTCTGGGCTTGCAAGCATATAAGTTTCAGTTCTCTTCACCAGAGCAACAGTGTTTTTAAACCAATATTCTTTTATCCAAGCAGTTCATTTTTTTATGTTCAACAATCATTGGTATGGCACTAGTCCTCAGTAGTACTCGTACGTTTCCCTTCTCTGCAATGGTGCACTTGGGATTAGCCACAGCTGAGAGAAAAGCAACGTGCTGGCTCAGCTTGGCAATCAGCCAGAAAGTACAAACACACATACAACTTTATATCATTCAGGGCTTTCAAGAAAACTTCTGTATTAAGCTTTCAGGGAGAGTTTTTAAATCTGAAGTACCTAAACTTTCAGATTCACTAGAAGCACAGAGGAATAAGCAGCATGAGAAAAAATCCAGGTTTAAACTCACTGTATTTCCATAGGCAATTGCTGGGTTTCAGTGCCTGCCTGGCTTGCCTGTGTGTCCATTGCTTCCTCCTCTGGCTGCTCCCAAGGCTCCCTGATATGAGATGAATCATCTGCCTCTATCATGGGCCAGTCTGAGAGAGTCTGGCTCTCTCCAGCTTCATACCTTCCTGGGTGTTTCTCTCCCGTGTGTCTGGCTTCCCTTGGCTGCTTCCCCCCTTCTGTTCTCAGCAGGCTCATTATATCCGGTGGAAAACCACTCCCCCTCTGAGAAAGTGGGGGAAGGGTTTTCCACCCACTGGCTTGCTTCCTGTTTTCACAGACAGGATTCTTTCTAGCCCTGGTTTTAACCGGCTGTTCAAATTGCCTGAGATTTTTGATGAATGAAACTTTCAAACTTATCCTGCCCTGTTTCTTCTATCTCCATTTCCATGTCAGAGCTAGAGTCTGCTTGATTCATTAATTGATCAGTCACCTGATCAGCTCTCCTGCAACTAGGTGGCTTGTGTACTTTCCTGCTCACTGGGGCAAAACCAGGAACGGATTCGGGTTTATTGTGGGGAAGACCCGAAATGGACCTGGGTTTGTCACATTCCCCCACACTTAAAAGCTGACTCTTGCTTACAGCTGACCAAGCTCCTGTATTCTCCGGGATGCGCGATAATCAATGACGTTTCTTATTTCTAATTTTTTTACCTGAGGACTGAGTGGCTTCAGGTCCCTGTAAACTCCCTCCAAGCTGACCGGAACACAAGTGAAGGAAAAATTGTGCCCACTGCTGGGCCGAGAGTACCACCTCTTCCCCTATAACCGGGTCTGATGCGTATAGATCTTCTTCTAACCTGTCTATTCTGTCCTCAGTTAGCTCCCTAGTATTCCTACCTTCCTTTATTGTTCCCTGTGTGTTGGAAGGAGGGTCCTGAAAATCTTCAGGCCAATGTAGCACTGGTGTTTGGGTAGGCTCCATCTCTCTTTGATCCAGAATTTCTACCCCTTCCACCCGCTGGGCTAGGGCTGCAACAGCCTCAGCCCTCTCGTTCAACCTTTCCTTTTTACTCCTCCCTATTTGGGTTTTAATTTCTTTTAGTGTATTCTCTATTTTATCAAGCTGCAGCCTCTGTTGTTCTACTTGGGCGTCTAGTACTTGTTTCTGTTCACCCCATTTTTTATTTTCTCCTTCCCTATTTCTCCATTTCCCTGACAGGGTGTCTAAGATTTTCCTAGCCCTTCTTGCTGATGTTGGTTATCAACTACCTGTTTGCCTATTTGGGAGAGTTGCCCAGCCATCTCCGTCAGGGCTTTATTAAAGGTTTCTGCTGACTGTTGTGTATGATCGTACATTTCTTGTTTCTTTTCCTCCCTCATGGACTTTAATTGTTCCCTCAACTCTCAGTTCTTATTTGAGGACTTCCTCCATACCTGCGCTGCCCTTCCTTTGAGGTTCATGTAGTGTAATTGTTTCTGGGACACTTCCCTGTATCTTATGTACTTGACTGCCATTCTGTCCTATCCTAACTCCTTGCTGAGCCTCTCCTGGTAGCTGTTCCTGCTTACCTTGCTCTGTGGGAATTGCCCTATCGGATGAGCCAAAGCCTTTAGCACCCCTGCCTGTTACTGGCAAGTGTACTCACTGTTGCAATTTTGCTGGCCAGATCCGCTCACATATCATCTGAGCTATGCAATCCCCCTGTCGGACCCAATAGGGCTCCGACCCGTGATTCACCAATATTACTTCAACATTACCCCGGTAATCGGGATCAATCACCCCAGTTGCCGCTTCTATAGCCTTCTTCGCTGCCAAACCTGACCGTGAGGCAAGTCTTATATAGAAGCCTGGGGGTGGTGATACCTGTATGTCAGTGCATACTACTGCTCTCCCCTGAGCAGGCACCTCTACCTCTTGAGCCGCATATATGTCATAACCTGCTGAGCGCTCATAAGCTCTAGTAGGGGCCTTGGCTTTATCAGACATTGATATCCATCTTAATGTCGGCTGCCAGTCTCTCCGTACTCTCCTCGGATAATTCTGCTTTCTTTTGATCCATGTCCCTAATATTTGGCTATCCGCCTGTATGCTTATATTATTATGGCCGGCTACTTGGAACTCTCCTCCCTGGGTCCTTAGCCAATCCTGACCCAATATCAGGGCATACGGTAGGTTGTGTACTAGGGCAACTTGCAATGATACCGCTGCCCCTTCACTCTTCACATTCACTATCCTCACCGGGTATTTCTTTTTATCACCGTGGACACATCCTATCTCAACTTCCTTAAGACTAGTGCTTTCTGAGATGTCACCTTTTATCTGTTGCCACAGGTCACTGGCCATAGCACTATGTTCCGCCCCTGTATCTAGTAAGGCAGTCACTGCTTTGTTTTGTACCCATAACTTCTGCACATAACCTCCCCGCGGGCTCCTCCTTACCCCAGTTGTTATAGTATAGTCTCTCCTCTGCCTGCATTCCCACTGTCGGTGTCCTCTTCCCCCACACTTAAAACATTGCACCCCTGTATTAGGTATAAATTTCCTCTGGGTGTTACCCTGGGTTCTTGGAACTCTATTTCCACCGGGTCCTGTATCCCCAGCTGTGTGTGTCGGGGCGGGTGTGGGTGGGTGAGTTCTATATGCAGGCTTCACAATTTCTACCCTACTTTGGGCGTCTAGGTACGCCTCTACGACTGTCAGGGCTTGGGTAAGGTCTTGGCATCCCTGCCTATGCACCCACTCTTGGATCTCCGAGGGCATGGTTTGCAGAAATTGTTCTAGCACAATTTCCGCTAACAAAGCTACAGGGTCGGCTAGTACTGGTTGCAGCCATCTTTCTGCCATTTTAGTCAGGCGTTGTAACAATACTCTAAGCCTTTCCCTGTCTTGCCACTGCATGCTCCGAAAAGCCTGCCTGTAGTGTTCCCTTGTAAAACCCAAGAAGTCCAGAATATGAGCTTTGATGGCCTGATAATTATTTGCCTGACCTGGGGGTAAAGTTTGGAAAGCTGCCAGGGACTCTCCTGCTAAACATGGTAGTAACCTAACTGCCCACTGGTCAGCTGGCCAACCTGCTGCCGTGGCAATCCTTTCAAAGGAGTTCAAAAAGTCATCCGGGGCACCTTTTGGGGTGATCTTACTCAAATTTATCATATTTAATGAATTTTGTCCTACGGTAGGCTGCAAAGGTAAGACCCCCGGTACCATGTTCATAGCTGTGCCAGCAGATGTGGCTTGCAATAGCTGTCCCATCATCTGTGACTGTGCCTCCATTACACGGACCAAATCCTTGTGGTGTCACTCCGCTGCTTCTTGGCTCGCCTGCCACAGACCTTGATTGGTGTCTACCACCTTCCTCAACTCCTCATTCTATCTGTGACGTTCTGCTGCCACCACCGCCAATGCTGAAGACTCCATCCCAGATCTGTGGAAAAGCGAAACACAAACACTCTATCCAAGTGTGGTATTTCAGTGATCACTGACCCTCAGTACCACCCTCCTAGACCCTCTGTCTAGTGCGCTTACCACAGTACTGGTGAGTTTTCGCCTCTGTGCTCCTTACAGGGTGCACCGCCCTTCTTCCAGGACCTCCTGGTCCCCTCTGATTCCACTGGAAACTCCAGGATCGTCTGGTCACCGGCTCCCGTCCTGGAACACTGTCCTGCGCTGCGCTGCTGTGGATTCCTCTGCAGTTGCTCCAGATGCTTCTTGCAGGCTCCTCACCGCTGTCCTGAAGACTTATAATCCCCGTTTTAGCAATAACTTTCAAAAGTTTAGTCTAACAAACTTTTCCTCCGGAAACATAAATCCAAAGTTTGAAAATCTAGAGCAGAAAAAAGAGAGGAAAAAAAAAAATTTTCCACCTTGCTATGCCTTTCTTCACCTGAAGGAGGTACCAAATCGCACTCCAGTCCTGATACCAAAATGTCACACCCCGTATTCCTGCAGGCGCCGCAAGCTCCGGGCAAAGTGACTAACACTCTAATATTACATGTCCCTTGCTACTAAGGGATCCTCCAGGTCTTACTTTTTAGGCAAGCAGGTAAGATAATAAGGTTCCAGACAAAATGTGCCAAAACAAAAATAGCTTTATTCCAGCCATGGTAATGTAATTCAAACAATTCAGGCTTCAACCTTGCAGTGCAGTATACAGTTCTAGCACATGACATCAAACTCCCAAAGGTCCAACATAATACATTCCAAAAACAAAACTTGAATAACACTGTATTACAGACAGTCCCTGCTTCTGGGCTTGCAAGCATATAAGTTTCAGTTCTCTTCACCAGAGCAACAGTGTTTTTAAACCAATATTCTTTTATCCAAGCAGTTCATTTTTTTATGTTCAACAATCATTGGTATGGCACTAGTCCTCAGTAGTACTCGTACGTTTCCCTTCTCTGCAATGGTGCACTTGGGATTAGCCACAGCTGAGAGAAAAGCAACGTGCTGGCTCAGCTTGGCAATCAGCCAGAAAGTACAAACACACATACAACTTTATATCATTCAGGGCTTTCAAGAAAACTTCTGTATTAAGCTTTCAGGGAGAGTTTTTAAATCTGAAGTACCTAAACTTTCAGATTCACTAGCAGCACAGAGGAATAAGCAGCATTAGAAAAAAATCCAGGTTTAAACTCACTGTATTTCCATAGGCAATGGCTGGGTTTCAGTGCCTGCTTGGCTTGCCTGTGTTTCCATTGCTTCCTCCTCTGGCTGCTCCCAAGGCTCCCTGATATGAGATGAATCATCTGCCTCTATCATGGGCCAGTCTGGGAGAGTCTGGCTCTCTCCAGCTTCATACCTTTCTGGGTGTTTCTCTCCGGTGTGTCTGGCTTCCCTTGGCTGCTTCCCCCCTTCTGTTCTCAGCAGGCTCATTATATCCGGTGGAAAACCACTCCCCCTCTGAGAAAGTGGGGGAAGGGTTTTCCACCCACTGGCTTGCTTCCTGTTTTCACAGACAGGATTCTTTCTAGCCCTGGTTTTAACCGGCTGTTCAAATTGCCTGAGATTTTTGAAAGAGGCAGGATAGGGTCTGCATAGAATGAAACTTTCAAACTTATCCTGCCCTGTTTCTTCTATCTCCATTTCTATGTCAGAGCTAGAGTCTGCTTGATTCATTAATTGATCAGTCACCTGATCAGCTCTCCTGCAACTAGGTGGCTTGTGTACTTTCCTGCTCACTGGGGCAAAACCAGGAACGGATTCGGGTTTATTGTGGGGAAGACCCGAAATGGACCTGGGTTTGTCACACTGCTCGGCCTTACAAGCCTCCACCATGTCGTTATCCTCAAAAAAACGACGCCAGCTTTCTCCAGGCCTCCGCCTAGACATGCACCGCAGCAGCAAAGGTAGCAGAAACCTCAGACTCCTGCTGCGGCTAAACCAGCTCAATCTTTTTGACATTCTCAGTCTGAGCATACCAGACTTCTCTTCTACCCATTGGAGGTCAACTTCACCATTTTTATTACCAGTGGGAGCTGATCACCTCAGATCTCTGGGTTCTCAGCATCCTCTGGGAGGGATACTCTCTTCACTTTCTTCAAGCACCTCCAGATCTCCCTCCAAGAGAGTTTCCTTCCAGTTCATCGCAACTTCCTCTCCTTCTTCAGGAAGCTCAGGTTCTTCTTCGCCTTCGAGCAGTCGAGGAAGTTTCCTTGAACCAACGGAACACAGGATTTTACCTCCGTTATTTTCCAGTCCCAAAGAAGACGGGGGATTTGCGACTCATTCTAGACCTCAGAGTCCTTAAAAAATTTCTAGTCAAAGAGAAGTTTCAGATGCTTTCTTTACCAACTTTGTATCCCCATGATGGATCAGGGGGATTGGTTATGCTCTCTGGATCTCAGAGAGGCTTACACTCATCCAGCCTCTCGCAGATACTTAAAATTTCGGGTGGGGAATCTTCATCTACAATATAGAGTTCGTCATTTCAGACTCGCCTCATCCCCCAGAATTTTCACCATGCGTCTGGTGGTGGTGGCTGCAGCCCTCCGTACCCAGGATCTTCAAGTTTTTCCACACCTGGATGACCAGCTCATCAAAGCCCCTTCTCAATAGGGAGTTATTGCAGTGACCCGACAGACTATTATGTTCCTCCAATGTCTGGGGTTCGAAGTCAGTTTTCCAAAATCCCATTTGCACCCCTCTGAAACTCTTCAGTTCATTAGGGCCGTTCTGGACACTGTCCAGCTCAGAGCGTTCCTTCCTCAATTGCGCCAAGAATGTCTCATTCGCCTTTGCCAACAAGTGTCTCCTCTCACATCAATTTCAGCGAGACACATGATGATTCTACTCGGTCACATGGTCTCTATAGTTCACGTGACTCCTTTTGCCAGACTTCACCTTTGAATACCTCAGTGAACCCTGGCATTTCAGTGGCAACAAGCCACCGACCCATTATCTCAACACATTACAGTAACTCCTTTGTTGAGACAATCTCTCCGCTGGTGGATGCTCTCTTCCAATATTTCCAGAGGTTTGCTTTTCTACGCTCTTCCTTATCAGAAGGTTCTCACAACAGACTTGTCAACCTACGCAAGGGGAGCCCATCTCGATGGTCTCCGTACTCAAGGCCATTGGTCCCCTGCAGACCGTCTCTGTCACATCAATCTGTTGAAACTCAGCGATTTTCAATGCTCTCAAAGCTTTTCAACATCTTCTTCACGACAAAGTAGTTCTTGTCCGGACAGACAACCAAGTCGCCATGTACTATGTCAACAAACAGGGAGGCACGGGATCTCACTCCTTTTGTCAGGAAGCTCTGAAGCTGTGGGATTGGGCAATTCATCACAACATCTTTCTCAGAGCTGTCGACATTCAAGGTCAGCACAACTGTCTGGCGGACAAATTAAGTCATCTTTTGCAACCTCACAAATGGACACTCAATTCCTCGCCTCTACGTCAGGTGTTTGCTCAATGGGGGATTTCTCAGATAGACCTCTTTGCATCTCCCCTCAACAACAAGCTACCTCAGTTCTGCTCCAGGATATATTCTCCTCATCGCCTCAAGGCAGATGCATTCATTCTGGAATGGACAGACCGGTTTCTCTATGCCTTCCCTCCATTCCCTCTGATTCTCAAGACTCTTGTCAAACTCAAGACAAAACATGCCACCATGATTCTGATAGCTCCTCGGTGGCCTAGACAACCGTGGTACTCCCTTCTACTTCAACTCAGCACCAGGGAGCCTCTGCTTACGCAGAGAGTCAGGGGTCTTTGCTTCATCCCTACCTGCAGTCTCTACACTTAACAGCTTGGTTCCTTTCAACCTAACTGCCTCTCTACAGTTTTCTCAGTCTGTATAGGACGTTTTGGAGGAAACATGATACCGACTTATAAAATCATGAAAGGCATAGAGAAGGTAGAGAGGGGCAGATTCTTTAGACTAGCGGGGACAACAAAAACAAGAGGTCATTCATAAAAACTGAGAGGGGACAGATTCAAAACGAATGCAAGGAAGTTCTTCTTCACTCAGAGGGTGGTGGACACCTGGAACACGCTTCCAAGTGAGGTGATAGGACAGAGTACAATACTGGGTTTCAAAAAGGGACTGGATGACTTCCTGGATGCGAAGGGGATTGCAAGGTACAGATAGAGGGTTACTTTACAGGACATTAAGCGAAAAGAGTAAGAGAGTTTTAGGTTATGAGCACTATCAGGTCATGGACCTGAGGGGCCGCCGCGTGAGCAGACAGCCGGGCACGATGGACCTCTTGTCTGACCCGACAGGGGCAATACTTATGTTCTTACTTATGTTCTAGAAAGCTGTCCACTAGGCAGTGTTATGACCAAAAATGGACTAGATATTCTGCTTGGTGTACTACTCGACACATGGAGCCAATGTCTACCTCCTTGTCTTCTGTTTTGGACTATTTACTTCACTTGTCGCACTCTGTCCTCAAATCCACATCTATCCAAGTCCTTCTCAGTGTGATTGCTGCTTTCCATCAGCCTCTTGATGGGAAACCCTGTCTGCACATCCCGTGGTTTCCCGTTTCATGAAAGGACTTTTCAATGTTAACCCACCACTCAAACCACCTCCAGTGGTCTGGGATCTCAATGTCATCCTGGCTCAATTAATGAAGCCTCATTTGAACCAATTGATAAGGCTCATCTCAAGTATCTCACTTGGAAAGTTGTCTTTCTCATTGTCCTCACATCTGCTCGAAGAGTCAGTGAGTTACAAGCTTTGGTTGCAGATCCACCTTTCACAGTTTTCCACCATGACAAGGTGGTCCTCAGCACTCATCCAAAATTCTTGCCTAAAGTTGTCTCAAAATTTCATATTAATCAATCTATTGTCCTTCTAGTATTATTTCCAAAGCCTCATTCTCACCCTGGAGAAGTTGCGCTTCATACTTTGGACTGTAAACATGCCTTGGCTTTCTACTTGCAACGCACTCAACTTCATAGAACATTCCCACAACTTTTCATCTCCTTCGATCCTAATAAATTGGGGCATCCTGCCTTGAAGCGAACCATATCCAACTGGATGGCTGCTTGCATCTCTTTCTGCTACGCTCAGGCTGGTCTCCCTCTGCAGGGTCAATTCACAGGTCACAAAGTTAGAGCAATGGCGGCGTCTGTAGCTTTCCTCAGATCAACTCCTATTGAGGAAATCTGCAAGGCTGCCACTTGGTCCTCAGTTCATACTTTCACCTCTCATTATTGTCTGGATACTTTCTCCAGAAGGAACGGCCATTTTGGCCAGTCAGTTTTACAAAATTTGTTTTCTTAAATTGCCAACTCTCCCTCCATGTTGAGAATAAGCTGCCTGCTTGTCCTGGGATAAAGCACAGTTACTTACCATAACAGTTGTTATCCAGGGACAGCAGACAGATATTCTCTCAACCTGCCCACCTCCCCTGTTTGGCTTCGTAGCTAGTTATCTGAACTGGGGTACCTCATAGGAGGCGTGCGCCCTAACTTGGGCGGGAAGGCACTCGCGCATGCGCAGTGCAGCACTTGTAAGCTCTTAAAAGATCTTCAAGAAAGTCTGCTTGCGAAGCTGTCCGCTGCGGGGCTCCGTCGGTGAACTCACCCACATGTTGAGAATATCTGCCTGCTGTCCCTGGATAACAACTGTTATCCCAGTTCAAGCAGGTAGGTATTCTCACATATGGGTGACGTCATCCGATGGAGCCTCGATGCGGACGCCTCACAAGCAGACTTGCTTGAAGAAACTAGAAGTTTTGAGTCGCCCGCACCGCGCATGCGCGAGTGCCTTCCCGCCCAGTGCACAGGGCGCGTCTCCTCAGTTCTTAGTTTTCCGCGGAGCCAAGAAGCCTGTCTTTTTGGCTCTCACCGCGGTTTGTGTTTCTTTTTCTCACGAATCGCTGTGTTAGTCTTTTTCTTTCTTTTTTTTTAAAAAAAAATTTACATCCGTCCGTTCGTCCGGTACAGGCCGCTCGACTGCGGCCAGCGGGCTTCGACTTTGCGTCGGCTGTCTTTTTGTCTATGCCCCGGCCTGTCACCGGTTTCAAAAGGTGTCGCAAGTGCAAGCGCACGATATCCCTTACGGACCCTCACGGACGCTGTCTCAAGTGCCATGGGCCGAAACATCATCCTACTTCGTGCCTGCCTTGCCAAACATTTAAGCCTCTTGCTTTTAAGCGTCGTTGCGTTCTGGTGGATAACCTCTTCGAGATGGAGTCTTCTACTCTCTCGGCATTGAAGGTGTCTTTGGCATCGGCCCCGGTCGACGCCTCTCCTTCTACTGCTTCCACCTCGAGCCTCATCAGACCTTCCTCCTTTGGAGCGGCTCTTGCTTCGACGTCCTCGGCTGCCATTTCTTCTCCTGTCTCCTCAGGTCAGATAGCTCAGCACTCGGTTCCGCCAGTGGTGATTAAAGTTTCGAAGCCTTCCAAGTAGAAACATTCTCACACCACTGTGCGAGAACCTCCAGCCAAGGCAAGTGGGCCGGTTTCAGACGCGGTACCCTCCTTGTCGGCTACACCCCAGCCCTCTTTGGAGGAGCAGATTATTAAGGTCCTCACTAACATGGGACCCACACTGCTTAATCTGCTTCAGCCTGGGCATGCAGAAGACTCCCGCGAGGTTGAGCCGCCTGTGCCCCGGTCTGATCCATGCTCGATGCAGGGAGCGGAGTCTCTGCGAGTGTCTGGTCGGGCTTCCAAGCACAAAACGCATAGAGCAGAGTCTGTGCGAATGCATCGACAGGATACCTCTCATTTTACCAAGGGAGTCCAGTCTTCGAAGTTGCTTCAGGGCTCCTCCACACCTATCGATCTTCGATCAACTGCTTCCGAGTTAACCTCTGCTCGATCTTCGAGATCCAGTTCGAGACACAGTTCTCGACATCACTCGATACCTGCTTCGAGGCATTCTTAGAGACATCATTCCTCAAAGCCTCGGTCTTCTCCAGCCTCGACGAGACCTCCAACTCCTCGTTCCAAGTCTCCGATGCTGGCCCTGGAGGATATCCCGATGTCTAGTGCCTCGTCCAAGTCTCCCAGTTCCTTCGAACCATGGTTTCCTATCGAGGCTTCTTCTTCGACTCCAATTGTCTCGACGTCCTCGAGTCCATCTCAAAGCCGTGCCACTGCAGATCAGTTATCTTTTTCCTCATTTTTGAGACAGATGGCTGTAGACTTGAGCGTTCCTTTGGACACTGGCTCTAAGTACTCTAAAGAATACCTCTAGACCATGCATCTTCCTCAACCTCCGGCTGAGTCTCTCAAATTGCCATTGCACAAGCTTCTTGATCAGACTTTTACTAGATGCATAGAGACTCCTTTTTCCATTCCAGCAGTTCCAGGAAGGTTTTGACAATTCCCAACAGTCACATCAATCCTTGCTTGTGGAATCCTCTTTAAAAAGATCCCATCCTTCCTGAGTGTATGCCACAATTCCTCCTGGCAGGCAAGGGAAGACCATGGATAAGTTTGGATGCCGCATTTATCAAAATGCTATGATGTCTTCGAAGGTCCTCAATTATAACTTTCATTTTATTACTTATTTTGAATTTCTTTTGTCTCTTCTGCCAAAATTTTTGAGTTACTTAGATGATAGCATGCATTTTGAGTTCCAAGAAGTCATTGCTTCTTTCTCTCAGTTGCGTATCCCTCTTTTGCAATCATCTTATGATGCCTTTTAGCTCTCTACCCGAGCAATGGCTTGTTGTGTGGCCATGCGTCGTCTAGCATGGCTTCGCACCATAGACATGGACTCTAACCTCCAGGATCGCCTGGCGAACATCCCTTGTGAAGGCAATGACCTTTTTGATGAGTCCATCGAGGCTGCCACCAAAAAATTGTCTGACCATGCTAAATTTTTGCCTCTATAGTCAAACCTAAGCCTAAGCTAGCTCCTTCAAGGCATACATGTCCTCCTATTATCTACCAGAGGCGTTTTCCTCCAAAGCTGGCGCCTTACACTCGCCCTCTTTTGAAGAAGCAACCACATCAGAAGCAACAGAAGCCTCAACCTTCTGCTCCACCTAAGGCTTTTCAGCCTTTTTGACTGTTTACACCAGAGCATAACATCCATCGTTCTGTCTCTGACTCCTTTTCCACCTATAGGAGGTGGTCTCCATCTTTTTTTACAACAGATGGACGGTCATAACATCAGACCTCTGGGTCCTTTCCATCATCAGGGAAGGATATTCTCTTCATTTCAATCAAGTTCCTCCAGAGCTTCCTCCAAGAGAGTATCCTTCCAGTCCGTCCCAGACCGCCCTTCTTCAGGAAGCTCAAGCTCTGCTTCGTCTCCATGCTATCGAACCAGTTCCCTTGGAACAGCAGAACGGGGTTTTACTCCCGTTACTTCCTTGTTCCAAAGAAGACAGGCAATCTGCGACCCATTTTGGATCTCAGGACTCTCAACAAATTTTTAGTCAAAGAAAAATTTTGAATGTTGTCCCTGGCATCTCTCTATCCCCTTCTCAAGCAGAATGATTGGTTATGCTCTCTGGATCTCAAGGAGGCCTATACTCACATCCCCATTCACCCGGCCTCCCGTCAGTATCTCAGATTTCGGGTGGGGAATCTGCATTTTCAAGAGTTCTACCCTTCGGCCTGGCCTCGTCTCCCAGGGTGTTCACCAAGTGCCAGGTTGTGGTAGTGGCAGCTCTACAGAATCATGGTCTTCAGGTATTTCCCTACCTTGACGACTGGCTCATCAAAGATTCAACATCTCAAGGGGTTATTATAGCGATCCAATGGACTACCTGGTTTCTACAAAGTTTGGGATTCGAAATCAACTTTCCCAACTCTCAGCTTCAACCCTCTCAGAATCTACAATTCATTGGAGCTGTTCTGGACACTGTCCAACTCAGCATTCCTTCCACAACAACGTCTGGAAGCTCTTCTTCAGCTCTGTCATACAGTGTCTTCCCGCTGTTCCATCTCAGCGAGACACATGATGGTACTTCTGGGTCACATGGCCTCCACAGTATACTTGACTCCTTTTGCCAGACTTCACCTCATAATTCCTCAGTGGACCCTGGCATCTCAATGGATGCAGGTTTGCGACCCTCTTTCTCAACACATAACAATCACTCCTTCATTGAAGCAGTCTCTCCATTGGTGGATTCTCTCTTCCAATCTCTCCAGATTGCTTTTTCACATGCCCCCTCATCAGAAGGTCCTCACGACAGACTCGTCAACCTACGCTTGGGGCGCTCATCTCGATGGTCTCTGTACTCAAGGCCTCTGTCGTCAGTGTCATATCAGTGTTCCAATCAGTTGGAACTCAGAGCGATCCTCAAAGCTCTCCATGCTTTTCAACATCTCCTTCACGACACAGTAATCCTCGTCCTCACGGACAACCAAGTCGCCATGTATTATGTCAACAAACAGGGAGGGACGGGGTCTGCCTCCTTTTGTCAAGAAGCTCTGGAAGTTTGGGACTGGGCAATCCGTCACAACACCTTCCTCAAAGCTGCCTACATTCAAGGGGCTCAGAATTCCTTGGCAGACAACTTGAGTCGTCTTCTGCAATCTCATGAATGGACTCTCCATTCCTCGTCTCTTCATCACATTTTCTCATAGTGGGGAACGCCTCATATAGACCTCTTTGCAGCTCCCCACAACTTCAGACTGCCTCAGTTCTGCTCCAGAATATACTCTCCTCACTGCTTTTCTCCTACAGTGGACGAATCTATTCCTCTACGCATTTCCTCCATTCCCTCTCATTCTCAAGACTCTAGACAAATTGAAAAACGATCATGCCACCATGATTCTCATTGCTCCTCGGTGGCCAAGACAACCATGGTACTCCGTTCTACTTCAACTCAGCAGCAGGGAGCCATACCTTCTACCAGTTTTTCCTTCTCTGCTTACACAGAGTTAAGGATCTCTGCTTCATCCCAACCTGCAGGATCTATACCTGACAGCCTGGTACCTTTCAACATAACTCCTCTTCAGTTTTCTCAATCTGTCAGAGATATTTTAGAAGCTTCTCGAAAGCTTACAACTAGACAATGCTATCACCAAAAATGGACTAGATTTTCTACATGGTGTTTCTCTCATCATAAGGAGCCTCAACATTCCTCCTTATCATCTGTTTTGGATTATCTTTTGCACCTATCCAATTCTGGACTCAAGTCTACATCCATTCGAGTCCATCTCAGTGCAATTGCAGCTTTTCATCAGCCTATTGAAGGGAAACCCCTCTGCTCATCCAGTAGTTTCCAGATTCGTGAAAGGACTTTTCAATGTCAAACCTCCTCTCAAACCGCCTCCTGTGGTTTGGGACCTCAACTCATAAAGCCTCCATTTGAACCAATTGATAAGGCTCATTTGAAGTATCTCACTTGGAAAGCAGTGTTTCTCATTGCTCTCACTTCTGCTCGACGAGTCAGTGAGCTACAAGCTTTGGTTACTGATCCACCATTCACTGTGTTCCATCATGACAAGGTGGTTCTTCGTACTCATCCGAAATTCCTACCTAAAGTGGTCTCAGAATTTCATCTCAACCAATCTATCGTACTTCCAGTGTTTTTTCCAAAGCCTCATTCTCA